>NW_009647242.1:87884-169472 GCF_000708025.1 Charadrius vociferus | reverse complement strand
CCTCTCTGTTTTTCCCCTACATGTAATTGATGCTTCTGCACTGACTGCTTTTAGTTTCTATTATTTACACAGTGCTTAACTTTCCACAGCCACTACACTGAGGTTCACCTGTGGAATATGAAGCAAAGATCAGCTCATTACACAATCCAGCTGTCTCTTCAGCAGAAAAGACTTCAAAGTTCTCTTCTGTTCTCAAAAGGGTATTCTGTAAAAATCATCCTTTCAGTGATGAATATCAAAGTAAATCCAGGCTGAGCCCAATGTTAAATTGTATACCCCTGGCTTTCACAATGCTGCCAAGGTGAAGGATTCTGCAACAAAACTTCTTTATTTTTCTTTTCTTTACAGTTTTATTGCAGGTGTGTAAGATTTAATGGAGATGAGCCTATTCTCTTCTTAGGTGTGTCAGCTTTACAGAGCTCACCAGCACAAAAAGGGGATCTTGGCATTGTTATAATGGTGAGCATAGAAGATGCTTCATACATTCAGGTAGATGACTTGCATTGTAGACATCTTTTAAAAGATCTGGGTGTTGTTAGAGGTGGGTGTTTAATTGTTTATTCATTAAATCAGAACCATACACAAACTATCCATGCAGTAAATCTTTTTCTTCCGATAGGTAAAAAAGAACTCTGAGAGAACTAGAATTAAATCCTCATCTTAATTACACCAACATAAATATAGAGGAGGAGAAATATATTTAGGTATTTAATGATGTGGATAGGTGTGCGGTAAAATTCACAGAAACTCCTATGCAGACCAAATGTTTAAGTAGGCTTGGTCTTGTAAATCTGTTTAAAATCTGTTTTGTATCTGTGTGACGGCAGGTCTGATCCCTTGCTTGCAAGGTAATACATTGCTCCTGCTTTTGAAGTCAGCGTACAGATTTGAACCTTCCTACAATATGGAGAGAAGTAAAGGTTATGTATAAAGGCCAACTTCAGCCTAGGAAAATAAATCTCCCTGGGCTGCTCTCATGGTCAGTGTAAAGACAGAGGCTTCTCTGTGCACTTAAAGGTGGGATGTAGTGACAGCGCTCTGTCTTCAGAAGAGGTACTGTGATGTGGTATCTCTGTGCCTACTTCACAGTTTATTGCTCTCTCTCCAACTCTGCTAATATGGCTATTTTCTGGAGCTGTGCTGTGAATCTGGCTTTTTTTTTTCCTTTAACAAAGAGAGAGAAAAGAAGGAGAAAAAAATGAATATGAAAGAGGTGATGTGTATAATGTACCTGATCTGGTTGATAGCACCATCCAACTGATGTATTTTAGTACAGGTGGGGATGTAGTGATGCAGAAGTGGCAGGAAGTGACTAAAGTATCTGCATTGGTACTACCACTGAAGACAGTTACCATCAAACCTTGTCCTTAATACATGCTCTGAAAGGAGCTGAAATGATCCTTTGTGAACAGCTCATTCATTGGGGATGTTTTCGTTATAGACTTTTAAACATTCCCATGCAACATTTCTACATGAGGCTAAAACATTTCTATGTGACTTGCCCACAACTCCTGAGTAGCGCAGGTGGGTGTTTCTTCTGCAACAGTATTGTAGAGCTGTGGTAAAGGGAGAAAGTACTTTTTGTAAAGTAGCTTTTATGATGAATCCTGCTGGTTGGCCTGGAGAACATTGGCTTGCTGGGGAACGGGGAATATATGCACAGGAGCTTGTGGCTCTAGCAACTGTCCTCCATTGAGTACAGGTATCAAAACTAAGCTGTTTTATAGACCTGGAGCAATATATTGTCATCACCCATCCATAAAAACATGGTGAATATCTCTTAAGACCGAAGTGTAATAGCAAACACAGGAGCTGGGGCATTGATTTGTTGAGCTGTACCTACCGGCATGTGACAGAAACTCACACGAGTACATCAAAAATGCTACATATAGCACAGAAAACCTCAGGGCGTGACATGGAGGGTGGGTGGGAATATGGAGTGGCTATCTCTGGTTAAAGTATGTACTGATAGCAGCTTAGATTTGCAAGACAGAAATCTTTGGTTTTTTGATCCTTCCAAAGTTGAAGGAAGTCAGACTCCCTTTATCCTTTGTTAACAAAGATTCAATGATTGATGCTTACTACATCGCCACAGTCCTAGCAATGGCAACCATCTAATCCAAAATTGAGTAGCATCTCAAGTCAAAAAGGAATAGCAAGATCACATGCTTATGAATGTTAAATTTATTCATCAGATGAGCATGCCTGAGGAAAGGACAAGTCCTCTAAACTGTTGGAGCTATCACATTTGTGTAAAACCAAGTGCTACAAACAGTTAAAATTTGCATTGCCAAGCATGCTTACATTCAAAAGTAATTGTTGTTATGTCACCTTAAAGCTCAGAAGGTTTTGCCAGGCAGCATGTACGGACAGCAGAAGAGGCATTTGTTACATGAAGAATCATTTCTCAATAGGATCTTTCAGGATCTGTGTCTGTGAAAAGAAATCCCACACCTCAGGAATAAGAACAAGGGAAAAAAGGGTCAGCTTGCCCTTGGGAAAGTATGGCTTGCAAAGCTCATATAGTTCCTCTTTAATAATACATTTTTAGAAACCTGTGCTTTTGAATGCCTACATTGAACAGCACCCACCCTTTGGGGCCCTTTCATGAGGACTTATAACCTACAATAAATGAATCTTAGTCACAGCAGTGTGTGCCTGCGCGTGTCAGACTGCAAACAGGGAAGAGAAGCACTGGACAGTAGTCCCAGGGACAACACAGGGACTGATTTCTAAGGGTGAAACTCTTGAGTCATGTGTCTTTCTCTAAAGCAAACTTCTGCATTTCCTTCTTTTCTGGCTTATGTTTTTACAAGGTATTAGGACACTTAATTTGATGTTTGTGGTCTTCTGACACTGTAGCCCTTCCAGAAATATACTTCATCTACCTAAAATACAGTGTCTCCTACAGCATATTTTCCCTAGCTCAGCTAGGTTCACACCCATTTACCAAGTTAGCGTAATGTCTTTTTCCAGAGGGTTTACATATTAATAAATATTCAGTACTCCTTTGAGTCCCATGACCAGTTTATTCCTCTGATTTTAATAAAGGATGTTTGTTTAGAAAGTTTACCGGATGTTCTTAGAGTCTGATGTAATTTTATCACTGGTAGCCTGTCAGGATTAGTCAGCAAGGTGTTTAATCAATACCTACCGATTCTGAGCTGTTAGCGTGCTCTTAACCCCCTTCCTACAACACCTTCGTTTCATTTGCGTTGCAGAATTTGCTTCGGAAAAGTTGCATAGGCATCAGCCCAGGATTTGCCTGAGGCTACTAACTGAAAACACATTGAGGTTAGCTGGGAGCAGCACCAGAGGCAGTTCTACTTTGCCTCTGCTGTGTCAAGTCTAATCTGTCACTCACTGGAGCTTGGATCCATGTTGGGTCCTCTTGGGAACCCAAAATATGTCTAGCTTCTTTTGCCAAATTGGAGAAGAGAAGGTCTAAGAAGTCCATCCTGAATCTTACTAACTTCCACACTCTGGGATTGTTAGGGAGTTTATTTCTCAGCCTAGTTCTGGTGTGGGCTAGAGGAAAGACAAAATGTAAGCAGAATACACTTTTGCAAAGAAGTTTGAGGGACCTTTTCATAGTAAGGTGATAGGTTAGTGCAGTAACGATCTCAGTTTCAGTTAGTCTGTTTTCCTTCATCCCTAAAATGACATACAAAACACCCACGTTCCAGAATGTAGCGTGATTCACATTGAAGTCTATCCTTGGCCAAGCCTGTACTTGACAGTTCTTGTGCTTTGCAGAGGATTGTTGTGGGGGGCAGTCGGGGACAGAACAACTGAAGACTGAAGCCATTTGTATACACACAGATGTGTATTCCTGGGCTACCATTTCCCTGCCTGACCTCAGGAAGACGTGATGAAACACAGCACTAGCTGCTGAGCCAGTGAGGCTCTTTGAACTGATAACCGTGCATGTTCTGTGATGTGGTTTGCCTAGAAACCTATTTGTTTCTTTTGAAAATCCAAAATACCAAAATGACATCAGTTGTAGTGTACACTGAAAAACCTAAGCTGAGATGGCAGACTGTTTTATTCCATAAATGATTGCAGGTGTTTGGGCAAAGGCTGCAAAACACGAGGCTTTTCAAACGTGTACATGTGGGGAAGGAAACTAGGGACATATATAAACATGAACATATTTGTTATATATTACAGCCAGTCAGCTGATCCCATTTCGGATTGGCAATTATTAAAGATGTGCAAAAATACGTTGAAACTATGATAGCTGCAATACATCTGGTTTAGTGAGTGTTTTTTATTTCTGACTCTATAGGCTTACCTCCCTTTGTCTGATGCCAGTTACATGCTAGACACATAGAACTGTCAGCAGCCTGAAGAAGAGGCTTAGGAGATATGCTGCTGGTTTTTATTACCACCAGATTGCAAAAGCATATAGCCTTAGCTGGTTTTCCAACAGGCTTAGTCCCAGCCCTACGTCCCAGGAGCCTGCTATGCTAAGTAAGATCTGGCTGGTACCAATTTAGGAAGCTCTCTAAGTATGTGATGCCTTTTAAGTGACTGAGTCATTTGCCAGAGTCACAGGCATGGGAAAAAGATAGGAAGAAGAGCTACTAGCTGAAGAATTACTGGCATTAGATCTCCCTCCTGATCTCCAAATTTGGTCTGTTTGGCATTGAATTCCAGAAGAAGGGTCCTAATAGTTCTTGCTGACGCTGCATCAAGAAGGTGAGTGACAGGGGCTGTTGGAGGCCATGGCCACCTGCTTCCCAGCCATAGGAAAAACCAAGTCATTGTGGGCCTTCAGCTTCAAAAAGCCAATGGCAGGCAAAATCTGTCACAGCAAAATGTTTTTTGTGTCATCTCTTTGAGCCAAATTCCGGCTTATTAATACGTTGCCATGTAATAGTTCTGACAAGTCCTTCAGCTGACTTGTCACAGCTCAACCCTCTATGCAGCTCTGGACAGGGAGTGAAGAGGGCTTTGCTGCTGTATGCTTCCAGTTGTTCTGCAGAGTTATCTCTAGTTATATTAGTGCTAAGTTCCTATAAACCCGACTGACATTTCTACAGCTTGTGTGTTTATTGCTGGTGACAAATTAAAAATGAAGTTTCAAGCACTTATGCAGCAGAAAATCTCATCGTTCAATTCTTGTAAAAATTAAGGTGTCAACTACTTTTTCAAAGCTGTCCTTTTTAACAAACTTTGCATCTTTTGCAATGTGCACAGTTGGAAGATGGAAAACATAATTTCTTTCCTGATCAGTGTTGTTCTTTTCCATTTGACAGACATTTTATTTTAAAGTGTTTCGGCATCTGCAAATGTCCCCTTTCTGTTTATACCTGTCTTTGCATCAACATTGTCAGCAAGTAGAAAAAAGCAATGAGGCAATCACATGGTATATTGATATGAGCATGCTAAAAAAGTTGAAATTTAATTGCATACAGGTAGGGAAGAAAATTCACTGTGTTTATGAAATATGCAAAACTATTTAGATGTCTTGTTGTTATTATATGGCTTCAAGAAGCAACTGTATAAGTAAATGAAATAAAATCCATGAAGGGCTGTAATTGCGAAGGATACCACATCAGACTAGGGAAATAGCTGAACTGCAAGTCACTGGAGCTGGGAGAGTGGCTGGAAGAGAAAACATACTTGGCCTTGTTCTTGTCTTGAGCAGCCTGCCTTAGCCACTGTCTGAGACAGCCATAATGAGGTGGAGGTTTGGCTGCTCTTGCAGTGCTGCAGTGAGCAAAACAGTTTCTTAAAATTGATAGAAAGCCTAATTGTCAGCTCAAGTTTGCTCCAGCTAAGAGTTCCACCCATGTGTGTTGCCTTATTTTCAAATAATTGCACACAATTGAGACAGTGTCTCAAGTGAAAAAAATCAGGTTTCAGGTGCATATGTTCAAAAAGAACTCTACAAAAGTTGATTGTGTGTGCTAGAAGGCAAAATTTAGCTGATTATTTCAAAACCCATAGCTTGTATTCTATGGTTTGTACTTTTCTCAATACAGCCATGTATTGAGAAAAGCCATTCATAAATGACTTTGTGTTTAAAACGTCTTCTCATGTGTAGCAAAGTCTGATAGGTTCAGTAAAACTTAGCAACTGGGGGGAAGAAAAGAGCACAAAATCTTGGCAGGTTCTGTCCACGTGAAAAGCAGCAGGCAGCATCACACATTGAAACTGATGCCCCAAATGGCAGCAGGGACCAGGGGTTTCCTGAAGAGCAAGTTGAAGTCAGCATGATAATGGCTGGAGACAGAACCTGACTGAAATATCAAGGCTGCAGCTGAGTTCAGCAGAGCTGAACATGGTGAAAACAGCACACCTGGTATACTCTGGTTGTTGTGGTCTGAGAGCTGAGGAACACAGCTGCCTTCATGTTCCCCTTTCTTGGGCAACGCCACAAATCAAGCAGGCTGGTCTTCACATCACTCTATACTGAAAATTGTTGGCAATTATTTTGAAACAGCTTATTCTTTAGTAAGTAGTATCTTGGTGACATAATTTGAAGGATAGGTCTGGAAGCCATATTCCTATTTGAATCTCCCAGTAACAATAGGTAAGAGCACATTAAAATTTGGGGGAGGGCTTGCTTGGCCAAGGTGCTATGCAGACATGGCAGTTCAGCTGTAGAACCAATGGGTTTCTTTAATTCACCAGTACTCCAGAGGGGGTTTTATGAGGCTTTGCAAGATGTAATCCAGAGGACCTCATGGTTCCTTTTTTTTTTCCCTCTGCCTTGGACGAGAAGATAATTTCAGATCAAGGCATCTGTAGCATATGTTTTCTGCAGAGCCGGTGATAATAGAAACATTTCAGTGAGGTCCCTATATGAGTTACGTCACTTGTTTTTTGACTCGGCAATCGGAGAGGAGCTAGCGGGGAAGCCTGCTGTCACTGCTGGAGAAAGGATATAGGTCCTGGCGGGAAGCCCAGGCCTGCTCAGTAGATCAAAGGCTCTTCCCTTGGCTCCCAGAGCAGCCGGAAAAGCAGCTGCCCAGTACCCTTTCAGCATCCCTCGTTCCTTTCCCCTGTGCCAGCAAATAACAACTTCTTTTTGCTCCCTACCTCGGCAATAGTCTCATTTTTTTCCCCTCGATATCCTGCCAAGGAAGGTCCTTTTAGGGAGAGCGTTTGTGTTTACTACCTGCAGATCCCAGGGCCAGCCAGTGGAAACGCGCTGGGGATGCTGTGTTCCTTACATGCTCCTCCCTCCTCCCAGAGACGCTCCCAGCTGCTGACTTTAACCTGGAAGAGGAGGCAAAGCTGAAAGGAACAAGCCGCGGTTATAAACCACATGCCGTTTTCCAAGACAGCCCGATGGAAGATTTCAATTTGGAAAAGTGCTTTTTGTGCCAGAGCAGCATAACAGCCACGCTTTGAAAGTCTTCCCATTCACCTCCCAGAAAATAATAAATAGTGTGGCTTTTTTGTGGACTTCTTGGCAGTGGTTTTTTTCTTTTAAAACATGACTGCCTCCCTCCAGAGCTGCTGCCTGTCGCCGTCCCCGTTAACTGGTTCCTGCCGGGACGTTTGTCCACTATGAAAGGAGAGTCAAGCAGACGTGTCGGAGAACTGCAGACTCTGCAAGAAGAATGTCTGCTATTACAGTGCTGTTTCTTCTTAAGTTACACGATGGGCTGGTTGATGGGAGCCTTTAAAAATAACTGCACTGTGCTTCAAAGGCACACGCAGCCCTTGGGTACCAAATTACTGCCAAAAAGGGGGCGAGCGCCTGACCCTTGACTGTCCCCCAGGCAGTGTCTGCATCACCGGCACCTTTTCTCCTCCCTGCTTTTGCGAGTTCATCAGAACAGTAGTAGTAGGTGAATAAACTGTCCTGCCTGGGTCTGCTAAGGGTCTTGAAAATATTTCTGTAATTGCTTTTGTTAGCACTGCGAGGCACTCCAGCTTGCAGTCGCAGCTGCAGCTGTGGGTATGAGGTTTTCCTTGCTCAATAACCAGTCCCCGAGCATGGGTTTGCTGACTAATGATCTGCCATAATTAAAATTACTACGGGAGCAATGTTTTAAAAGATCTTTGTTCCCCAATGTGAGCTTCTATGGGCTATTAAAGCTGCGAGCCTTTCGGGAGCTCCTCTGGGGAGTAGAAGCTCTTCTTGCTGTGTTCACACACTGCTAATAAGGCCTTCATATGGGTTTGCCTACTACAAATTGCCAGTAATTAATAATATTCTATACAGAAGCATCAGAAACAGTTAAAGCATGCAACTGCAGACTGGCCCAGTGCCTAGCCCAGCTGCTTGGTAGGTCCATAACTTGTAGGCAAGTTATTCTATGCCTCAGTTTCTCCTTCAGTTAAACGAAGAGAATATAAGACTTAGTGATGCTTGTAAATTGTTTACTGTCTACGGTGGGTGGTGGAAACCTCTGGAAATGATAGGTGTAGGAGTAGCAAAGGAAGAGAGAGGTTATTTTCCATAGCTTTGCTTATTATACCTGATGCTGTTACAATGGAATCTTATTTTCTAACTCGTCTTTCACATAAATATCCTATATTAGACAGCAGCGGCACTGTAGGGGGAATTAGAATAAGTGGAGACAGTGAACTGCAGGATCATTATCACCAGAAATACATATCATTGTTTATTATCATAAAGTACCTCTAACGAGGCACAATTATGCCTGTAATTTTTTTTCTTATTGTTGTTCTTAATTGTTCTTCTCCATGTATTTCCTACCATCATTTCTTTATTACGTGTATTGCGAAACTCCTCAGGGGTCCCAGTGAAGCACCAGTATCGCAGAAAGGCAGGGGAGCCCCCCGAGTACATGCAGTCATTTCTTTCTATATCTCCCTTATCTCTCTTCTCTGCCTTTATTGGCATCTTCCCACTTGCCTTTTCCTTCTTCCCTGCGAGTCTGGTTTTGTCGTTACTACGCCTGAAACAAATTATTTTGACACAGTGAATACAAAAAAAGGGAGGGCAAAACACTCTCTTGTGTTTTGTTTAGTAGAAAAATGTGCAGCATTATAAAATATCGAAACTGTAATGATTCTGTAGGAAAATTCAGGTAATAAGCAAAACGAATGGATACTGAAAGCAAATGTGTGGATGCACCAGACCAGATTCGATCCAAGACCACGCCGTATCTTTATCCCTGGAGAGATACGTGGTTGTTATGAGCCCTGATCTTCAACAGATTGTAGAATTCTGGAAAATTAATCATTACGAGAAGTTTTTAAAGGATTTCAAGGAGTGGGTGAAGAAAGTAATTTGTCTTGAGAGGCCAGCTCAGCGCTTTCTTGATCTTTTTACTGTCCCGGTAAATCATTTATTGGGGCAAACTTTCAAAAAACTCCCACACAAACTATGCTAGTTGGAGGGTCCCAGAAGTAATATTAGTCTCTGTTTATGCTTTCTGAACCTGAAAAAAAAAAAAGTTGTAATACCAGGGGGGTACAGGCCCCTGCCTGATAGTGTGGGGCCTTGAAAGCTTCCCTTTTCTGAAAAAATATTTATTGCATTGTTCAGGACTATGAGGCTGTTCATTTTGCATTTAACTTTGCTTTTATTTGTTTTGTTTCTGTGATACCTGATACAAAATTCCAAGTCGTACCACAGTGCAAAATCATAATTTGCCGCATCTTTTCTCTTTTGAATAAGTAAAATGAAATATAAGATTTTATTTTTTTTCCTGTAAATTGTTCTGGTTGATTTTGCTGGCTTAGAGCATAGGTGTGGTTTGAAAAGTTCAGATTTTAAAATATTAAGGGGGAAAAAAGAGAGAAAAGGAGGAATTGTGTAAGTTCTATTCTCCCTGCCTGTCAGAGGCTCCCAGAAAATCTGGGAGCACCACACATGACTTCATGAAGTCACGTAACTTCTGAAAGAATACACATAACTTGTGTTCATCAGTTATGAGATTTTCCCTGGTCTAAAATATCCCAAACCATTCATAGCCACTTGTATGCAGCATCAACTCCAAATCCAGAACTATGATGAGTACCTAGAAATAATGAGGTGTGAAAAGGGGATTTCCTTCTCCTTTGAAAATTCTGATTTTCAAACTGTTCAGGTGCAATTGATTGATTTCAGGAATATTAACCTAATTCAAGGACCAGAGCTTTGAGAAAGGTATTTTAATGAAATACCTTCTGATAAAATGTCAAGATTTGGCAATACTTACTGGGACTACTCGGAAACTTGGGTAATTTCTATTATTGCTTTCTACAAGGCCGTGACCATTTTCCCATCACATATGTTAACATGTGGTGAAAGGCAATAGTGTGAGGCACAAGGAATAACTTTGTGTTACTTTTGAGCAAGAAAAAGAAAAACAAGTGTTAAAAAAGTTTCGTGTAAATTAAAATATATGCACAGAGAAACTAACTATACATGCAAGTGGAATATACCTTTTTTTTTTATTTGCACATAGTGTGAACTGATGGATTTTAATAAAGTCTCTACATCCAACGTGTATAATCAGCCACATTTTGCTGCAAGATCCAAATGGCAGCAAATGATATTTGCTAATGTTTGTTAAAATCTAAACCTCCAGTGACAGATGCAATTCCTCACAGTAGCTCCTAACACGGAGTTTTGCACTAAAAGCAGGAATGCGTCCTTGTTCTCTCACGAATGAAAAGGTGTGTGTCCTGACTGCCACTACAAAACTTACTGCTTGAACAGAGAAGGAGTTTCTGAAAACGCACAAGCAAAGGCAGCTTAGGAGCTCAGAGGTGACAGTTCATTGGGAGCGGATACTTCCAGAGCTGCCCAGCTCTGGCATTTCTGTCACAACCAGCATTAATGACAGAGTGCTACAGATGTTTTGAGCTTCCTTTTGTTGTCATCTCACAGCAAAGTTACGAATCAGCTACTTCTGAATAAAGTTCTTCCTTTTTAAAAAAAAAAAAAAAGAAAAAGAGAAGCTGATTTTAGCCTGGCTTCCTAAACCTGTATTCTCCCACTACCTGACAGGCAAGCAGAATCCAATAACCCATGCCCCTCTGAATAATTTTTCAACCCATTGATCCATTTCAACCAAATTTAAGTGAGAAAAAGCTCTCGGGAGTGCTTATGCCCTGCTGGGTTTTGTGAAAAATTGGTGGTGGGGTAGGAAAGAGCAACTCAGGCTAGCATCCTCACCGGCCAGCCCGGCAGCTCCCACCCCGGCAGCCCCCGGACCGTGAGAGCAGGTGGGTGCTGCTCGCCCTTCCTGGTCCTGGTGAGCTGGGGGCATAGGTGGACTGGAGCCAGGAACCCCAAGATACCGAAAAGGGGTGAAGCAACAGGGCACTGCCAGCCTTTAAGCTTGGAGGTTGTAAATGTGGCCTCAAAATAAGAAGTTTGCGGTTTATTCATTCAGACGAGCTCCCCACAACATCTGTGGACCAGCTATAGTGTTTTAAGCTCTGCCAAACTTACAATTTTGGGGCTAATTTTCTGGAAGAGCTAATTGAAGTCACGTGACACGGGCCTATATTAAATGCTGTCTAACTTGTAACCTCACAAATGTAACATATGATATTAAATATCCCCCCATATCTATCCATCCTCCAGTTCATCACGAAAATTTGATTCCCCTTGCCCCAGAGAGTATTTACCTGGTACACAGACCTACTACTTGCGCCCTTACTCATCTCTGCTCCTGCCGCTGCTGCTCAAGGGCTCCATCTGCCTCTTTTACCTCCATGACTCATGAATGATGGTGTAACTGTTTGCCAGCAATAAAGCAAATGTGGCTAGGAAAGTGCTTGCACACGGCAGCTATTCTGAACAAGTTGCTGCAAAAGGAATTTCTGCTAAAAACAGAAAAGAAAAAAAAAAAAAAGAGCTGGTATCTCGAAATACCTTCCTCACTGCAGCCCTCAGCTGAGGAGGAAGGTCAGGAGACAACGGTGTAATGATGTTCGCAGATGATGTGGGGGTAAAGGGAAGAGGGCAGAAGACACTGAAATTTGTTCATAAAGGAGTGAAGGAAACTCCTGGAAGCACAAAGAAGAGGAGAAGCTAATGTGCCTTTAAAGTACATTTAACGTGGGATTGCTGACATGTCATCACAAGCACCAGCATAGAGCTATTACATGGGTCACTGCAGGGACAGGGTTATGGTGCCCTTCTATAATCCTGTTGGATTTATTTTATATTTAACTTTGCTGCTGGATTCCACCTTGTATAATATTTGGTTTAGGAATAAGTACTCCAGCCCTCCATTTTTTTAATTCTGACACGGCCATAGGAACTTTTAACCCCAACTCCCCTCTATGCTTTTTTCTCTGAAGAGTGACATAAAGTCTCTTTTAACAGTATTCTTCGCTCTTTCCAGGTATTTTTCATGGAAAGTTCAAAGAGCGCTTTTCATTTCTCAGATACTCAGATTATTTTCACAGGCATTTTGAAGTTGCCAATCTCTCAAGCCTTTACAAAAGTTTTCATTAACAAACAGAGAACAGTAGCAGTCAGGTGTGATGAAAATTACTCAGCCACACACCATAAACACTGAATATGCCAAGATATAGTTGAAGTGAGCTGTTTATAAACAAGTGCTAAAACCTCACCTAGCTCCATAAGAGGTGTTACAGAATGATGTTGCATAACCAAAAAATGTCAAAAAACTTTTTGCAAGCTTTGTGAATAGGAAAAGGGGTGGCTACATTTATTATTGGTTATAAACACATTATCTCCGTTGTCTTCTTCATATAATTTCACTGGCACAATCACAGCCTTCTACATTCCAGAACAGAGAGCCATCCTCATTCTTCCTTACCACAAAAATGTGTTTTTAAGAGCAGGCAAAAAGAAAGAAAAAAAGTGGCAGCACCTCAAACATGTTACTGGTGTCTGCAAACTTGTGGCAAAAAAAAACAGCACACCTTTAAACTGCAAGTTCTCATACTTGGGTTTTGGCATGGAGGTGGAGGGAGGGTGTTGAGACAGGGTGAGAGTCCAAATTGTATGTGCTCCAAGCGTCTGTACGGAAGCTGGCAAGCCCCAGCTTGCCGTGGGTCCTGGGAAGCAAGACTTGCCAGGGATGCTGCCCTTGAAGGAAGAGGCAGCATCAGCAGGCCAATAGCCCTGGTTGTTGAGGCCACCTGGCCAGCAGCAGTCACCAAGTCCCATCCATTGTGTCCCCTTTGGTGGCAGTAGGAAGAACGTCCCAAAAACACCTGTGCCTGAGCTCTGTGTCTTCTGTCTGGGTCCCTCGTGCGTGAGGTCACAACACTGAGCTGTGCGGGTGGTTCTTGGAAAGATTTGTATTATCAGTATACTGGCTGAGACACAAACCACATTTGTCAAGCACAGAAACGGTCCTCAGCACTTCATCTATTTGATGGCAATGGCCTTGACAACTCCTTGCAATGACGCAGCATTTATATAATCCTTCAGAAATACTCTCTTATTAATTTTGAAAAGAGTAATAAGCTTACTGCTTATTGCTTGTTGGTATATATAGCAAAGATTGTGGTCAAAACACAGACAAAATGCATGTGGTGGTTGGAGTGGAATCCATTACATTTGCAGTAGTCCTTGGCATCTTCTGGAACAGGAGGTAGCTCGCTATTTTTCTCTTTTTATTTTTAATGTATCAGACCCGTGAAAGCAGGGATTTATTTACAAACCTCTCTGAACAAATAGCTCCAAAGACAAAAGGTAATTGCCTAATGCTCACCACTGTGGTAGCAAGAAAAATTTAATTATTAATGGGAAGAGTTCGTCTCCACCATTTTTGCAGACTATTATGCCTTGTGGGAGAGGGAATGTGCTTCATTAGGGACTTTTCTTAAAAACACAAATGTAAACCATATGCACATTCAGCTCAAGGTCTTTACCTCAGAAATAATTATGTCCATAGCTACGCACTGCCTGTTAGCTAAATGTCATTCAAGGTCTTCCTTGAAATATTAAAAGCATAGGTAATACCAGATTAACCAAGTTCCTCAAAAGTATTTTGAGAGTTATTCTGTAAAGCAAATAAGATTGTGGGACACGGTTCAAGGCAGACAGAGAAGACACTGGAAACCTGAAGGGGTAAAGCTATCCCCTCTTTACATTTACAGCAGATTTGTTTGTGTGTTGTTATGCATAGGGCTTTTGCATGTGACGAAGAGCCACATGTACATGCAGAGAGAGTGAAAACATGAAATGGGTTTGGGGAAATGAGTTCAAATGGTGCCTACACTTTTGGTATCTCTAAGGCTGAGGGTAGCAAGTGCATAGGCAAAGGTCCAAATTCCCAATGAGATACACGGATCACAATATTCAGAAATTCAGCATCTTATTTGACAGAAATTAAATACAGGAGCATGAATGTACAAACATACATATTGTGTTATAGTGCTCCTTAAAAATAGTTGTTGGTAAAAGGGGGTTTCTACTACAAAGAAAAAGTCGTATCCTTAGTCAGTCATTTAGCAATTTAGCTACTCTCCATATTGTCAGATAGGAGTGATATCCCCAGGAATCCCCCTGACAAGGGGCTGCCCCAGAGCCTGGGATGTTGTTCAATTGCAGTTTAAAGAAACTTAGAGCAAGGATGACTGAGTAAAGACAGAAGACTCCGAGAGCATTAGGAAAAGAGAAATAAAGAGCGTGAGGGAGCAGTGTGTGAGAGAGCAAGCTTCTCTTTCTTGTTTGAGTAAAGCTGGGAGAAATATACCTGTCCTTAGGTTTTGTGGTGAGTGGAGCCCAGTGTCGGGTCTGGACCTGCTTGCTTCCCTTCCTTTCTTCTTTTCTTCTATTTCTCTGTCGTGTCACGCACAGACTCCATATGCAGATGAAAAAAAATTGCATTGATTCTTATTTAGGCTTGTTAGATTCAGATTCATTAACAAAAAGGGACTCTTAACTGAAAAGGTCTGTTTGGGGCAGTAGTAGCAGAGAATAAAAGACTACTGTTAATCTGGGCTGAGCCAGGGGAGCGGTAGATGGCTTCTTCTGGGAACACAAGGGAGGTGCCAGAGAGCCATTGCCTTGAAAATCCACCCAGAGCAGGCTCGTCAAGAGCTACCAGTTCTTGCTAGCTCTCTCTAGGTACTGGCAGTTGTCCACAGAAGGAGATGGTATTATCACGCCTGGAAGGAGAACTGCATGATGATGCATCTCCATCCCATGCCCATCACAGGCAGTGCCATCCTGGACATGGCCCAGGAGAGTGTGCAATTGATTCAAAAGCACCTGAGACTGACTATGATCAGTCCCATTTACTCTTCTTTATTGTCAACAGCTCCCACTGGGGTCACCCTTAGGCACAGCTGGGAAAACCTTAACATTTAACACTTGCAGCTTTGGATCTGACCTTCTGCTCCTGCCAGCATGGCCGTGAGTCGGTGGCACGGCACAAGCCAGCAGCTCTGCCTTACAGTATAGCACAGTCCCATATTAGATCACCCTACGTACAGGGCAACACTTCTCAGAGGCTTTGCTGTTTGTAAGTTAAATGTGGATTAAGTGAAGTTATATGGGATTGTCATTCCCCTAGAGCTCTAGCATTCTTTGGGCAGGCTGCCTGTTTGATTGAAAAATCTGTATCTGAGTTGTTTTCGGTTAAGATAGGTGTGTTATCCGTCACGAGCTGCCTGCTGTCTTGCCACAGTGACCTCCCATTCCCAGCAGAGCACCTGTGCACAGTGGGTCGGTGTGGCTGCCGGTCCCTACGGATGTGCATTCCTGAACAGGCTGAAGGGTTTTACTGCAAAAATCATGGTGCGTTCTTGCTACACATTCTCCGTGTACACAAAGCCAGGCCCAGATCTATTTCTTTTCGATTTATACCTGTGCAGTTCTGTTGACCTTGGTGGATTTATCCAGGTGTATGTCAGACCAGAATCAAAGCCTCTGCTCTGTCAGTGAAATGGAAGTCAGGAGCTGGGCTGGTGTGCTAAACAAAACACATGATTACCAGGAGAAATGACTTGGCAGGAGTTGAAGCACCAGTCATACAGAAAAATGTTTGCTTTGAAATTCCAGAGACTTGACTGTCCCTTTGGTTTTTCGGAATGCTTTGATTTAGTCATGTGGGGTGGGAGCAGGCTGTAACCTCGCAAGGGCACTGGGAACAGTACCTCTTGTGCAGCTACAGGGGATGTGAAGGGAATTAACTGTCAGCAAGCTTCAGGGAGACAGCAGATGTATACGTGGTTAGGAGAAGTTTGGCTGGCTTATAAAATTTATTTCCACCACAGGATCAAAAGCAATTATGTGTATAAAATATATAATCCCTGGGTGTGTAATGTATAACAGGACATAGCAACGTAAGCGAAGGAACAGCGAATTCATCGCATGCAAATAGCTGAACAGTTTCGCTTTTAATTACTTGAGAGCAGAAGAAAAGAAGACTCCTACAGTTTCCGCGAGTGCCAATTATATAAGCCCATAATGAAATCAAGGTTTGGTACATTTAAAATAACCCATTTTATGATTCATTTTTAGAAGTAAACATTCCGAGCCAACTCTGCTTGCTTTTGGGTGCAGCTTACAGGACAACCCTTGCATCAGCAGAATGAACTGTTGACACAAATCGACTTGCTGTACTTGAGTATCTTTCTGATTTGCTTATGCAGTCAGCAGTTAAAGGCAGCTTGCTTACATTTTCTGCCTCTTCTTACGTTACTAGCTCAAGTGTGAGTGTTGTTTGTACCCCCCAAAAAAATCTCTGCGTCTCAGTAAAACAGCAGTGGGGCTGAATGCTGTTCCCATGTTGTCGGGAACTGCTGCTAGACTCCTACCCCGGTACACTTTCAGGAGCATGCATGCATTGTTAATGTACACACTGTACATTGTTAATGGGGCTTGCTCAAGGGGAGAGAGAAAAAAACACCTGGTTGAAATTTCCTCATAATAACTTTAGTAATTCAGTCCTGTTCTATGGCTTTTATATATTTTTAATAAGTGTTTCCATTTATTTTTCATTGTTATGTTGGCGTTTTGTTTCTAGGATTAGAATAAAAATAGGACAAGGGAAAAAGACTGATTGTAAGCTTTAAAACTGAATGTTACAAAAAGAAGGAAAATTGAATAACGCCATAAAAATGTGCTCATGTTCCAATTTCTTAATAACCCAACTATGGAGAAATGTTCCAATTAGAATTTTAAAAATATGTTTTCCCACTGATTTGCTAGTGGGCTGCAAAACTTCTAGAGCCATATTAAGATAGCCCAAAATCCACCTTAGTCTCTGAGACGAGTCGCATGGATAAACCTTGCAGAAGGTCTCTGATGATTGAATCAGAGGGCATGAGAAATGTGCTGAGCAGGGAACCAGCACAAGCCAGGTTACACGTGAAAGTTAGATTTTCTCTATACGGGACTTGTTATCTGAGATCACTCATTTGATGCAATCTGTGAGATCTTTACTAAAGTCAGTTTTGGTGGATGGAAAAAAGATAGGTAGACTATAATCATTGGCTTGTTGACTCCAGGCTTACCAGTGAGGCATGTGCCCATACTTTTGAATCTCCCTTGGTTTTGTTTTTTTTGGAACAGACTTCCTAGCAAGGTGATTGATGCCCCATCCCTGTCAGTGTTTAAGAGGCATTTGGACAATGCCCTTAATACTGTGCTTTAACTTTTGGTCAGCGCTGAACTGGTCAGGCAGTTGGACTAGGAGATCATTGTAGGTTCCTTCCAACTGAAATATTCTATTCTATTCTATTCTATTCTATTTACTTAACATTGCACTTTACCTGTGCAATGTTAGGGGGGGGACAGCAGCTATGACAACCTTTTGGCTGGCAGGATTTTAAGAAATGAAAACGACTTTTTTTTTTAATTGAAAATGAACAAGTTAGTTTTGGTGAGTTGGGTTGCCTTAGCTGTGTCTCTGAGAATACTGCGAGCCCTCTGATGATGGGTATTGCAAACAGCACAGTCAAACTTGTCCACAGTAGACAGGGAAATTGCATTTCATACAAAATTCACAATGTGGTACAGTGATTCCATAAGGTCAATATCTGTCATTAACTTGGGAGAAATCAGAGACTAAAGAAAGGAGTGTTTGTTCTCGCTGATCTTTGAAAGAGCTGTCTACAAACTGCTGATTTCCATTGCGCAGCACTACACAAACAGCAAAGCGGAGCCCTTCTGCACATTTACAAGCACTGTATCTGAGACAGATAAACTCTGCAGCTAGAATAGTGTCTCTTTGTCTCCAGATTTTCGTCTCGGAGATCGACAAAAATGGAGAAAATGGAACAAATACAAATTGGGGCAATTTTGTGCAGCAACATGCTGAAGTTGTTTAGCGCTGGGATTCCTCGTGCCTAGCTGGCCATCCAAAATTAGTCATCTGGGCCTGCTGTTTTACAGAGAGGGAGGCAGACACTGCCAAAGGGCAGTTCATCCCTTCCAAATATAGCTATTGTAAGGGGTGGGATAAGTTACTTGCCCAGAGTGCCTGTGTTCTCTAGGCATTTATAGCCATTTATACAGGTTCTTCCAGATTTTTCCTCTTTTTTGTTTTCTGGAAATATTCGCTAAGTGGATTGTGAGTGTGTTTTGTATTTGTTTCAGATGTCCTTTCGCAGCAAGGAACTGAAGGTAGCCAGGTTGAAATTACCCAGCATACAGGAGTCAGGTCATAACTGGGATTTTCAGAAACACAGTACGGCAACAGGGCATAAACATCATGTTGGAAAACTTCAGGCATTTTGTGCATACGCTATGCTGTGAGTAGGCACTTATACAGGGGCTTTATCCTTCCAAATAATGAGTGTGACATATACTGTGTTGTTATAGAAAGCAAAACAGCACATGCACAAGAGGATGGCAGTGGCACGATATATTGAACTGTGAGACATAAATATAGTGTCCTGAGAATCCTTAAGGAAGGAGCAATTTAGCTGTAATCACACCGGGTTGCAGGAAGCAGTGAGACTCAGGGAAGAGCATCCGAAAGGCTGCAATGTGAGGCAGGGCTGAGGAGAGGGTGGAAAGCTTGGAGAGAGGCCTCGGCAGAAAACACAGTGAGTGTTTGTCCTACAGACAGAGAGACGTGGACACCCTGAGGTAAAGGGCTTCTTTTTCCTACAGGAGGCATGGTTTTGTTTGCCTGGATGCTTGTTTGAATGGAAAACCATTCAGGAATGGTCAGGACAAAGTCAGGAGAAGGGTGTGTGTGTCTGTGTGTGAGGGAGAGAGAAGGGCGTAGTATTTCTGTGAGCAGTGCTCACATGGCCACATGTGGGCAAACAAAAACTAAAAAGGCAGCTATTCTCTCTCTGGATGTAATTTGCAAACCATCATTAATTAAATAATGCTGTCTTTTTTTTTTTTTTTCCCAGACTAGCTTAAGTTGCAACAGAGTGTAATCTGTTGAATAATAAATATCCTTGTGTTTCACCGAATGTTCTTTTGCTACATAATGATGCATGTCAAGAAGAAATCTGTGGTTCTCCTTGAACATCTCCAAAGTTGTTTAGATTTGCCTTTTTAACAAGCTTTTAATGTAATAACTACAGAGGAGTATCATAAGGCAATGTTTCCCAAACTGTGTGAGCTGCCAGGCCCTGTAGGTGGTTTGCAGATGGTCTGGAGACCATATTAAAATAATAAAATCATAAGCTTGAGAGTTAAAACATGGGCAATAAGAGTGCTGAGCAGGCCACAAATGTGTGGCAGGAATTTCATTTACGAACGTAAGGGATGGGCCACAAAGGCTGCTCCCTGATGGAAGGACCTACGAGTTTTCACCAACTTCTCCAGCGTTCTGCACGGGTCAGCCTTCGCATCCACCAAAAACCTTTTGTTAGATGCGAACGGCTGGGAAGGCAGTTTGTGGGGCTGTCTAGTTTATGCCGTCATGTAGGGCAAAGATGTGAATGCATTTGAGCCAAACCAGCTTTCCATCACCGGTGGGCGAGTGGAGCCGGTGAGCCACTGAGGCTGTTCCCAACCTGCAGCGCCACGTGCGGTAGATCAGCTTCCCCAGAAAAAAGCCAAGCATGTTGCATGGGATCTATTACCTATATACTCAAAAGTAGAGTGGACTGACCTGCCTGCTTTGCCTGCAGTTGTGGCAGCACAAGAGAGCTGTGAATCTGATAGGTGCTGCTTTTTGGGCTGGGGTTACGGCTGCTTAGTAGCACTGGAACAGGTGTTACTGGCATACTGGTGATCCGAGTATTTCTGAACACACAGAGTTAAATTTTCACACTATGAATAGTCTGCAAATAACAAATACCTTCAAATGCTGGTTCTTATTTCAAATTCAAACCTGCTATGTTTTCCTGAATTCCAAAGGGAAATATTTACTTTGTGCAAATTACCTTTTTAACCCGTAAATGACTAATAAAATATTTATAATCTTTATATTCTATTCAATGGCACATCAAAAATGACATGGATATGTGTGCTTCTCCTCTCCGAGGCTGTGCACAAAATGAACACAAAATGGCTACTTTTCATTATGCTCCAGCCTCCTTAGTAACTAATGCATTCGGTCTACAACAGAAAACAGGTCTGTATCTGCATTCTGCAAAAACAACAGCTCTCTTCTGAGCAGCCAGACAAAACCCCCAAATCTGCATACCATCAAATGTTGGGATATAAAAACTAGGGGTTTAATTTTATGTTCTAAGAGAAGCTAACCTGCAAAGAATTTCTGTTCTTTTTAGCCTGTGTTAGACACAGATGATTAGTCTGAAAGGTAAAGAAAATTCTCTCCAAGTAAATGAATCTATTCATACTTAGATGAGCTATTCTTCTGCTTTGGCAACCTGTGGAAATGGTAATCTAATCATGCCACAGTACTAGTATCCAATATGCTGAAAGCTTGTAATTCACAGCTCAAGGGGAATGTGGAAGATAGTTGAGAATGCAGTAATTATAGGGTTGGTGCTAGAATGAGCAGTGAAATAATGTGTATTATTTTGTTCATAAGCAGAATTTTTTTTAGCCCATAGCAAGCAGGTTGTGTGAGCAACCGAGCTGCAGGTTTTTTGTCTTTGACACAAAGCCGTAGGACATCTGGTGCTATTAACTATAATTCCCTCCATGTCCCAGTAACACCTTTATACAAATACATGCACATGCACATACACTTACCTCAAAGCTGAAAAAACTATTTCCAGAAAAACGATTTCTGAGTATCTCTTCATATGCTGTTCTGTGAAGTGAAGAACTGGCAGGGAACTAAGTTGTATTTGGAACCAAACCAGTTAATGATGGAGACACTGGCCTCCTAACTCTAATCCGTGGTGTCAAATAAACTACTTTTCCTCTAGGAAAGGATCACCTGGAAGCTTCACCCTCATCGAGAAGGACCCATGACACTGGCTGAGCCCTTGAAGCTTTTCTGCTTTCTTCCCATAGCATTTCACTTTTGAGGTTTTAGCCTTTTTTTTCCTGCAAGTTCTATGTGTTTTCATCTAGTTTGGGGATATTTTGTGGTTTGAGTAAGAATGGTTAGTGTCAAAAGATACTTTGGGACTGAACATGTATTGCACGGAAGCTATGGACAGACCAAATAATCCCTCCCAGTCTCATACGCTGAGGGAGATGAGAATGCCACCCAAAGGAGCATCCTATAAGAAACCAAAGATACAAATCGAAGCTCAGGAGAAAAGCATGCCTTGAAATTTGTTGCATCGTGTAAGATGAGAACGAAAGCAAAACTCTAAGGCAGAGTTCAAGATGAACACAGTTTTGTATGTGTATGCATGGGTGGCTAGATTTGTGTATTCAGACAAGCGCATGCGCACAGGTATTTATTGTACCTGTGGACTCCTCTTTCTTACTCCACGTACACTTCCAGCACCTCACCTACCTGTCACCCTGATGCATATTATACAACGTAGAGTAAGATTTTCCGAAGGCATTTCCAAGAATAATAATGCCCATATTGTTTTTATTAGAAAATTGCATGTGCACAGTAACAATTCATCAACCCTCTGCCTCATCTGGCAAAGTGCAAAAAAACATTGTGCAGACAGGAACATGTGTTAATGATGCAACTGATGTTAAAATTGTCACGTAGGATGGATTTCACACATGGCAGGCTGTGGAAGCTCACGGGAAGCTTAGTTCTGAACCAAGTGGCATGCAGCAGGCTGAAGAATGTGAAAAGTAGCCTTTTAAATCCATTTTTTCTTTTGACAACATCTAATTTATGGGGGAGGGGAAAGCATTGCAGGCTCAGTTCTCCTTAGTGAGGCTAATACTATGATCTAGGAGATCTTACTTTTAACTTGTAACATGGGAAGTGAGGAAAACAAATCCCTGGAACATTTCAGAGCAGTTTAGGACACTTTTAAAACCAAAAGCTCTTTGACTGTAATACTAACTTAAATTACAGTGAATAGTGCCTTCCATCAGGAAAGACTCTAACATGCTCAACGGAGCTCAAGTCCATTCTGTTGTGTGAGCATCGCATGGTTTGAAATGATTGTCTTCTCATTTCTATTATGACAGGTTTTACACTTATAGAGTTGTTTCATAAATATAGACATTTATTTTCTCTTTCAAGAGTCTAAATTCCATTGCCTGTGCTTAAAAATTGCCACAAAGAGGTTCCACGCAGACATATATAAAGAACATTAAGGGTGTGCTTCTCTAACTCCACAATTTCAACTTTTATATAAAGAAAAATGTTTCTGTATTTTTTTCTTGAATGATGTACAAATATTAGAAAAGAAGAAAAAGAAAATCCTCTAGACAAGTCGCTTTTTACTTGGCTCTAGGGGGTTAAAAAGAAATTGCTCACAAGAGGAAAATAAAGTGGAAAAATATGAAACAATCTTGTCCTGTTGAGATGACACTTTTCTTTTGATAAACAGGTCAAATCAGCAGGTTCCCAATCTCAAAGAAAACTGCTGTGGTGGCCTACTTGGCTGTTAATACATAGCACATTCAAGACATGTATAGAAAAGTCAACTGAATGGGATAACAAGGAAAATATGACTCATCCACAGTCCTAAGTGCTAAATTCAGGAAAACTGTCAAGAAAGTTCCTTTTGATTTTATGAGTAGATTTCACTCCTGGTGTACATGGGTTAAACAGCAATTTTGTACACAAAAGAATGCCATTGTGGATGTAACAAGATGCCTTTGAAATTATTAAAATCTAATTGTTCACATTTTTTCTAATCACTCTTCAGGTAGGAAAGTCTGTGCCCTGAGAAATCTTAGAGTTGAGTTCATGCACACTCTTCGTTGCTGTTTTCTTCACCCAAGTCACTCAGCCAAAGAACCCTGAATATTGCCCTTTTTAGTCTTTAAAAGCTGAAGGGAATTAGACCTGCCATCAGTTTGACAGACTCCGAAGAAAACAAAGGTCACAGGAGGCGACTACTGGCTCAGTGTGCTGCGCTCCCCGCTGCAGCAGTCTCCTTAACTCTGGAAATTCTCCAAAAGTACCGTGGTTATTCCAGAATAACTCTTTGTCTGGATACCCTTAATCCCAAATAAAAAGTGGGGGTGTAGTGATTCAGTTTAAACCACTTCCAAAATGCAAAATTACTCCAGAGTAATAGCTCTTCTGGAAAACATCCAACTAGCCTCAAACCGTCCTCTCAGCTGGGTGCAGTGCAGCCGTGGATGATGCTGCTGTGACCTACAGCTACACACAGTCTGTGTATCCTCTTAGATCCCCTGTGATAAAAAGTAAATGATATTAATATTGTTGGTAACAAGAGCTGACTGATTTACTCTCTGGAACTGATTTTAATCTTGAATTTATAATTTTCCCCAGTTCACAAGTTGTTTGCGAACAGTTCTCATTATTACACACATATTTGTTTATCAATTGTTAACAGAGAATTTACAAAAAGACGACCCTGGCCTGTGGATTATTCATCATCTGTCCATTTTAATTATTTGCTTTTTGTGATGGGTGATTGGCATTTGACAGTGATACTGCTCAGACTCTGCAATTTGATGAGAATAACAAATAATGAATAACCACATGTTCTCAGCAATGTTAACCAGGCAGATAAAGGTGCTGGTATTAAGACAGACATTCTTCAAACATCCGTGCAAACAGAAATCGAGGTCATATAAAGGTTTTCAAGCAAAGCAGAGCTGAACTGAACAGCCTGAGTTGAACCAGGTTGCAGGTTGCTCTGCTAAGCATCCTTGTTTTCGTAGAACGTTCACAGATATTTCTATTAGTTTACTCATTTATTTATTTTTAACTGACCATTTTGGACAAGAGGATCCAGACCTGATTCTTCCCCTTTGTTTCACATCCCATAAGCCCATGGGAGCATCTTCGGTCAGAGGTTTGGGTTACCTGCTGATTCACAGCGAGCCAGTGAATCTCACAGGCTGAGATTTTTATTCCCAATGAAACACGAAGTTTGTAGGAGGAATAGCTGTATGCAATAAATGGGCTTTATTAGAGAAGTGATTAAAGAAGACATTTCAGGCAGTGGCAGAAAATGATAGGAAGATACCTCAAAAATTAGAACTTTGGTTAAAAATTTGGTCTAGGCTCTTTCCAGCATCTCATGCACTTAGGGGTGTGCAGGATTTGCAATGCACATGTCAAATTGTATGGATTTGTAGGATTCACTTTGCTGGTGTTCACAAAGATTTTGTATTGGCCTTCTGATCTTCAGAAAGCACTTCTGTAGTCTAGAGATTCAAAAGGTCTAAATACTTTGAAGTGTCAAAATTCATTTGGGCGTGTGTTCTTTCTCTTTTTACGTATTAAATAGATGGCCTGGGTTTACCTTTTAACTTATCCAGCACAAAACATCTGGGTTTACCTTTTACCTACCCCAGGACAAAATGCATCATTCATTTTTTAAAATGATGTCAATGTAAGAAATGCTACTATTATTTTGCTATCTAGGGGTTAGGGAAGAGGGAGGTTTATCCCAGGCTGAGACCACGAGCACTAATTCCAAAATCTCTGGCTAAAGGAAATTGTAATTGGAAAATAAATACTATGTGGTTTTGGGATAGTAAAGTTTACTCACATTGGTTCTATACTGTGACAATGCTTCTTGTCCTTGTGGAAATTATGTAAAATAAACCTCTGTTTTTTGCCACTGGAATGATATGACATGAATTCTGCCATCAGGGTTTCAGGATCATGTTGGCGAGATTACAATTTCCACCTCTGCTAAACTGATGGGTTTTTTTAAATAAAAAAGAAACAAAGAAATAGAAAAAAAAAAAAAAACAACCTTGGATTATCATCAAACATGCAGCTGATGTCTCCAAGGAAGTTAGGGAGTTTGTGTCTGACATCTCCTACAAACTGTGAATCTGAATTTCTTCAAGGCCGGTTTTACAAGCATTTCTTTAATAAATGGATAAATATGTGTAAAGGAATGAGAATGTCTTTCACTCAAATCTTGTTTAAAAGTAACGCAAGACTGGTCTGTCTTCTTTCATGTGTGCCGGGGCCCCCGTCTTTCTTTGTCTAAATGTCTTCTGGGAATTGGTGATGTCCTCTTGCTAGTCCAGGGCTCCCAACAAGTGATTTTTGGACTCTGATTTATTGAAATGCTCTCATCTGTACACTATGGTGACTATAAATGAGCACTATGGTGACTGTAAATGAGATGTCAATATTTTTTGTGCTCAGGCTGATCACTAGAAATTCCTCACGCCAAGCCAGTAAGAAATCTTTCAGCTGATTTGTTGCATTATTAACTACGACTCTTGTTGTAAAAACAAGCAAATAGATAAAAGGAAGAGGTCACTCACAGTGACCTCAAACCTGTCACTGATCAAGGACGCAACTTACTAATTTGAATGTAAAATGAGAAGATAGAAATCAGGTTTTGGTGTAGATTTTAATTCCTCTCAACACAGAATACATATTTCATACACATTTTTCATATGCCTTGTTCACCAAGCAATTCCATTTTTTCCAGGTTTTAAAAAAATGTTAATGTCCTCAGGCTTGAGTTAGTTTTGCTATTTAACTGAAATTTGGCCAAAGATAAGTATAATTTCTTCTGTAAACCCTTTGTCTACATTTTCTTCTCATTTGAGAAGGGATTGTATTTTCCCCCACGGCGCTAGAGGATCTGCCCCGACAGGTGACTTTTAGCAGGTCATCTGATAACCTTATCAGGACCACAGGGGAGGCAGGACTTTTGAGTTGGGTCATAATTCTCTCTCTCAGGTGACAAGTTACTGTTCAGCCCGGAGCAGGAATTTAGTCATATTTTCCCTTCTTCCCTTCCTTCCCTCTGCTACAAGCGGCTCTTGCTTTTGGTTTTGGTTTGGTTTGGTTTTTTTTTTTAGGAAATATGCAAGCATAACTTGCTTGTTTTAGACATTCCTTTTTTATTCCTGCTTGGACTGGAACACCCCAAAAGCAGTAAGTGTGCTGAAAAATGCAGTACTGGCTGAGTAAAAACAAGTCAGTACTTCCCTGACTGAACAGATGTTCTTGCTCGTGCCCACATGATACTTTTCTTCCTGAATGCTGGTTTTCTACATTTATGTTTATTAGTAATTATCTATAAGAATAACAGTGTGTTGTTATACCTGCATAACTCTTTTGAGTTATAGTGAAGTACACTGAAACTGATACAATTCTTGTGGAGCTTCATGGCAATTTATAGTAGCTAAGAAGTTGTTCATGTTGCTTTTATCAATCACATTCTTCTTTTAGTTTGTATTGGCTTTTATTTTCTTGTCTTTGGCATTTGTACAGTTTCTTCCTAACATATAGCTGATTAAAACACAGCAGTCTTTCATCATTGCTGTCATTTGAATAACTTTTAACTCTTAGCCAAACTATTTATTATAATCTTAAATATCAAGTAGCAGAAAACAAGATTCTCAAAACAAATTGAAAAGTAGACTTCTGAGACAATGTGAGAGCAGTAAAGCCTTGATGCCATTGGGGACTGAGTAAAAAAGCTTAAGCATATACTTTCTTTTAAGATAAGAGTTTAAAGAGATTTGAGTCCTTTGCTGGATCAGGTGACAAAGTGCTTTCCGCTGTGAGCAGTCACAACCTACACTCATCAGCATCACGAGGTAGTTTGTTTAATAAAGTAGGTAGCTACTGTACCAAAAATAGTAAATTCCATCTCACATAGGTTGTATTAGGCACATGTGAATACTCTGTGTCAGAGCAATGACTTTCTTGATTGCTTAAAAGCTTTTGAACAGCCTTGGGGCTGAATAACATGGAAAACTGGTGTATCTACATTTCTGTACTTGCTGTATATACCCGTACCCTAATGACTGGAGGAATATAACTGTCCCATATGTATATATGTACACCTGTCTCATAATGTAAAACTTCCCCAGTGTGGGTCAACTTTGAAAAGTTCATCAGTAACAACGCTGCCCACTGTATTTTGTGTTTTATTATACCTTTTAAAAAATCATATAATTGTAGAATGGTTTGGATTGGAATGGACCTTTAAAGGTCATCTAGTCCAATCCCACTGCAATGAGCAGGGACATCTTCAACTAGATTAGGTTGCTCAGGGCCCTGTCCGACCTGACCTTGAATGTTTCCAGGGATTGGGCATCTACCACCTCTCTGGGCAACCTGTGCCGGTGTTTCACCACCCTCATTGTAAAAAATTTCTTCTTTATATCTAGTCTAAACTTACCCTCTTTTAGTTTAAAACCATTAGCCCTTGTCCTACAACAACAGGCCCCACTAAAAAGTTTATCCCCATCTTTCCTGTAGGCCCCCCTTAAGTACTGGAAGGCCACTATAATGTCTCCCCAGAGCCTTCTCTTCTCAAGGCTGGACAATCCCAACTCTCTCAGCCTGTTCTCACAGGAGAAGTGCCCCGTGCCTCTGATCATTTTTGTGGCCCTCCTCGGGACCTGCTCCAACAGATCCGTGTCTTTCCTGTGCTGAGGACTTCAGAGCTGGACGCAGTACTCCAGGTGGGGTCTCACCAGAGTAGAGTAGAGGAGAAGAAGCACCTCCTTCGACCTGCTGGCCACGCTTCTTTTGATGCAGCCCAGGATGTGGTTCCCAGATATAAACAGAACCAAACCATGTAGGCACAACTTAACTTAAGCAAAGCAACTCTGAGAACTGATTTTGACTCAGAAAATTAAAGAAGGCTCTTAAACATCACAAATTGTCATCAGATTAAAATATACCTATGCAGTTTTCAGTGGATTCAACTGGATTTAATTGCTAGCAATATACAGCTTGTTTGCACACCATGACATAAAAGGAAATCAGTTTAAAATCAGTGAACCAACACAGTTAATTGGGATAAACTCTTTGAATCAATCAATCACTCTTATTTCCACTGCGTTTTCATTTAGGTTTATAAAAAAAGACCTTATCAGTCATATCCACTTCTAAATGTGTACACACACATCAGGGGTGGATTTGTAGCAATTTAAACTAATTGATTTCTGAGCCAATTTAGATGCATCACTAATCAAATTCTGTGAGACCAGCTTGGTGCCAACATGTGCAATGATACAGAATTCTGCTTACCCCACCTTAAGTTTATTAAGTATTCAGAAAACCACTGGGAGTAAAAACCAGTAGAAGCTTGTTTTCTTGCTAACATCAGCAGCAAACAAAGAAGGTAGCTTTCCAGATTGAGGAAGAGGGAGCAACTTTTACAGATATTTCTTTCTTATACAGGAATCACACTTTGAAGTGTCACTACCCCAGCCAAATACTGCCTTTTGAAAGTTAGTTGCAGTGAAGAACTCAAAAAGAAAATCCTTGCAGTAATGTTGAAAACAGTGATGTCCAACTACGTTAATATCCAGCTAGCTTAAATGCTACATTATCAGATTACTAAGACATAATTGCCTTGCTTAAGTGTCCTCTAGGTTCACAGGTTAGTTTCTGGGATTCACAGATTTAGAAGAGGAGAACCTTAATTATTCTCTGCTCCAACCTCCTACATGACAAAAGCTGTACAATTTCAACCTGCAATTTCTCCATGAAATTCGTGACAAGCTCATCTTAAAATGACTGACTGCTAACTTGCTTTATCATCAGTCATCTCCATTGCCACCGTGGGAGGATGAGAGACTGGCAGCAAAGGATCAGGAAGGACAAAATGCAGTACTGCTTAAAGAACAGCAAAGAAGGGCGTGATGCACAGTACTTGCTTCATGAATAACATGCACACTTGATTCTCACCACATATCTGCCCTGGTATATCTCCAGGTTTGATAGGATTCAAGTCTCCTGTGTATTGGCTGCTCAGATATTAAATATCTCATATGTAACTGAAGAGAAACCGTATATACAAGAGTATATTAATATGTCAAGCACCAGTGGTTACAAATATTACATGATCAAGAAATAGCACCTATGGTAACATGCCCAAACAGAGTGGCAAGTGTGGGTTCCACTGCAGCATGCTCGCTGCTCAACTATATGTTGAGAGCTACTGGTATAGTCTGGAAATTAGGTTTCTGGTCGGGTTTTCAAACTATATGTTGAGAGCTACTGGTATAGGTTTCTGGTCAGGTTTTCGGGAATTCAGATCCAATTCAGAAAGGTAAATAAGAGACAGGTTTTCAAGTGATTAGCCCTAAGAACTTGTAATGTGCACTTGCAGCCCAAGTCTTTACAGCCAACCATTCCTCGGTAGTCAAAAAAATAAGTGATCATTTTTTCAGAGTATGCTTGGATTTAAAATTCTTAAGTACAACTTCCTACCTAAGGTGGCTGGATACCTACAGAAAGTTCAACCCCCTGCGTTTCTGAAAATCCAGGCTTTGATTCTTGCACTGTGTTTTTACTTAAATAGCTGCTTACATATATGTGTCTGTATTTGGTTAGTACAACTCCACATTAAAAAAAAAAAAATGCCCATTTTGTTTTATTAACAGTGTTGCCAGAGGGAAAAATATGCAAATTCTGGAATTTGAGAGTGCTGCAGTAACACATAACAAAGTGTTACATCAAAGTGAAGTTGCTTCCTGGAAAATATATGGGAAAAGGATCTGATTTCATCAAGCTGCATATTATTGCATTTATTTACTGTTACACATTCTTGGTTTAAGTGGGATAAACTACCATATTTCACAAGGTTTCCTCTGTTTTCCATAAATACCTTTTATAAAATGAATGTATTGATATTCAGAAAGCTTATGAATTTCTTACCATGGTGATTTTATGACATGTAAGTTCTGAAACATAAAATAACCTTTTTTTAATCTGAAATTCTAATGTTTCTTGTTTTCGGAAAGGCGGGGAAGCATAAAGCATTTGGTGAAGTACTTGAGTGGAGAAAGCATTTGAATGGTTTGCTAGACTTAGTTTAAGCTATAGATCAGTGTTTCCCTGATTTTCTCTGGAAAAAAAATGCTGTACAGATGAAAAGAGATGGTAAATAATTCGTATGCTAACTTAAAAAGACCATGCTGCTGTATTGTTTTTCTTTTTTCATTTCACTCTTCTCCAACATGCTTTATTGAATGTAGAGGCTGATGTTCTGTATCAGATACCTCCTACCATGACTGTTTTAAAGCACTTTGAATCTTCGAAGTTCTCAGAGAGCAGCTGTCTGGAACAGACTCACATCATCACCCCTGCAGATCTTGAGGGTGTTTTTCCAGATGCTTTGCTGGTAGCCAGAGTTTAAGGACAAGGCGAAAATAGTTTCAATTCTGTCTTCCTTTTCAGCCAGACTGAATTTCAGTTTGAGCAGCTATTCATATGTTGTCAGCGGGTACATAACTTTATCACGTCCCATCAGCCAATGGCCAGGATGGAACCCGACTGTAAAGCACCACCTCCACAGGTACAGTGCAGGTCGATCTCATGGACATAGCTGCTGACAAGGGAACAGCAGAAAGAAATGCTACTGTTGTCCCCTCCAGCTGCTCACTCCAGGGCTGAAAAGGCAAGGGAGCTCGTATACATTAACTGAAATGAAATCTAGGGTTTGCACATCGTCATATTCTTACCTATTTTATCTCTGTCTTCAGGAAAGGTAAAGTTGATTCCTAATCGCTTGACACGAGTAATGATTATTGGTTTTAGGAGTAAAGTATTATAAGCCATCCTAGCAATGATCCACTTTGGGTAATGACTTTCAGTTTATGCGAAAATTTTTTTCCAGAGTTTCAGTTGTTTATAGACTTCTTGGCTTTGAGGCCAAATGAGTTGAATTGCTTAAGTTGTGTGCTGTTAACGTACTGGTAATTTTTATGTATAGAGAAGTTAAGTTAGGGCTATATAGGACAAGGAGAGAAGTGGGTCTCATAGTACGCCTACATGCACTGAATTTTGTCTGTGCGTCCATAATTTGTGGTGATACCCTAGTGATAAACTGCATTTAGCAGACACCTTTGGCTGTCTCACCTGTTCTCTGTACACTAATTCAGCTTCCCTGGGATAGCAATTAAACTTCTGACTGGTATCAGCAGCTTCCATTAGCAGACATTAAAAGAAAAAAAAAAACCAAAAACCAAAACCAAACCAAAACAAAAAAAACCCTGCTGGAGAAATATTCACCTGTCGTCCACTGACTATGCATGTGCAGATTTTCTAACTCGATCCATTTGAGATGCAAGATGAGCCATACTTAGTCTGACCCGTCTCTTAGGTTTCAGGAGGTCTTTTACTGTATCCAGCTGGGAAGCTGGAGGCACCCTACTTGCAAACAAAAATGTCCAGATTTATGCAAAGATGACCAGCACCAGCTTTTAGACCTCAGAGTACATGGGATATTAAATCTTAATATTGTGGTGCTATTGTGTGAAGTATAACCAGTTTAGATACTTTGTATAGATTTCTGTGGGATTTTAGTGATCAGTTATGCCTATTTCCAAATCCAGTGTAGCTTAGGCTTTTGTTGGATAAGATATCTGTCTTCACGGTGGTAGGGGTATGGAAAAAGCATGGCCTTGGCAGAACCATTAAGATGGCATGGTACAGAGATTTCGGTAGTTCTCATTTGGGATAATGACATCCATAATTCACTCTGGCATTATTCTCTTGGGCAGTTTAGAACTTCTTATGAAAATCTTCATTTCAGTTTTTTGATAGCAAATCTCTGAATCTTCAGAAGCCATCTGCCATATGATAAAATAGTTTTTTATAAGTACATGGTACGGAGAAAACCAGCTCTGTTTGAGTCTAACAAGCCAAATCGAGCACTGCACCTCTGTGTGGGGAGCTCAGGGGCTGCAGTTGTGAGGCCCAGGTGTGCTTGGATGTGCCTACATCCATGTTTTGTGTCGCAGTTGTGTGAGGTGCGAGGGCACTGCTGATAACACACCTGTATTACAGGCAGTAAATCAGAAGAATGAGATCTATCTGTTCAGGTTGGAAGAACTCCTGCCTTGTACCGTAATACTTGGTTGTGCACAAGTTGTGTCCTTTGCTGCTCCTTTCAAACTGTGGAATTAGTCCTGTTTCTCAAGAGAAACACTATTATTTTAATTAACTTTAAATTTGTGCTTTCATTTATTCTTGTACTTGTTACCCAAGCTTATATGAGATTGCTAAATTAGAAAGATATTGCTTACATATCTCATCACTTGAACTGTTCAAAGTACTGCATGAATTTGATCTCTTCACAACTAGTAATCTGCCCTGGGGTTCTCCTGAGCACCCATTCACTGAGCTAAAAATCTGTGTTTGCGTGCTGATGTTTGTTCCCGAGGGCTCATCTCCCTAGTGAGCATGTTTAAACAACTGAAGTGCTCTTACAATGAAACATTCAAATTCAAGCCTTTATTATTATGCAATCTGGGATTATTTTTTTTATCATTAGACTTCCTTCTGAACTGGGTGGTTGACACTCCCTGTTCCAAATTCCTGTCCCATGAGCTAGTTGTTTGGAAATACTGGCTAGGAGGACAAACACCATGACTTCTTTTTTTTTTTTTTTTTAATCTGGAGAAAGTGCTTTTTCACTGGGTATTTGGGATTAAACTGTAACCCGGAGGCAGGCCACAGAAACAGGATAAAGATCAAAACGAAAAGGAGAGCATTGCTTAGTGGATTGATACAGCTGGAAATGCAGAGCCTGATTCAAGGTGCTTTCAGAGTCAGGATTCTTGCACATGACTTAACTGGTTTCTGGATTAAACCTTGCATATGCCCTAGGAGAGAAACGTATACCTGCTCCAGCAGCATGTGTGCTCTGGAAATTAATATGAAAAGCTTCTCTATGTTGTGACAAACTGAAGGTTCATATGTAAGTTTGCTATTCAGAAGTTGTTTCTGATTAACTCCACATCTAAACAATTTTAATGAAAAATTAGGCTACTTCGACTTGACTCTCCAGTCAGATCAGTTTCCGTACAGAACTTCGCTCCTTGATCCATGTCCAAGAACATATTTATCAGGGAATTTATACAGCCCTCTAAATTCACTTCCTGATATGAATTAAACTAACTTTCATGTGCAAAACCCCTTGAAAATTCCCTGTGTGTGAAGTGAGGATTTCTCCATCTTTTTCATGTGTCCCGTGATCCTGTAATCTTCTCCCTCAGTCCTCCTCCTGGGTAGTCCATCTTTGCTGCGGGACAGCTGGATGGATGAGCTTCCCCTTTGCCCACGGGGACAGAAAGCAATGTGATGTGCTCTTCCCGCACCGACTGAATGCTCAGCCTCTCTTGGCTGCACAAGGAGAGCACCAAGGTTTTGTCATTTTCCTTGGGGAGTACTCGTTTTGTTTTCAAGCAGCTTAGCATTTAAAATACCGTAGCCACTTGAAAAGCCGGCAGATCCTTCAGGTTGCCATGTTACAAGTTGCCAGGTTCTTGAAAGCAGCCGGAGAAAAACTGATGCACCGAATCCCTTTCGTTGTTGTGCTTCAGCCCTTTGGAGGGCTCGGCCAGCTACGACATTTAGAGAGCAGCTGCCTCCAAAGGCGGCGGCGGCCGGAGCATTGTTTTGTTGTCGTTTCTGCAGCGGAGCGGCGGGAGCTTACATCATTTCCAGTAATGAAGTGCCTGGGGTTCTTTTATGACTTGCACACTCTGCTTCTCCGGAGCTGTACAGTATGTGCTGCGTGACTCCAGGAAACCGAGGATTTGTTTTGACTTGCTAAAAGAACGTTTGCTCTTTCTCTTTACAATTTCACCGTATGACTTGTCAATTCTCTCCCCCTTTTAAAGAATAACTTCAGATTTAATTAGCTGAGTGCAAACATCTTTCATTGCAGTGTGGATTAGACTCCTCATTGAGTACATTTACCAACAGAATGAAAGACATCTTAATCAGGCGTTTCTGTATTTGTACTGCTGTGTCCAGAGTGCCCAGTAGCTGTTGACAGACAGTTGCTATTGATTCTCTTTCTAGGGGGGGATGACCAGTGATGTGGGGACCAGTCTTGTTAATGCTTGCTTTTAATTTTTGAAGCTCTCTATCCTACCTAAGAGCACTTTTCAAGTGTGTTTCTGTGTATTTCCCTCTATGCTAGGTATGAAAAATTATACTTGCGTGCCTTGCTGGGGTGTCCTGAAGGTCCTGGCATCTCCCCAGGAGTTCCACAATGACCGTGCCTAGCATATTTTAAATGGGGTAATTTATAGTTTGCTGAATTTCAAAATTTCATGGCACACAAACCTCTGTTGGACAAGTTTGGCACAGGCTTCCCAAAGCGTTACCTGGATATATGTGTGTGTATGTGCTTTGAATTCTTCAGTGGTGAATTTCAGCTTGCATTTCCACCACTCAGAGAACATTCTCCAGACCACGAACCACCTGGGTCGTTTCTGGGATATCATCACCCAAGCAGCAGCCCGCACAATTCTCCATAAGTCCCAGAGTAAACGTTTGTGCTGCAGCAACAGCAGCTGATTTGCCTGAGCATGCACAGTCGCAACAAATGCTTTTTGGCAGCATCAAAACCAATGCAGAACGGCACCAAATTCACAATCCCTTTTGTAAAATTGTCATTGTTTCTCTTAGTTCTAGATATTGGTCTTGTCATAAGCACTTTGAAAAACACCTTTAACCCCCATCAACTATTCACTTTCCCAGAGTTAAAATTTGACAAGTTCATTTTTAGCCATCTCTTCTCTCAAAGATGCTGTGGTTTCTGTTTGATTCTTCAGAAGTGAATCATAGTTTCAAAACCCTCACTACCTTAGTGAAACGCTCTTTTTCCATTAGCATTCAATGTGTTTAACACGCGTTCAGACATGTTATCAGAAATTATACTAGAGTCCTTAAAAAAAATCCCATGTGATTTCATGCCCTGGAAACACCTTTTACGCTATAACTATTCCTACAGCTATCAGGAGATATGAGGCATATGGATCTGAGCTAGTCAAATTAATACCATAATGGCTTCTGGCTCGACAAGCACATACAGTGCAAACAGAGAGTAGAACAGCTGTAGCAGAGTTACCTTTTATGTGGGTGGCATAGACGTCTGCCAATTAAAATGATCTGATGAATAATTTCTTGCCGTATGATTACTGTTAATAAGAATTTATGTTAACATGTTTGTGTCTGAACTTTGCACAGGTTCATGCCTGCATTTATTTTCTTAAAAAATAGAGCATATCATGATTGTTTTTGTTCTTAATGGACTTTCTTTCCTCGTTTGAAAGCATTCCAGGACTTCAGCAATGCAGAGCTGCCAGCTATCCCTTAAAGGAAGATGTTTTTCTCTTCATGTAGTGCTTTCTGCATGTAATTCTGTAAACACAGGCCAATAGTTTTTAACCTGGGAACCTCAAGCTAATCTTCTAAATCCATATAGAAAGCAGTTACAAATGGAGCATGGCCTTCAAAATATGAGAAGAGGAGTCCTCATAAACTTTTATTAAAGCCTTTGTTGTTGCAAACATTTATACTTACAATTTCCTTTAAGTAGTCCCACCGACTGGCAAGCTTTAGCTATTGACTTCATTATTCTAAGTCCCTGTGTGTAAAATTTAGCAAATTTTTTCCAGAACTGATATGTTATATTTATTATGAGAACTTTAGGTGTGGCAAAATGTTGTTTTAAAATATGTCCTCAGCAGCTTACAAAGCATTTCAAAGTATTTAAGAAGTCTGTGCAACAAGTGAGACAGTTTATAGTAAGAAATACACAAGTCCAAGCATGGTGAGTGTTAACAGACTTTGACCTAGGACAGTTTGGGGATCTCTCTCTGATCAGAAAAATGTAGTTTAAAATTCTTGGTAAATACAATAGGACAGGGTAGAGAAGCAGAATACAATTGCAATAAAACCGCATGAAGTACAGTTTAGCTAGGATAAGTGGTTGGAGACTCATCATCCTTGTGAATCTTGTTTGGAAGTCATGAGTGGAACAAACATTTTGGTGGACTTGTTCCCACAGGACTTAAAACAGTTAGTAGAAAATATACTGGAGAAAACAATCCTAAAAAGACTAAAGAGGAACTTGGCAAGTAGCTAATTTCTTTCCTTCTACTGGCAATTCTGCCACTCGCATCAGTAGGAACAGGACACTGATAAGTGACGTATTTCCATGGCATTGACACTGGAGCTTTTGGGGGCTCTTTGGCTAACCGCGTCTTCCTTATGTCTGCTCTGTCTATGTTCGCTTGTGCTTTAAGATCATATTTGCATCCATTTTCCCTGCAGCATCAATAAATCAAGAACCCTCATATGTTTTTTCCAGTGTCATCGTGCATTACCACCTATAAGAAGACACCACCTCCAGTCCCACCAAGAACTACCACCAAACCATTTATTTCCATCACAGCCCAGAGCAGCACAGAGTCTGCCCAAGATGCATATATGGATGGGCATGGACAGAGGGGAGATATCATCAGTCAGTCTGGACTTAGCAACTCCACAGAGAGCTTGGACAGTATGAAGGCATTAACAGCCGCTATTGAAGCTGCCAATGCACAGATCCATGGCCCTGCAAGTCAACACGTAGGCAACAATACTGCCACCGTCACCACCACCACAACCATTGCCACCGTTGCAGTAGAAGATAGGAAGAAGGACCACTTCAAGAAAAACAGATGCTTATCTATTGGAATACAGGTGTGGTATGCACTGTGGGTTATATGCCTGCTATTGTTTTGGATTTCTACATTTGTTTTACTGCTCATTATGCAATGTTTTGTGTATTTTTCTTTTTTTCCTGACAGGTACCTATGTAGAAATTGCAGCAGCGTAATCATTCCGCGTGGTACTAATGATGTTATTTATACTAATTTATCGTAAAAACATCAGATGTGAGGACTTGTTTAAGTCTCCTTGCTGCTTGTTATTCAGCTCTGTAAAATTACACACATGAGCACTAATCTATGAATCATAACACAGCGGGGGTCAGAAAGGCATGAATTAAATCATTGAAAGGGAATGTGTAAAACAATGATTTACACTACACTATCACCCAAAAAGTATTTTCGTCCAGCCTCACTGAATTAATTGTCACTGCTTATTCATGCATTTCATAATGACTGGTAGCCGCTTGAATGAGGGAGCTTTGTTCCTATCTCAGACGCAAGAGCAGAGGATAAGTTCCTTCTGATTTCCCCTTGTTAAAGAAAATTACCTTTTGTTACCTCTAGTGGAACGAAACAAGAAAACTAACCCTGCCAAAGTTCACTCCTATTTACAGAAAGGAGAAGAGCAAATAAACTAGACCAATTTAATCTGCTTTCCTAATTAATCTTTCCCATACCGCCCCCCCTCAAAAGAATGTGCATAGGACTCCAACTACCTGCTTGCAGGATTAGCTTTTGCAACAAAGTACTTGAACTTACAATCAACTGAGAATCAACAGAGGTTTTGATGGGAGATGGATCCCAAGCAAATAGAATAGCAATCCACAGCTTATCAGCCTTTGCAAGAAGACATGATTTTTTTTTTGCAGATGAGGGCTGTAAGCACAGCACTATGTGCCTGGACAGGCTTATCTGATTAGCAAAGCCTAAGAATTTACCGTGAAATCTCTGCATCAGCCTGATGAGATGAGAGGCGCTGTGTAGAAGTATGCCATCCCAGGGGCAGCTCCTGGAGAAGCTGTGACTTTTCTCTTACTTCTTCTTGGAAGGGCAATAATTACTATTGCCTGTGGGTTCAGTTTACTGCCTTTGTTGTAGCCTCTTTCTGCTTCACAGCTGTTTGTTTTGGGTATATTCTGAAAGAAGGGCTGATGTTCAGTGTTAAACAAGATCCAGGTGGGACAGGGATTGAGGACAGCTCTTCTATTACTTATTCCCATACCCCACCAAGCCTAAGGTGCCATTTTATTGTTGCAAACCCTCATTTCACTGAGCAAAACAACAAAGACTCCTTAGCAGGCAAACACCCTGCAAAGTAATGGGTAGGAAGAAATAATTTCCACCTTTGCAGAAGCCAAAACAAACCACTGTAATGTGAATCGGAGTTCTTGAGACACCATCTACCCGTTGTCTCTTCTTAAGGTGGTGTTACTGCAAGTAACAAATGCTGCTTTTGAGAGGTATAGGGGACTCAGTTTCCTGAGATCTGAGGAAACCAGAGCCTCAAATGCTGTTCAAGCCTTTGCAAATATCCCTCTAAAATTTTTAGATTTACAGATGACCAACATAATCATATGGGAAAGCTGCCTGGGGATGGTACAAGAGGAGCTGTCAGGGTAGTTTTGGTGTACAAACCAATGGAGATGCCTGAAGAAGGGATTACATGAAGCGAAACTTTCAGCAGTGATACAGCCTTACAGGATTCCTGCCTGTGCACTGTGCCACCCTCCCAGTTGTGCCCATCGACGAGATTTTTAGAGTCAGATAAGCTTCACAAAGAAAAGAAAACTACTTTGCCAGTCTGCTGTCTAGCCCATTTTGCAGCATCATTGCACAAGCAGTTGGGCTGGTACAGCTGAAGCGGTAGTGTGGGAGTGGAAATACCGTAAGATTGCTGTTGCTGCCAGAAATTACTTCTCTTACAGACAACTGCCTAAAAAAGGTAGGTAGGCTGTCAGCCCTCTGACTGGCAGTATGAAGTCAGTCTCTCTCCACTGACTGTAAAGGGAGCCTAGTTTAGGCTTAGATTGAACTCAGACCGTGTATACACCTTACTTGTCGTCTGGCCCATCTCTGTAAAGCAGGGCAAGCTGCTTTAGCCAGAAACGTGTTCTTGGTTTGCTTCCTCCTCTAGTAAATAACCCTAATGTGCACTTGTGATGAACCTCCATGTGTCCTCCGTACCCCCTCACTCACTCTTAGGACACCACAAGCCTTTGCTGTAAATCTGTTTAGCAAACAAGTAAAGTAAAGCAAAGCAAACAAAAACTCTTCCATCAAAAGGTTGGTCCTCTGTCACTTATGGGATTTAAGGCATAGTTATCTTCCCAAAAGCCTCAGTGTCAGGTAAGTACCCTCCTTCACAGAACAGCTCTGTAACTCCCATCCCTCCTTGAGCAATTTTCCTGGATAGCTGGTAAATTGGCTTTCAACAACAAGCTTACTTACCGGTGGAACAGATGCTAACTACAGCTGGAGATTTTGCACACCCGGGGTCAGAGTGGTCCACAGGCCACTTCTTAACACTGCTGTGGTCTAAAAATCCTGTGTGCCAGAATTTTTTTCTTGTATGACTAACGATGTCATATATACCAGTGGGAATTAACAACTACACTGACTGGACCCAGAAGCTGGTGATTTTGCTCAAAGACACATCTGTGGTTAAATTTTAACTTTATACCATTGGTATAAATCTCCTCATGGCGATGGAGAGGTGGTATAAAGTGCTTGTGTTCCTGGAGACCACCTGTTTGCATGATGAAGCACTAAAGAAAATGTATTCCAAGAGCTGCATCTGCTTTCTTTAAATCTGATCTGTACATTGCTCTGATTCAGGGCACTAACATTTAAACAAAATAAACACATAATTTTGACAGGAGTTCATATATGCATGCACATACAGACTAACAGGTAAAATGAAACAAATGGTAGAGTGCAGAAAGTGGAGTTACAGCTGCTCAGAGATTTGATCTGGCAAATGTGAGCATCCAGGCTCCATAAAATACTGGATAAACTCCATCTGTGTTTTGCAGGCCGAATGTTGTCTTACCAGAAATGCTTTCTAGATTAACAAGAATGATGAATATTCACTAATAACATCAGAAATGGGCACAGCATAGATAAACTATCTGTTTATAAAGGTACTTATGTGCAGACACTTAGTAGTTATCATGCATAGAAATTGTAAGTAGCTGGGTGATATCTCTGGTAAAATACATTCTAATTAGCTGGTTGGGGTTTTTTTTAAGGTTGATGGTGCTGAAGAATCCACCAAATCAGGTGAAAATAAAGCAACCAGTAAGTTCCAGTCCATAGGAGTTCAAGTAGAGGAGGAGAAGTGGTGAGTAAAAGTTAATACTGTTTTTCTAAAGTAAATAATTATGCTGCAACTAATTTTTTAGGGCCCTAGTTCCTGCACACATGACCATATAAACCTGCTTCCTGGGTGAATTGTTAGATCACCCAACTGCAAAGCTGAGTCTTATAAATGCTGTAGCTCTTATTTCTCAGAGGGGATTTTTCAGGACCAGTGGCAGAACTGAAAGAAAAGCGCCACATATTTTGAAGGTCAATATACTTTTAATAAGTTCTTTTTCCCCAGAAAATCTACCTAAACAGCGGAAGGTGAGGCAGCTGGAGTATTAGTCTCGGGATGGCTTCGGCAGCGTAGAATTGATGGGGAAGTTTACCTTGTTTTTCAGCAGAATAATTTCAGCCACGTGGAGCAGAGCAGTGGCAGAGCCAAACTGATTGCTTTTGCTCAGGTATCTCACCCAGACATCTCTGCATTACAACTGCTTCCTTGCAAAAAAATTGCTGATATTAAAAAGCAAGCCTGTAAAACTCAGCTCCTTCCCATCTGTAGTGTAACGTGAATTAGTGAACAGATATGCTCCAATAAAAATGAAAAAAAAAAAAAATCTAGAATAGTTGATGTCTTCAAGAGTTATGTTTCTTTTGGATGACAATTTGCAGTTACATTGCAGGACAGCAGAACTGTGCATGGCGCTTTCCAGACACGTAACTTTTCTGAGTGCTTGACCGCATCTGCAAACCCTAATTCCAGCCCAAAGCTGGACTCGAAGATGGACTCTCCCCTCACCTCCGAGTTGCTGCAGCTGCAGGTGCCCACCCAAGTCTTTGTTCATTTTCCTCGAGCCTTTTGGGCAGAGGGTAACTTTCAGATCCTGGAGCCATTTTGTTGATAATTTGCTGTACCTTATCATAGGAGAAGCCTCGGGGTGGTATCGCTTGCCGCTGAGGGATGAGTTGACCTTGCAATCTCTCTGGAGAAAACCTGGGTGCAGCAAATCTGAGGTGACGAAATTAGGGCCTTCTGCCCTCCTCTGGCCCACCAACTGCAGTAGCAAGTAGAGATGTCCATTTTCACACTGTTTTTTTCCTACGTCTGTTAACAATACTCAAAAATAACGTTATCTACACCGTTTTCAATTCAACAAAATCTCCCTGTAAAGTAGCAGAGTATTTTCCTGTGGGTTTAAAAGGCTGAAGTGATTTCAGCAAAAAGAAATGTGATTTTGCAATGACCCTGCTAGGCTGTTACCAAGTTCCTCATTAACCTGCTAAAACATCTCTTGCTGGCAGACATTTCTTTATGTGTTAGACCTTAGCCCCATTTACCCACAACTCTTCCAGCACTAGATAAATGACCACATTAGAATAGATGCTGAAGGACCATTTCCCTTCAGCCTGAGCACAAAGGAAATAACTACCCCAAAAGCCCAACCCTCCCCCTCCCCTCAAAAAAAAAAAAAAAAACAACAAAACCCACAACCAAAAAAAACCTACAGAAAAACAAAGAAAGAAAGAAAGAAATGGCTGTTTGTAAATGCCTTACTTCCAAAGTCCTCTTTCTATTGCAGTTTTTATTGCTCCAGAGAAAAAGGTAAGGTTTGCTTGCGAGAGTCTGCCCTGAGAAAGCGATATTTCTGCATTACCTACTGACAGCTGTGTTTGGGGGTTTCCTCACTGATAAAGTTGAGGTTGCTGCTGTTTGGAGCAGACGGGCAAGCAGCAATCTATCATGGACTTTCAGAAGTGAACTGGCTGATAAAGGACAGCCCCCTAATCCTTAGAAAATGAGTGCACTCAAGACACAAAGGGCTTATCATCACAGTTTGGCACTCATATTCCTTCTTTTTTTTTTTTTTTTTTAGCACAGCAGAGCACAATGTATTGATTATCTGTTACAGGAATAGAATTGTAAATACAGTGCATTCTTCCCTGCCCCTGCACCATAACATCTGCAGAGCCTCAGAGAAGCCCTTTTGAGTTGAATCTTTGACAAATGAATGTTTTTCAAAATCTTTCAGGCTTCAGAAATGTTAAATAAATATAAAATAAAAAGAGAAGAATGACACAGCAAAGAGGATAAGTACAGTAAATTGATCATGTTTCTGTGCCATTCTAAGCTATTGAGTGCACTGTTGCAAAACAAGAAAGCTCTTGGCTTAATGCACCAAAAACCTACCATACAAAATTTGTTTCACTCTTCTTTGCTTCCTGCTCTTTCCTCCCACTTTCCCTCACCTCATATGACTATAATTCTCACACTAAGGAGTCTTAAAGCCTCCTCATGTCCTTTTAATTATTCCTGCTTCTGTGCTTGGACCAAGTAAGCAAAAGATTTTGCCTCCATTTCTTGATCTAAGTAGCTCAAAACCAGAGCATCTTCAGAGGACAGCTCTATCTCTTCCATCTTCCAGACCTTTCATTAGCCCTTCACTCTCTGTAACCTGGGCTTCCTGCCAAGACAAATGACTCTGAGTCCTCCTCCTCCTCCTCCTCTTGTACTGCTCAAAGGATAAATGTGCCTACCGCTACCTGACCATATTACAACAGGATCCATCACCGCTATTCATCTTATCCTCAGTTCTTTATGGTGCCTGCTCTCAATAATCTTTTTCGTACCCATTCCCTAAGTGTAGCTTTACAATTTCTAGCATTTATATAGAGTACTTCTGTCCAGTTCTTCCGTGGGAAAAAGCTGGTATGCATTTCTTTCAACGGAAACCTCATGATCTCCCTGCTGTTATTCTTTTATCTCTCACTTGATCTCCCCTATGATGCTAACAAAACCCCCTCCAAAATGTTCTTCCCTTTTCCTCACATGACCCACCCCTTCCAGGGCAATTCTGAAATGCATATCTAATGAAGCTGGTCAGTGCAATCTCAGGGCATTTCCATTTCTGTCCATTTCTGTTTGTCCTTTCTCTCTACCTGCTACTTCTTATTGACCTCGAGGGACCACCTTCCATTCCTCCCTTACAGAAGATAATTCAGTTGTTGCAAGTCAACCAGTTCTACTGAACCAGAAAAGAAGAAGTCATGTATTATGCCAGGCCAATTAGCCAAGGGGCTCTCAGTCTCAAAGCTCTGTAATCACTTTTAGCCTCTCTTGCATTTTACCTTGTCTGCCCCAAGATCTCCTCCCATTACAACCTCACCCCAAAAATTGTCTTGCTTATTGCTCGTAGCCATGCCATCAGCTGGTAATTGTACTTGGTTTGTCATCACAAGCATTTATGAATGCTGAAACAATGGTAGTTTTTGAAGTAAGAACACTACCATGGGAGACTAAGACCATAGACACATGGTCCTTCTCCATTTTCTCTGGCTTCTGTGGGGCCAGGGAAGGTGTCCCCACCTCTTGGTGTGGTATAGTACACCGTACCTCTTGGTGTGTTATAAAGTAAAATGATTTGAAATGTTGGTGAGGTAACATTAAAACAAAAAGAAACACCAACCAAAAATACCCTTCTGTCTCTTCAAGGAAAAAAAAAAAAGCAAACCCACATCTCTGGTTTTTGTTGCTATATAAAGCCATATTTTTCTCTTTATTTCATTTAACTTTTTGGGTTTGGTCACTTACTGTCCTGACAAAATATACTCAGGCTTCAGGGTCTGCCCTGCAAAGCAGGCCAGTCCTGCACTCTAACTCAAATATCTTAACTGTCCAGTCTTTGGGACAGGACCTTCAAATCTGCATTTTGACTAAGCTGATCTGGGACTGATATTTCCTTGGCTTTTGTCTGCAGCATTTTCTGGCTATCTGTGTCCTCCACAGTGGAAGCCATTCCACTGAGAAATTCTGAAGGTGGTAGATGCCCTGCTGTACTCAGCACTGTTGAGGCCACACCTCGAGTACTGTGTTCAGTTTTGGGCCCCTCACTACAAGAAGGACATTGAGGTGTTGGAGGGTGTCCAGAGAAGGGCAATGAAGCTGGTGAGGGGTCTGGAGGACAAGTCTTATGAGGAACGACTGAGGGAACTGGGGTTGTTTAGCCTCAAGAAGAGGAGGCTGAGGGGAGACCTTATGACTCTCAACAACTACCTTAAAGGAGGTTGTAGAGAGGTGGGGGCTGACCTCTTCTCCCTGGTGACAAGTGATGAGAGGAAATGGGTTCAAGTTATGCCAGGCAAGGTTTAGATTGGATATTAGGAAATTTTTTTTCCACTGAAAGGGTTATTAAACATTTGGAATAGGCTGCTCAGGGAGGTGGTGGATTCGCCATCCCCGGAGGTGTTTAAAAAAAGGGTAGATGTGGTACTTGGGGACATGGTTTAGAAGTGGTTTTGTCAGGTTAGGTTAATGGTTGGACTTGATGATCTTAAAGGTCCCTTCCAACCTCAGCAATTCTATGATTCTATGATAATATATTTATCAATGATCTGGATGCAGGAGTTGAATGCACCATTAGCAAGTTTGCTGATGATACCAAACTGGGAGGTGCTGTTGACTCTCTTGAGGAATGTGATGCCTTGCAGAGGGATCTGGATAGATTGGAGCATTGGATAATGATTAATAGGATAAAATTTAGCAAGGCCAAATGCCAGATTCAGCACCTAGGGCAGAATAATGCCATGCATAAGTCTAAATTGGGAGAGGAGTGGCTGGAGAGCAGCCCTGCAGAAAGGGATCTGGGGGTGCTGGTCGGCAGCAGGCTCAATATGAGGCAGCAGTGTGCCCTGGCAGCCGGGAGGGCAAACCGCATCCCGGGGTGCAGCAGACACAGCATAACCAGCCAGTCAAAAGGGGTGATTATCCCGCTGTATTCAGTGTTGGTGCGGCCTCACCTTGAACATTGTGTGCAGTTCTGGGCCCCACAATTTAAGAGGGATGTGAAGGTCCTTGAATGTGTCCAGAGGAGGGCGAGCAACAAAACTGGTGAAAGGGCTGGAAGGCATGTCCTATGAGGAGTGGCCGAGGACTTTGGGCTTGTCTGTTTTGGAGAAAAGGAGCTGAGGGGCAACCTCATTGCTCTTACAGCTTCCTGAGGTGGGGACGTGGAGAGGGAGGTCCTGATCTCTTCTCCCTGGGATCCAGTGATAGGACACGTGGGAATGGTTCAAAGCTGTGCCAGGGGAGGTTTAGACTGGACATCAGGAAGCAATTCTTTACCAAAAGGGTGGTCAAACACTGGAACAGGCTTCCTAGGGAGGTGGCCGATGCTGAGGCCTGTCAGTGTTTAAGAGGCATTTGGACTATGCCCTTAATAACATGCTTTAACTTTTGGTCAGCCCTGAATTGGTCAGGCAGTTAGACTAGAAGATAGTTACAGGTCCCTTCCAGCTGAAATAGTCTACTCTAACATTGCCATAAGGGATCAGAATTTCCCTGCTAAGACTCTTAGCAATGAAAACAGACTATGTGAATGGGAGAAGGAGTAGGCATAGAGCAAAGCACACAAGATTGTGTAGCTCGAAGATGTATGGCCGAAGATCCTGACATTAGAAGACACGGTACCGTTTCTGCTAACTCCTTCTGCAGTTTGTTTCTTCCGCTGACAATGGCTGCAAGCTTAGCAGGGGAGCCCACAACCAAGAAAGAGTACAGCCAGTGGGTAAAGTGATGCAGGCTGAATTTAATGTAAGCGCCTCTGAGGCTTACCATGCATCAATTGGTTTGAAACCTAGACCTTTTCTGGGTTTGGGTTTGGTTTGGGTTTTTTTCAGGAAAGAAGGAAGTTCTCTGGGTTGAAATGTAAACAAGTTTTTCAAAAGAAAGCAAAAGAAGACTTAGAAAGGAGAGTCAAATGCTGACAAGTGACCCTGTTGTTGCTGTTCAAAACACATCATGCTGTTGTTCTCCATACTGGTTTATCCAGTCTGAGGTTTCATGGCTTTCTGCACCTTAGGCCAGATATCTGCTGCAGTTCTCTGAAGCTGTAATTATTACACATTGTGCCTGCAGGGCACAACTGATTACAAAAGCACCGAGCCTGAAAACAGAGGAAGAAGCAAATCTCTGGTTTTAACGATTACCAGCAATTTATGAAAACTTTCTTTTTACGTAGATCTGTGAATGTTTTGTATGTGTAGAAACAGGGAAAATGTAGGCATTAGCAACAGCTGTCCTGTGATACAGAGTTTTAACTCAGAGCAAAACCAAAAAAAACTCATGTGGGACACAAATGGTAATTTGTAAGAGTAAAACATCCTGGAAGTGAGTGAGGAAGCTATGTCAGAGACTAAAATTACCATCTATTAGGCAGTTTGTATAGATGTGCTGGAGGTAGGTAGACAGTGGGTGCCTTCCTGCATTTCCATTCCATTCAACATACATTTCCTTGGGAGTATTATTTTAATTTTGAACTGATGCTATATTCTATTGCCAAGTAGTTTTTCTTTTGAAGACAGACAGGTTACACAAGCCAGTGCCAAGAATCTGTCGAGCAAGCCTGTAGCATACTATTATATAGATAAAACAAAGGCAAAAAAAGTGGGTCATTCTGTTTTATTTGTTGAGCAGTCTGGTTTTGGTGGTACTAGCTCATATTGAACCCAGTAAGAGTACACTCCTGAAAGCTTTGAAATGTAGTGCCTCCAGCAATACAATTTTTGGCAAGCAGACCTTGATGTTTCCACATTTGGGATTTGGTGTACACTGAAAAGCCAGGGTGTTAACTGAAAATACAAATGGTCATCTAAAACACAAGGATAGCAGAGTCTACGGCACTGAGGAAAGTAGAAGGCGGCTATGATATGGAGGTAAGGGCATGGAGAAGAACAAGGCTGGATTAAGGGATTTGCTTTTCTCTGCAGTACTCTGGAAGGTGTGGAAGGGTATAGCATGTACGAATGCCGTGGCTCCCAGTGAACCCTGACTAAATGACTGAAAAGAAATCCTGTGTGAGCATGTGCTTGTGTGGGCACACGTTTATGTGTGTGTGTTTGTGTGGGGGTGTGTGTGTGTGCATGCATGCATGCACTTCAGTGTAGATAAGGGATTTGTCAGGTTGGTGGCCAAATTAAAGTAATTTTTAAAAAACTAGGCTGGACCAAAAGATTTTCATTGTAATGTCAGCCTAAAGCTAAAGCCTTTCTAACCACTAATACCAGTCTGACAGCTTCCCTCTGCCGGTGGGGAGGGCCGTTAGCAGATACTCAGAAAAAAGTATAAAGGAGTATATGTAAAGGAAAAGTATAAAGGGTGTGTATAAAGCACTACTTCTCCCAGTAGACCTTCCCAATTTAGCAGTCTGTTGTTCAGGGACTTCCTAAACCAGATATGACATCTGTGTCATAGCTCTTCCTGGACCTATCTCCTGTGAATTTGATCAGATTCTCTTTGAACCTATTTTTACCTTCGGTTTTCCCAGGATCCTGTGGCAATTTAATTACACATTGTGTGAAGAAGTGCTTCCTTTCGCTAGATTTAAATCTAGACCTCTAAGCCTTGCAACTGGCTGCCTTCCTCCTCACAGTTCTTGCACTCTGAGAAATGGTGTAACACCTCCTAGTCAGGATATCACAGGGCTTATATCCCTCCTCAGCCATCTGTTTTCTAAACCAACAAATCTCTTTCCTCTTATGGAAGCCATACCATGCCTCCAATGATCCTTGTCCTCCCTTTTGAACTTTTTCTGCTGTATCAGTCCATAGCAAAATGCTTTGCTCTGCTTGTCAAAGGATAAATACTACTGAGCTGAAGAGTTCTGCTCGCTCCATATTTTTCAGTTTGCTGCTGCATATCGTGCAAAACTACGGTGGGATAACCGTGACTTTTGCATCATTTAACAACACCTGTTTCAAAAGAGCTGGAAGCCGCAGACACCACATTACAATGTTTGTATTCTTGGCCATTATAAAAAAAATTACACACAATCTATTATTCAAGTTTTCCAGGGATTGGTGTGTCTGAGAAGCTACTTGTAGCTTTCTTCTGCAGAGGAATTGGTGTCTTTTATTAATCAAAGAACCCATCTCAACTCCTGTTTTGCTTTGTTCTACTCCTCTCAAAGCCTCAGATCAACAGCCACTAATTTCCTTCATCAGCAGGACCTGGTACAGTCCTCCCTGAAGTCTGCTGCAGTCCTCCTGAGATATCTGGATGCATCAGGTATATAGGACATCAAATTCTCCCTCAGCATCCTTCCATCTGCTCCCTCCCTCACTTGACTAAGTTTTACTGGCAGTTGCACTTGTCTAACGAGCTATTGCTCTTCAGTGGAAGGTGGAATATAAATGAAAGGGAGCAAAATGGTGCTCAGCATCCAGCTCCACCGTCTCCTCAACATTTCCATTGCTGCTTGAGCTCCAACTCAAAATAGACCTGGTAAGGACAAAACAGCTAAACTATGACAGGGAAACGGGTCCTAACATTGGCTTCAAGAGTAAATGTGAGATTGTAAACAAATTAAAAGCAAAGTACCAGCTGCATGAGTGCGCAGGCATCCTGGATTAGTAAGAAGGAATGGGAATCTGTCCGTATTCAGTTCAAAGCTATGTTCATTCTGAAGCCTAAAAATTACTAATTTAAGTAACATCTGCATTAATTACTTTATGATTCTACTTTCTTTATCTCCTTTCATCATGGGGCAAGACAGATGTCTGCCTCTCCTGTATTTTTCCTGTGTTCCTCAGTGCATCAGTTTCTAGAGTTACCCCGACTCTCTAATTGCAGATTTTGCACTCATTCCCTCCACAATTTACTGTTTATCATGTGTGCTTTCCTCCCACCCCCTGCAACAGCGTTAGGGTCTCTTACTCCTTACACTTCCCTCTGCTCCTTCTCTATCAACCACTTCACCTCAGACGCCTTGGACTGTAGAATTTGGAGTGCCGTTTACTTAAAGAAAAAACACCCAAACCGAAAGCCCCAAACCTCTCTCCCCCCGTGCTTTTGCCTTTGCCCTCAGAGTTTGCTCTCTGCCCTCAAATGCTCCAACATAGGGAAGCTGTGCAAGGTGAAAGGAAATTGTGAGAGATGGCAGTGGTGTTAGCAGGTACATAATTACGAAGAGTAATCATGAAGAAGAAATACAAAATACTTATCTGGGTTAAAAATACTTATCTCCTTTGTAAATGGAATGCATAACACTACGTAGATAGTGGACTCATTGGTATTACTATCTTATCAATCTCACATGTATGATTTTTAAATGTGGCTTGTGAGTTTGGGCATGTGACTTCAAAGGGGTGTGAGTTTTAAAAGCTGAAAGATAAGCCACTTCTTAAAATTGGGCCCCTTCAACTTTTCATTAATTGGTAGCCTAAAATACTGAGCTACTGACACTATTAGCTGTCCCTTGGGCTAGTCTCTGGCTTTGTTAAACCACACAACAATTAGGGGTACTTGCCTCAATAAACAGTGAGGTTACATGGAAAAAAGAGAGGTGTGTGTTTGTTGCCTTGCAATGAGAAAAGAAGTTTATGCTGATCATTTCAAGAAAAAGCACCTGAGTGTAGCACTGAGAGCCGTGACTGCCAGTCTTAAGAGGAGTGGCAGAATCTTAATAGGTCCTTTCTTACTGAGTTACCTAGAAAAAGCTTTCTAAACATTTTATGTTTGTGCTCTCCAAAGCTTTCGCAGGTTTACACGATCTAATAGTGTAACAACAGCCGTGCAAGCAGACCTGGATTTCCATGAGAACTTTGAAATAATCGACCCTCAAGAGGACAATACGTGTTCTGGACAAATATCAAGACAATTTTCCCGAGATGCAAGCACCTCTACCGTTAGCATACAAGGGTCAGGAAACCATTACCATGCATGTGCAGTGGATGATGACTTTGATACAGATTTTGATCCATCAATTTTACCTCCTCCTGACCCCTGGATTGACTCTATCACCGAAGATCCTCTGGAAGCTGTTCAAAGGTCAGTGTGCCCACGAGATGGCCACTGGTTTCTGAAGCTACTTCAGGCAGAGAGAGATCGTATGGAGGGCTGGTGCCAACAGATGGAGAGAGAAGAACGGGAAAACAACTTACCTGAGGACAGTAAGTAACTGCATACAATAATATTGCAACTACAAAAAAGTATTTCATATACGGCAAATTTACTCCATTGAATTTTTTCTTATTTAGCTAATGAAGCTATGGTTGTGATTCTCAAAAGGGCTGTACGAATGTATTTAATAATCCTTATTAAAGTTGACAGGGAATGGAAATGCTCAGCACTTCTGAAACTCCAGAGGTATTAGCTTTTGGGATTGCACAGTTCAATGGATAATTAGGAGACTGTGGTTAGGGGTCTTGTAGTATTAATGTTTCTTAACTCTTCCCTTTAAAATCACTTCTCATAACCTTAGAATATAATTGAACAGATTCTAGTTCCTTTTCATTAAATTCATAATTTAGATGCTTTTTTAGATGGTGATTGGCATCAGAGTCTTCAGATTCTTCTCCCAACTGAGATTTCAGTTGTGCTTCCAAGTTGTTCTCCCTGTCTTCCCCTCTCCAGTCTCCCTTCATCTCCCTTGCAGTTCTCATTCCTCTTTGATCTTCCCAGTAAAACAAGCTCTCCGTATTCTGCAATAAAAAACACACACATGAAAACCACATCTCAGTTGTCACTGCTGCCAGAAGTATTACCCCACCTGTAAGGTAATGGGAATGTCTAGTGAGCCTTCATTAGTAAGACAGGTTGGGTAACTCTTGTCTTACTTATTCACTCTAGTTAGGGAAGAAGAGCTGAACATGTGCCTCCTTAACCAGAGTTTTTTCTCCAAGTAAAAGTTGACGTTTTTGCTATTTAATTCCATTACAAGGAGCAGTACTATTGATACCTGTCAACTTTTGGACATAGGTACACCTGTGAGCTTAGGAGCATGCTCCTTGTGAATTAAGCTTTTTCAAATTCTATCAGAGAGCTCCTAGAAAACACTGAGGACCAGCTGCATATAGAGAGTTCAATATTGTATAATTTAGCCACACCTTAGTGTATTTTCCTAGATATACAAGTAACAATTTTCCAACCCCCAAATTAGCTCCTACCAAAGCACAGACTGCTACTTCAGCTCCAGGACTGCTCCCTCCAAATTTCTAACCCTTCCTCTCAAGAAGGGAGGCTCTAGAATTCTTTTGAGATGTGAAGGTTTTGATTTCTGGAAGGGCAGGAATTAACACTGGCAAAAAATATATTTTTTAAAATTCTTTGAAATGCATAAGCTGTTTCTGCTGGAACTTTCCATTCAACCCAATGAAAGAAATAACTATAGAGAAGTTTGATTTAGATATTTAAAGTTAGACATTACTGTAAGGAACTGGAAATTGACTTCTAATGGAAAGTATGAAATAACCTTAACATTAAGGTATGTTAAGGCTTTCTATTTCTACAAGACTTCTGTTGTATAACAGGCTAACGATTTCTTCTGAGGGAAAAATATAGAAGTATTAGCCTTCAAAGCAGATTCCAGTTCCCCAAGTTTTAGAGTATTTGAACTTCATTTTTAATTTACGTCATCAGCACATTCAAAAATCTCTTTGAACGTTTATCAGAATACAAAGGTTTTCTGTTGTTAGTATGCAAGAAATAAACCCTGTGAACAAAGAGATTTTAGCCTGAAAAAGAAGTGTGAACGCATAACAAATAGGAAATACACATTTGTAAGTCTAAGCCACAAAACCCACTTGCTTTCTCTTTGCCACAACAACTTAGATTGGACATAAGACATTTTCTACGATAAGGGTGGTGAGATACCGGAAGAGGTTGCCCAGAGAAGCTGTGGATGCCCCATCCCTGGAAGTGTACAAGGCCAGGCTGGATGGGACTTTGAGCAACCTGGTCTAGTGGAACATGTCCCTGCCCGTGGCAGGGGGTTGGACTAGATGATCCTTAAGGGTCCCCTCTGACCCAAACCATTATGTGATTCTATGATTCCATGAACTGATAATAATGGAAAAACCTACAAATATTTTATTTGTGCAGCGAAGTAGTTATTCACCTTGAGAAAAGAACATGAAGTGAATTTCACAAGGCAGATATTTGCAGAATGTGTGTATCTGTATACAGAATTTTCTTTCAGTGTCTAGGTGTCTTTGATATATGCGGGCTTTTTATATTAAAGGGCTCTTCTTTGAGCAATCAGTGGGAGAAGTCAGTTATGGGGAAGATAAAGGAATGGTTAGGCTGGCTATTCCCAATGCCTCCTCACAGCACACGTGCCACGTGTCCTGCGGATCATTCCTCCTCTTCATTTTTCTGACCGGCACTTCTCATGATCACTGGAAATGGGAGGAGGAAAGGGGTTGCCCACATTTTGCAGTCACTGGTGAGGTACTGATTTCGGTGTGACGCCATCGGCCGCTCTGGCACGTGGCAGCTGCCTCCCTCAGAGGCTGCATGGGGCTTTCCGCTGAAGCTCAGCACACCCCGCTCTACCTGATGCCAAGGAAAAGCATATGGTCGGAGCCACGCTGCCCGCTCAGCAGCGCCAGAAACAAAAGCCCGATTGTTAAAAACTCTGCCCTGAAATATATCTTTTTCATACGTCTGTAAACTTTGAAGAAAGGGAGAAAAGGAGAAGAAGAGGTGTGCTTGCTTTGGTTTTCCTAATGAAATATAACCAGAGCAGGGAACGCATCCTTTGTTTTCAACCTGACATCCCCAGTGTGTGTTTGGCCAGATAACAAAATAACAAGAACGTGTGATGAGCGAGGTTTTCTCGATGCCATGGCAGCTGACAGAGGGCTCGTCCCCCCGGTGCTCCGCGTAAAACGATCCGTGCTTTCTCCAGACAATGCGGCCCTTGTGCGAAACAGCTGTCTCAGGGAGACGGCTCGCTGCTGTTTGACAGTAGCTTGTATGTTACATAGATACGTTGGGTATTATCTAGCTGGGAATGAATCTACCAGATGGGATTGAATGTTTCTAGCTGGGAAATGGAGTCTGCTGCTGTGTATAAAAACAAGCTGTGGTTCAGTGGCTGCACGATGAAATGCCAATATAGAGAGAAATGTGGCTGCCCTTCCGCCATGAATTATTTATTGTATAGAATATTCTGGTTTTATCTGAAATAATTTTCTGATAAAGCCACGGCATGTGCAACAGGCAGATGAATACCACTCAGACTTTAAGCTCGGATACTTGATACGGTTTCCGTGTATTTTGCTGTTACAGAGTTGCTGGCTCCAAACTCTAGGGCTCTCATAAAAAAAAAAAAAGATGTTAGAGATATGAGGTCAAACACCTTGTGAGAATTGATTGAGGCTTTGGATTCGGCCTCTAGTGAAATCAACTGTATACCTTTTTTGGGGGGTTTCTCCTCAACCCTCTGCTCTGTTCTCCTGCCTCTGCCCTGCACAATTTTGTACAGTCAGAGCCTCACCACTGATGTCGGTGACTTTTGGCTCAGGCTTCTGAAGTAACCATTTACACACAGAATTAGCAGCAACAGGCCCGACTCCCCGCGCAGCACTGTTAGCGAGCTGCCTCAGGCCTCATTTTTTCACAGCAGTGGTGGCCACAAGAACATACACCTACAGCCCTGGCCTCACTTTTGCTGGATTTTTTTTTTTTTTCTGTTTTTTTTACTTCACGTGGGGCATTAACCAAAGAACCGGAGAGCTTCATTTTGCCCCACTTCAGAAATGTTTCTCTTTCACGTGGGGTTGTAATGTGGCTACGATGCGAAGATAACCATCGGAAGCAAACAGCAGGCCTGATTCACCACAAGCCAGGTGTAATGTGGGTTTAGTGGCGAGACAAGTCAGGCCAATCAAGTTAAAACCAAAACAGAAAACCAAAGCTCTGACAAGACATGTCATTATAACTGTCTTGCGTATATATTATACTCCTCTGGGCTAGCCTGCAAACACAGGTTGACCTCAAATCTGCAGTAAACTCACTGCTTAGGACCAAGTTCAGCCAGTTCTGGCAAATTATGCAATGCTTGCACACTTTCTGCGTTCTGTTTTGGTTTGTTTCAATTGTTCCAAGAGAAAACTTAAAGAGTGAAGGCTGGACACGACAAGAAAGTTAAAGGAAAGATATGTTTTTCGCAATAGTTGCCCATGGCAAAAGAAAAGAAGACCCATGAGTTCATTCTCAGCCACGAGTGAGGAAAACCATTTGCCAGCCCTCTGCAGGGCTTCCCCAAGCTATCGTGGTCCCTGCCGCCACTCGGAGGAGCGAGGCGGCCTCGTCCCGCAGCAGGCTGATGCAGCCTTGCAGAGGGACAGTCACCAGCCTGACGTGTGGCCGAGTCCTGCTGGAATCCCCCTGGCTACATGCCTCTGGCCGCCTGCCCAACTCGTCCTTTTCTTGCTCCGACTTTCTTTTCTCCCCAGAAGGGACTTCTCCGTCTGCGAGGGTTTCTCCAAGGAGAGCCAGCTCCGGGTTGGAAGCCCTGCCAATGTCCAAGGGCTAGCAAGGAGAAAAGAGAAATCCGCAAGCAACAAAACAATAAAGTTAGGGAAAAAATGTGGAGCCTGCTAATAAAAGCCAGGGAAGTCAGAGAACACATGGAAACTGCTTCACTCCCAGTGAACAGCATTTACTCATGCAGACAGCCCTATTAATGTCAGTGAGATCACTCCTATAAGTAAATATGACTCAAAGCAAGGACTGCCCCCTCCGTAGCTTGCTCCATTTGGCCTTTTTCTCCTTAAAAGCAGAGCTTAAGACCTGAGTAGTAGCTTTAACTTTGAATTTCCTGGCTTTTGTCATGCTTGGTGTTATTTAAATGTAGGTCTGTCAACAAGAATAGGCTAAAATGCTGGTCCATCCTGGCTTGGAAATGGATTGTGACAGCTCTATGGCAGGATTGCTTCATATGCACAGTGCCCAGCCAACATTTGCAACGCAAATGTCAGGCTGTGTCCCTGTAATTTCAGCTATTGTTCCTGCCACTTGCTCCTGGGGCAATGAGCGAGTGGCTGGTTTTCTGTTCCCTAGCTTGCTGCCCTGCCTACCAACCAGGTGTTTTCACATTAAGGGCATTTGATAGTCACAGTCCTAAAGTGTCTCCTTTGTCACTCGTTAGACCCTGGGGCCTGTCAAAGTTGAAATGCAAAGAGATCAGTTGGTGGTTTAAGACCAAATAATACTGCCCCTCCTCAAAACTCCCATGGCTTCTTTCTATGTGATGACTTTTCACATCACTTCAGGTGATTTTTGCTGTTGTTTTCTTATATTTTGTTATCCTCGTTACGCCCAGTCTCTTTCCAAGGTAGAGCAGATGACAGTATCACCATTTTTTTTGCTTGTGTTTGCAATTCTTTTTTTGTTTTGTTTCTTTTCCCATGAAGACACGGAGGGCAGGGCTACATAGAACTCTACAATCCCAAAGCAGGTCCTATGCAGTTCTTAGAACCAAGAGAAGCAAGAACTTACTGCTTGAACAGCACAAAGTCTAAGTCTGTATTTAAGAATGTTTTAAAAGGAGAACAGGTTGGGGGGGTTAGGGACACAAGGAAATTCACGGGCATGTATCTATCCTAGAGTAACATTCTGTGACCCCCAGTCAAGAACAATAATAGCGAGGAGGCACTCTACAGTATCTGAATTATATCAAAATAGCTATACCGAAGCAGTTCTTCCAGAATAGGTATAACTGTCTATTTCTTAAAAGTTGTGACAGAGGACAACTGGATTTACAAGGAAGAGAGGTCAAAGCAAGGGAGAGGAAAATTCAGACTATAAAAACAAAACACTGCAGTAGACACACTTCTCCCCCTGGGGAAGGGGTGACAGCAAAGCATATGATGGATGTTAATAATGTTCCTTAATGCATTACTGGAAGGCATTCAGATCCAACAGTGCTGAGTGTGCTGTATAACCCTGTATGGAATAGAAAGCAGACATGAATAACATTATATAGGTGTTTAAATCCATTATGATTGCATCTTGATGGGTCAGTATTTTTTGTTGTTGCTTGGTTTTATACATTTTGTTTGTATCCTATTAGCTGAACACACCAGTTTGAACATTTATATGTTTTCCTCCTGTACTCCATCTCCCTTGCTGTTGCAGATTTCTCTGATTCTTTTCTGATGTATTTTGAGTATTATCTTTGCAATTCCATTTATTTTCTTGGCATTTGGCTTCAAACCTCACAGGCTTTTCTCCTAAAAAAAAAGTATCAGTCTATTTTTACTTTTTGGGTTTTTTACTACACCTTGGCCTTTCTCTTTGGCACCAGAGGTTTCGACTGAGTAAGCGAAACGAGCACTCTGCCTTTGAGCACTAAAAACAACGCACCTTTGGAAACAAAACTTAGGCTATTGATAAGGCTTTGTGCCTTCTGGAGAGATTCCTTTCAGTTTTTCCAATGCTTTGTCCTCCACCCCCCTCACCCCCCCAACTTCCGTGATGGAGTTGGTTGTTGACTGGTTGCACATTAACAGACCGCTTGCTTTTGAGGGGTGAGGAATCAGTGACACTTGACTAGATACAGCCGCGGCTACAGCAGAAGTGGCAACAATAGAGAACAGCATCAGCATGCATCCCACAGTCAGCTGGGATGATGGTTTTTAGGCAAATAGCCAGTCGCTAGGCAGCCAAGGACAAGGACTTCCTTTTCCCTCTGTTGAGATCACTGAATATTAAGCTCTTCTTCCCTCAAAGAAAGGGGCACATTCCCATCCATCGCCAACAAGGTGTATTTACATTTCTTGGTGCCTGGGATGTGATTTCCAACTCGGGTGGTGCAGTTTTCCAGGAAGAGCCTGCCTCGTCTTTTTGTGTCCCGAGAAGTGGAGAGACCGTTTTTTCTCCCCTCCTCAAGTCTTGGGAAGCGTCAGAGTGGCCGAGCTCCAGATGAGGCAGCTGTTCCCAAATATACTCAGTGGGAAGAGTTTTCATAACAATGGGAACCACATGAAAGCTCCCAGAGTAGCTCCTCCTACTATTGAAAAGTCCTTTCAGTTGAGTGGTTTGCATATTGGGTTGCATAAATGACTAGACACACCAAGGGGTCCATTTTCAGCACTGTGCGCATAGAATTAGACACGCAAGCCTTGCTAACAATAATGAGAGTTGTGTGCAAAACTCCCTGCGCAATATGCTGAAAATATTCTGCTTAGTGAATCTTCCAGCTCACGGCTATTTCCTGGCAGTGCTGACCTGAGTTCTGGGAACAAAACGAAAGTCTGGGCTCTGTGTGTGTTCACAGACCTCTCTCCTGTAGTTTTGGAAAAAAATATGAAAAGACTCTCTTCACCCTCCTTTTTTTTTTTTTGTCCTTTCCTTTGTATGTCTGAAGTATAAATGAACTTCGCATCCCACTTTTCTTTTAGCAGCCTTAAGGAGCGAGCTTTAAGGCTGCTGAAGGAAAAGCCATTTGCCTTGAAGGAGCAGAACACAGATTTCCTACTACTCTGTGTCTGGTTTCAGTTCATCGTGAGCATTTGTGCCAGTTTGCTTAGCATGTGGCTATGCAAGTGTATCCCGTGGAGAGGCCTTTCTCTTACCAAACACTCCATGGTGGCATTCTGGTCACAAGCTGCCGACATGCACAGCAGCCAGTCACAGGACCATGAGACCCTAAAAACGTTGCCAGAAGGGGTTTGAGCAAAGTTTTATTTGTCTATTTATTTATTTATTTTTCATCGTGGTAAGTCAAAACACTTAGCAGTATTTTCCCAGCGGAGCTCTGCTGGCATTGCGTTAGGTTTTATACAAAAAGTGACCGTGCCCAAAGGATGTACAGAGGATGGGAGCGAAGGACTAGTATCTCTTCCAGGCTCTGCAAACCGCTTCACCTCTTTGTTTTTCCTATTCCTCCCTCACCTGCCTCATGTATCCAGACTGTAAATTTGTCATGGAGAAGTTGCTGTGTTTATATGAGGGCTGGGACAATGCAAGTATCTATGAGTAGAAACGATAGTGAAAATTGTGACACAGTGGCTGCCATTCATGGTTTTCATTAATGAAGTGGTAAATATTTTTTTTGTTATTAAATGAAATTAATTTTAAAATAAATATTTAACCAAAGAATTGGGAGGCAATAAGTTGCTTCAGCTGAGAGGGGAAATTAATGATGGAGCCAGATACATCTGTGATGCCAGCCTGTTTATTTAAAGACAGTGCATAAAGCATAGTTGTTGGGTTTTTTTCCTGAGCACCGAAAGTCTCAAACAAACTGGTAGCTGCTTTCTTACTCACAGCATCATTTTTCTTTTGATCAGCAGCCCTCAAAATCGTACTCTCTTTTCTGGATTCACTGTCCTACTGCCAGTTGAGGCCATGTCTATCTTTCTGCTCTGTTTCTGCATGCTTGCTTCTTTTTACATGCACATGCACACACACACTCTCCAGACTTTGACCAGGACTCAGCGGTTTCGGGTAACATATTCTCAACTACCCCTTGCGGCGGTAAAAAAAGCCCACCGTTCCAGTGAGGTTGAACACAACCAAAATAGTCTGAGCTCTTGTTTTATTTACTATGAGCTGTCTTCTGGCTGACTGTGGTCCTTCACAGTACTCAGTCCAAAGGGACTGTAACTACCCAGCTGTCTGTACAAAGGAGACCCCAGACAGCGCAGGAGCTGGGCCTCTTTGATGCCTCCCTCCAGGTCACCCGCAAGAAAGAGAGGCCAGGGTGTGTTTGCTCCCTGACATATGCCTGGGTACCTGGATTCAAAGGCAGAAGCCACTTCAGATTGTGCCCATGATAAATACTCAGAGGGTCCGAATGAGGTTCATTGCTGTGCATTAAAATCACCATTCCCTCCCCGGGGCTGTGATGGAGCAACAGTCAGCTAAACCTGAAAACAAGGCGCCGAGTTGCTAAGCGAGGTGGCAGAAATGCGAGCAGACGCAGTGTTGTCTGGACAGTGTAGATGGCATCACAGGTTCTAAAAGCCGCATGTCCTTGCACAGGGAGCCGGGTTTGTGTCCAAAGCCTGAGCCTGGGTCACAGTGATGGCGAGAGGTGTAATTTCTGGTGAGCTTTCTATACAGGTTGCAAGAGCTTTTAATAAGCCATATTTATACTGCCATGGAAGTGCTTTTTGCTGGTTACAACTGATCTCACTGCAGGAATGAGAGTACGCTGCAGCAACAGATGAGTGTTTTTGCTAATGCAAGCTGCCCGAGGAGCCCTCGCGGTACGCCTTTGCCTCGTGCCAATCTGGCCTCAGATTTATCAGCCTATCTCTAATCTGTGACTGAGAGATAACATGCTTTTTGAAAACCAGAGCTGACCACTGCACAGCCTTCTCCTCTCTTTTTATAGGCTTCTAGTTGCCCGCAGCAAAGAAAGCATCATGACTTATATTTCTCTTTCTCTCAGTTCTAGGGAAAATTCGAACTGCGGTGGGCAGTGCCCAGCTTCTCATGGCCCAGAAATTTTACCAGTTCAGAGAACTTTGTGAAGAAAACCTGGTATGTAAACTTTGCTGCTAGACACTGTTGCGTACCTTTCACTAACCCTGTAAATAATCATGCCTAAACTAGACAGAGATTTTCTGACTAACACAGTAGTTTTTCCAGTAAAGGCCTAGATGTAAATTCAGGAGTAACTGTCAAACTTGGTGGAGTCAGCATGAGTTTCACAATAGCTTGAGATCCTTAAAGACAGGTAAAAATTTTCAGATGAAATATCACTGAAACTCTGGTAGTGACTTCAGAGGAGCAAGGATCTCTCCCTTGGCTCCTGAGTTCAGTTTGCATGGGCAGAGAGATGTGTGGGTGCCTCTTCTGGGTCTGTCAGGATGGACCCCAAGTCTCATGAGTGGGGCTTTCCCACGTAATCCCAATGTCGCCTGTATTCAGCAAGACAGAAATACCAGGAAATCAGACACTGAAAGTTGGGGCCTCACAGATCCACAAACCCAACAGCAAAAGTCATTTTCCAGAGTGCTAAAAGGGCAAAGAGGCAAAGAACCAGCATGTTATCACTATAATTACTGTATGTCATTGGTATATGCTACCACTATTATTATTGTTATTTGCTATTTTTATGCTGTTAGTAGTAGTAGAATCAGAGCTGTATTCCAATTGATAAATAAAAATACATATCACACCATGTGTCTAAAGCAGTATTCTCAAAAATGCCAGCACTTATAAAAATTTTCAACTTTTTAAATTAACAATCCGTACAGATACAATACATTTCATTTCCAATTTTGGCATAAATTCCTAGAAGCCCCAAAAGCATAGAGGTCCATCAGCATAGAATAGGGAAGGGAAGGCAAACCCTGTGATACGCATCAGATTGGGGTGACCAACTTCCGCTTCAGTTAATGCACCTTTGAGAATCAAGCCCCAAACTAAAATCTGCTTCAGTGGACAAATGCAACAGAAATCAGCTCTGCTGAAGCCTTCCAATTCTTAATAGAAAAATCAAAGGAGAATTCTGGTTACAAATCTTTGTAAATAAAGGCCTACAGCTGGGCAACATGCTAGTGTGAAGCACTGAAAAACTAGGAATCCAGATATAAACTCTGTTCTCCTTATGAATCTAAAATAGATACTTTATTGTTTTCAATAATTGCTCCTTTAGTGGTATAATCATCCTAGCAAAATCACGTGCCAACGTTGCTGTGAAAAGCACCATTACTTAGAAATTTCTTAAGGCAAGCAATTGACTCTTTTGGGTTTATTGCTTCTGGTGAGGGAGAAAACTTAAACACAGAGTAAAACTAGAGCCATGTAAAACGACATGCAGGGGTCTAATAATAATGGATTTAATTTATAATAATTTATTTATCTTTTTTAATAACACTATATCAATGTGATCTTATGAGGCCACAGTATCCATGAAAGCATGCTGACTCAGATTGGCATAGGGACTGCTCAGCATTTATGAAAAAACATTCTTGAAGCTAGCGTATGCAACACCGCATTTTGTTGGAAGAGTTTCAATTGGGAACCAGCTTATAGAGACACATCCCGTAGAAAGACTTCCCTCATATGAACTTTGCCAACATAGCAGGCACCATTTCATCTATGTCCACTGTATGCAGAAAATGTTCAGAGCTGAGTTGCACTGAAGGGACACAAGACACAACAGGACCTCTCGTGTCACCAGCCTCTGGCCCAGGCCATGCTAGAGATGCTAATGGCCCAGGTGTGCTCTTCTGAGCAAACCTCTCAGGCTGATGGACTAGGCTGAGTTTGCACGTGCAAAGCAACACTTCCCACCTGTGTCCCAGTCTCACTCTGTCCAAAAATTCGCCTGTAAAAATGGGATTACTGTGCTTCTGCATGTTCTCTTCTGAGCTTTTCGCCCAGCAGAGGTTATTCTTGTACAAAAAAAGCATGAAAAAATTGGCCTGAGGCGTATAAGAGGCAATTTTACTTGAAATGGTGTATTTTTGGAGAACTTAAGTTCTCAGAGTGTGGAAAAAGTGTTCACGCACTGGTATATCACTATTTGCACGTGAAGCAAAAGGTACATTTGCCCAGGTATGAGTCTTCTTGACAAGTGTGAACATGGCAGGGAGTCCTTCCTCATGAAAGCGAAGAGGAGGCTGGCGATTAATTTTGGTGCGGTTAGGATACCACCGGTTATGCCCAGGAACATCCACGGGGAGATCCTGCCACAGGGGGCCTGCCACCTGCCCTTTCCCCGTGGTCTGTGGGGCATAGCCGCTTCCTTGGGTTGAGCAGGGGCTTGCGGAGGCACAGTGGCTTGCAAAAACCCCCCGCCAGTAAGTAACGCTCCGCTTTGTTTCTCTCTCTGCGTCGCACCGATCGCTTGGATCTGCTGAAACTGCTTTGCTAGCAAGATTCGTAACCATTTGCACAAATGCTTTACATTAAGAGGTACTAACGCCAACATGTTTTTTTTCTTCTGTTGCACAGAATCCTAATGCACATCCACGGCCGACCTCCCAGGATTTAGCAGGGTTTTGGGATATGCTGCAGTTGTCCATAGAAAATATTAGTATGAAATTTGATGAACTTCATCAGTTAAAGGCCAATAATTGGAAACAGATGGATCCTCATGACAAGAAGGTAGAACATTGTAGATTTTGTATGCTTCATTTAAAACCCTGCACAAATACTGGACAGATTAAATAGTCCTCTGTGTTACAGCGTTGACGTTAAAAATGTGAAATGAAGCTCATATCAAATTAATTTCATTGTAATAACAATGTTTACATAATAATCATCTGGGATATTATCTGTAATATGTTTCAGGCATATTTTTAAACCAAATCTGTCTTTGTGAATCGGATAATGGGAATGTGGTACTTTGTTAAGCTTTACATTTAATCATATTAGACGATCAATCGTTGGAAGGAACTGCCTTATATATTGATTCTTAAAATTAAATAAATCACATTTACGGTTCATATTATTGCATATAGCAAGAGTTCTAGGTTGTGTTACTGAAAAAACTAGGGAAGCACTGTAACCATCGCTGACTTTGGTAACCAGATTACAAACAGAGCGATAACAAAAATATGCCTTCCAAAATGTTACATGAAAGAACTTCTACATCTCCTTTTTTTTTTTGTCTGTTTGTTTAGTTTTTTGTTTATTTTGGGTTTTTTTAATGGGTGATTTCATGAACAGGTTCACTTTGCTGGCAGTGTTGTTTACCCAAGGTAGCATAAAAATCATCTGGAGCTTTGGTCTTTTTTTTAAATGTAGTCCTCTTCTGTCACCATGAAAAACTGCCACATCTCCAAGTGTGAGCCACATTTCACTTTCCATTCTCATTTGGCACCATTGCCTTATTTTTCTCCTCGCTATCCGCATTGAGAAAAACAGCACTTGGGTGAGCCAAAATACACAAATGTTTCAGAAAATCCTTAAAAGACAGACCCATTCCTAGAGGAATCAACGGTCTAATGTTGCGCTCCTGTAGGTATGTAATTGGATGGCTGAATTTTCACTGTGGCTGGTCTGATAGCAATGAATAAAGCCAACAGGTAGGGTCACCAGAAGGAGGAGGAACGTGACTTACAGGTACAGTGGCTCAGACAGGAGTCCGGGCTGCCCCAACTCACGGTCAGCTGGCTGCCGATGACCAAAGCGGTGTTTTCTTTCGGGCAAATAACCATAATAATATCAAACCCCATTAATCTTGCAGCAGGAAGCTTGCAAAGGCAGTGCTGGTAGCACTCTCCCTCCTCCTCCGATCAAGACTAAATACTCATTCCTGACTTAGGAGTGCCATGTTCACACCATTTGTGCACACCTAATGTGTTTTGTAGGGGAATGAATGGGAATGTGTTTTCCTAGTCCAAGGTACTAAAGGCAAGTCATTTTCTTATCTTTTTTTTTTTTTCAGTATCTATCAGAAAAGGAAGTTAAAACCGTCAAACATGCATGCACAGAAATGCTGGTGTATGGTCTTTCATTAGCTTTTACAGTAAAGCGGGTAGGCCGGGTGTTTGCAATTGCAGCAGTGAGAAACGAGAGCTTTCCTTAAAAAAAAAAATGTGCCTTTTCTTTGCTTCTGAAAAACATTTCAAAGAGTTTCCAACAAAAAGAAGACTATAACGGGTTAAAGGAAGTTATGTAGTCCTGAAGAAAGGGACCTACATTAGGAAGGTAAAGATTTTAAAGAATTACACTGTGTTCCTGTTTCAACAGCATTTGTCTATGATTTTCGATGAAACAGATCATCTCCTTTCTTAAAAAGGATTAAAAAAAAAAGAAGAAAAAGCTTTCTGTGGAATTTATATTTGCAGTTGCCTTTGGCCTTTGCCACTGGGCCCTTTTTAAACAGCATAGATTAATCCTTGGACGGAGAGAAAAAGCAAAGTATGAATAAGTGTAACTAAGCACCTTTATATTTCGAGCCATGGAAGCTCTTGTGAGCAGCATGAGAGAAAATGAAAGGGCAGAATGGGACCTTTGTAGTGTGATAAAATCCCTTCGCTCAGAGACCATGTTCACAGTTGGAAGGGGATGTAACTTAAAAGACAATCTAATTAACTTGACAAAGTCTTTGTGGCCGCCTGAAATTCAGACCTGAATACACTTTTCTTTTTCGGGAGAGATCCCTCTCTGAGGGGTTTTTTTTTGTTGATTTTGTGTGTGTGTGTGTGTACATGCACCAGGATATACATAAAAGTCCTCCTTGTGATCGCGTATCTGGAGCTAGCTGCCACTGTGATGATTAATGCATGTTCTCTTAATGATTTTTAAGTTTTTCCTACCAGTTTTTTTTCTATTTCTAGCTGATTGTAGCGTGTCATGGCTATTTAGCAGGAGGCTAGAGTTTACGAGCTTGCACGGTGAAACCCAAAGTGTGGGATTTTTGAGCAGTCATTAAGCCACTGCAAAATACATACATACGTAACTATATGGTGTTTTTTAAAAAAATGTATCTGTTCTGATGCACCAGCTGCAGGCAGCTAGTTCCCGTCTGCATTATGGGAACGCCAAAGCCCCGGTTACATCCGTGTTGTAAGAGCGCCTAGCATTATGCACGTATAGAAGAGGGTAGCCCAGGAGTCGGGGCTCTCCGGGGTTCCTCTGCCGAGAGCGGCGTTCGCTCCCCAGCCACACGCAGGCGGCTGTGCTGGTGGCGGGAGGCGGCGTCCGAGATGCTCTCCTTTCCGAGTCCCTGGAGCCGGGCGCAGACGCCTGGATCCCCCGCCCCGGGGAGCCGCACTAAGCGGTTAGCGGTGGGGGTCTCGGCCCTGGCAGCGCCGGGCGTTTCACACGCACCGTCCCCGAGGAGAAGTAGCACTGCGGCCGGTCCTCCCCTCCCTTTTGCCATTTGCCCTATGTTTATGAACCCTTGAGCACAAAAGCCAGTTCACTGAAGACAGAAAGGCAGATAAGAGCTAACAAACCTTAGGTAAAATGTGTGTTCTAACTACTGACGTATCCTAGTTTTTCCCGCCTTTCCCTGAGAAGCTGTATAATGCCATTAACCTTCTGCTTTGATCAGGAGAGAAGGGTCCCTCCTCCAGTGCCAAAGAAGCCATCGAAAGGTCAGGTGCCACTCATACGAGAACGCTCTCTGGAAAGCTCGCAGCGTCAAGAGGCCCGGAAACGGCTGATGGCTGCCAAGCGCGCTGCATCGGTCCGCCAGAACTCAGCTACCGAGAGCGCCGAAAGCATTGAGATATACATCCCCGAAGCCCAGACCAGGCTATGAAGGGATCCAACCGGGAGGACTCTCTCTGGCAAGACAAGCCTCATGTATAATCTGCCCCTCTAGGCTCCTGCTCAAGGTCACCACGAAGTATTTGTACCTCCTCCTCCTCCTCTCTCTCGCTCTCTCTCCCCCCCTCTCCCCCTCCCCTCTCTCTGTACGCAGCCGCCCCGATGCTCCCAGTGAACTCCACTGCCGTGGCGTAGTTGTCGGTCCTCCGAGAGATGTCCTCTAATCACCCTTGCTTTCTGAAGGTTCGCCCATGTCATCACGATGCTTTGTCACATGTACTGATGCTGCCACTTTGCCTCATGTAAACGAGTACGATCCTTCTTTTTTTTTTTTTCTTTTCTGTTTGAAACAAATAAACGCGGCGCTCAGACTTCCACACACCCGCGCACCTGTACAGTAGATGCTCCATTTAACTTACTCATGATCTTTAGTTGACCTAAAGCTAGTCTGTTACCCGGTGTACAGCAATATCAAACTGTAGGGGACTTTGGAAATTTCAGTCATGCAGGGTGATCCTTTTGGACTCTGCCGTCTTCCTCACAAAAGATGAAAGGAGCTATGACTCGGATTCCCTTCTTTTTATTACTGTTTTTTTTAAAGCAGATGGCGCACTTTATTCTAACACCTCCGAATCACACCTTCTCACCTGAATTTAAGGAGTCACACAAGGGGAGGGGGGACGAAAAAAACACAGGTCTGTGGGGGTGAAAAAGTGGAAGTATATCCCACAGGTGAGATGGCGAGGGATAGAAAAGATCCTGTGGAAAGATACCTGCACACTCACAGCTGCACAAACTGCCTCATTTTTATTTCATCAATCACTACTTAAACATTTCAATCAGCAGAAGATTGTAAATTCGATCTTCCAGGGAAATAATCTATTTTGAAAGGCAATAAAAGAGTGAAAAGGAAGGAGATAAGAAGCAATGACAGTTGAAGAGATAATATAAAAGAAGGATTTTCTTGTCCAAGTATTAAGAATTTTTAAAATTGTACTGTATTGTCAATTCCTCTTGTATTGTATTGTATGGATTATATTGGTTAAAAAAAAAAAAAAGAAAAAAGAAAAAAAAAGCTTGGTTTTGTTGATGTCTTAATCTCGGTGGGACCATCCGATCTCACACGTCCACGCAGCCACACACGGACACCTGTAGGCGAATTGCTGTACGTGGAGCCTCTGATGCTTTTCCGGCCAAGCTTGCTTTGCTCTATCCACAGCCGATTGTATGCTACAGTTCAGACTGCTTATCACCAAACGGTCCATATCTAGGATAAGTTTCTAATTCAGCCTCCTCTTAATAGTATAAAATACCCATCTGAAGAAGAACAATGAAGTATTTTCCACGAGTTATGGGATCAATATGAACTTAATATTTTTTTCTCGCCAAGCCTTCCTACCCTGGCTTCTGCCATTGTTTTGCAATCATGAAAAATATGCATCCCAAGTAGCTCATTAATACTGGGGGGAAATGGCAGACAATAGGGCTGGAGAGGAACGTGAGAGGTCAGCCCCTGCGTGTCTTTCCCCCCCCCCGGCCACCCCAGGCTGAGGCAGGAACTTGTCCCCCAGCTCCTCTGAGGAGGAACGACGCTGACCACCCGCTACCGAAACCTCTTGTGCCAACATTAGGAAAGCTGTGTCAGGCATGTTGCTGAAAGCAAGTTGTGTGAGAGTGTGTGTGTGTGTGTGTGTGTGCCTACCTGCGTGCATGCGTGTGCACACGCGTGCCCGGCTGGCATGTGCTGCTGCCGCAAGCAGAATCGACGTGAGCTGGTGTGGATGCTGGGGCTGGCGCGGGGCGGTGGAGCGCTGTGTGGACCCCGCCGTCTGCGCAGCCCCGTGGTGATGCTTTCCGGACCCCTGCGCGCTCTTCATCCCGGCTGCCAGGGCAGGGGTACACGGGAGAGGAAGGCAGCAGGCTGTTTTCGGCTCCCGATGGGAGCAGGCGCCTGTAGAGCCCTCCCCATGGAGGGGGTAGAGGGTGCCGCCATCGCGGCACGCGGGCTGGCTGTGCCCGTAGCTCTTAAACCTGTACCGACGGTCCAAGCCAGGAAAAATCCCGCCGCACTGGTGGCGCAATTCCACAGCTTGCACTTAAAAAAAGCATTTAAAAACCGTCATCAAAAAGTTAAGCTCTTGCTAAAACTATTCATCGAGATCATGCCAGACAGCTGTTTTTTCCTACGACATCATAGCCAGGTGCTAATTTAATTTTATTCAAGAAAATAGGAGAGGTAATAGGTTCTGGCACCAAGTATTTTCATGTGAGCATACTAAAACCACTAGAGAATTTGCTACCTCTCAAAGCCATTGATATCTGAGCTATGTCTTTATAAACAGGGCACAACTATTTACTGCTGTGGTTTACAAGATAAGGGCTAATAATTTAATATATAAAAGACTTTTAACTAGAGTAAACAGAAATCCAGTGTAACCCTAGAGTGCTTTGTGTTACAGGAGCTTTGAAAGGTTTGACCCTCTAAGCGTTTGAATACCAGTGTATTTGCTAGTTTTGAAACACCGCGTTTAACTTTTAGCAGCAACGAAACATCACCGTGTTTGCAGTACGTAATAGTGCCAACTGCCACTTTTGAGCATATATAGTCATAGGAAGTATTAATTATTTGGAACTCATTTGTACTGAAATACTCAAAGCAGTATCCAGGTGAGAGTCCACATTCACAACCGTGTCGCAGACTTAGTTTTGTGAACGTTTTATGAAGGATGAGTTAAGACTTTGGTTGACAAGTGGCTACAGAAATTTATACCCAGCAAGTTTCCCCCTAAAAAAGCAGAAAAGTGAAGACTATCTAGTCTTGTACTTTAAGGATTATTGTCTTTGTATATCATAGAATATTTTTGGTATCTATTTTAAATGAATCTATTCTCAGCTGAATGCCTACTAGTTCATTTGGCACTAGAGAAGGTATTATAATGTTTGCTTAGTTTTTTAGCAAAATATTAAAAATACAGCCATGACCAAGAAATATAAAATAGAATAATTCTGCCCCTAGAATGCCACTAGTTAACCACTTGACTCATTTATCGACACTAATGCTAGTATATTTGCTCTATCATCTGTTTTACTATAATTTGTAACTATTTGTTTTTAGTCTAACCTGCCCAGTGTATTTTAAAAATGCCTATATTCTGTTTCACTTTGTGACTAAAGTATTGCTTTTTTTTTTTTTTCCTTGGGGGAAATTTTAGAAAAGGCTGGTTTTGTCTCCTGCTTCAAAAGTTAAAAATAAAAAAGAAGTATTTATTATATTTTTTGCAGATGTTTCCATAAAATTCTCATAATCTTTTTGTAAAGAAAGATGAAGAAATGGATTAAAGATTTTTAATATTTGAAAAGGTAAATAGAAATAATTTATTTGTAATATATTTCAGTTTATTTATTGGTGTTCCCTTAATGCTTTGATGTGCACTATCACTTTAATTTAAACTGTATCTTTGTGAATTTATTGGTTTTTTGGGTTTGGGTTTTTTTCTTAAGGAAAATGGTCAAATGCATATTTTAAGTAACTGGAATGTAAATCACTGGCCTACCTGCATTCCTAAATGTGATTTTAAACATGTTTTTGATTTGGAACACAAGACACAAATTTGAAAGCCTTTAGACAGAGGAGAGTGTTTTTATGATTTAATGATTTGGGGTTCCATAGGATTATCTATCTAGTTTGTGTGTGGACAGGAAAATGTAAATAGATGAATGTTTCCCATAATGTAAAAAGAGCAAATTAATAAAATAATTAATGCACTGCTTGTAAGAGCTGTGGGTTTTCAATGCAAATTCATTCTCCCAGAACTGCCAAGGCGTTTCATTTGATGTGGTCAAGGATAAAAGCACGACGAGCAGAATGTTTCTCTTAAGCGCTCATTGCCTAAGTCCGATCCTGCAAAGTCTCATACGAAGAGTCCCGCTGAGTGCCCTGGAAGTGCTCATCCGCACAGAGTTAACTCACAGGCGTAAACGTTGCCATGATCAAGGCCTTGAGCCTTAGCAAAATCTTCAAAGGCACGGAGCCCGGCCAAGCCCCATCGAAGATGTCAGGAGTTACGCTGGTGACTTCAAAAGAAGCATCGAGAAACCCCCAGCCCGTCTCTTCCCCCCCCAACCCCTTTCCCCACACTGGTTCCCTTCATCTTGCGCTTATCTCCAATGATGGCTGAAAGGCGGGGGGCGAACAGAGATCCCTGACAGAGATAGCTGACTTTCCCTTCGCTGGAGTCCTGCTTCCAGATGGGGTTTTTTCCAGTATGTGAAATAAAGACAGTCAACAAATCCCACATAAATATGTCCCGGATTATGTCGTTCATGGCTACACCAGTGTTTAAACAGATTCTGATTCACTCTATAGAGCCTAATACCTATATTAATAGCATACCGGTATTGCACCACATACCATTTGCCCACATTTAGACCCTCAGCACAGGAAGGCGAGAAAGGTTTGTGCCACGGATCTATAGGCAGGGAAACTTCTGCTTAAAGGTTTATCACCACTGAGATCAAGGGATTTCTCTTCACCTGCAGGAATTTATGTTCTCATTGGTTACTGATGAACTGATACACCAGGGACGGGAAAAAAAATGTTTTATTGTTTAAAAACCTTTCAGAGGTGGCTGGTGTCTTTTTGTAATGAGTGTAGACCACAGGGCGTAAAATAGCAGATGTGTCTCAAACTGGTCTCCAGTAGAAGAATGAAGTCCAAACCATGGCTTGTAGCCCTGCCTTTCATGCATGCTTAAGGTAAACTTTATCCCTATTTATACTCAGTGTTCCCTTCCAGATCAAATCACGAGCCTTCCCTACAAGCATCGCTTGTTGTCAGTTTGTTTGCCAAAGCCTGTTTTCTCCTGCTAGACGTTTATTTTTGCAGCACGCAATAGGCAAATAGTGCATTTCAACCGTCAGTTTGGAGCCTGCTCGCCTATCAGATCCGTTGGGAGTTGGTGTTGACTTTGAGCTGACATTTTTAATAAGAATTAATAATAAAAATATCGACCGCTCTGCTGCTATCGGCATTTGTCGTTGGAGCTTTTGCTTTATACGTGATTTGGAGTGCAGTCAACAAGTGAAGTTCTCCTTTCCTTATGCATCACATAAGAGGGTCGGGTCAGCCCCACCAGGCTGTGATGCACAGGTGGGCTTGCACGGAGCAAACCTGGGACCGGTGCCCACAGTCAAAACCTGCTCGGCCCCTTTCCCTTTAGTCTGATGCTATGCCAGTGACCTAATAAACATTGCTGTCCTGCAACAGCAAGCTCATCCACAACCATCTTCCCTTCCCTGTGGTTTCGTATGTGGCGGGGAGGATTTCACAGTCCCTCTTCTGCGCTGCTGCCGCTCAGCCGCCGTTGTAGCAGGAGCAGGTAGCTGCTATCACTCGATTCACCAGGATACATTTGAATGCCGGACGCAAAATATGACATGACTGGCCTCTTCAGCCAGCGGTCAGGCTTTCCCACGCTTGGGTCCCATCAGCGGGCAGCACCCTTTTCGGTAGCGCGGGTGAGTACGGCGGGTCCTCTATTGCTCCGTGAGTCACACACCCGATCCTGCAGGGAGACAAAGGGACGAGGAAAGGACCAGGGCTTCCTGGTAATTGTGTTTTTCATGGTTCTCTTCACTGATCCAGTAACAACATAATCACAGAAATTAGAGACAGAAAAGCTCTTGCTGGGGCATTGTGTTAACACTCTGCCAGTTCCAGATTGCGATCTACCGAGCTGTGGCAGGTAAGTCATCACCTCCCCAGTTGCGCTCCACCCAGGGGGAAAAGAAAACAACACATGAAAGGAGAGAGAAGAAAAAAAAAAGAAAAAAAAAAAAAGAGATATTAAAAAACAAGCTGAGTGGTGACATTGCCACCACCTATTATAGGCGACTCCTGGTGCAGAGGCCGTCATCGTATCGACTCTGCACTGAACAATCCCCATGGCGGGGTGCCGGGCTTTTCCTCGTTTTTAGCCAAGGAGAATGGAAGCAATTATGGATTCTGCCAGCTCTATTCAAAGAGGAGAAATACTGGAGCGTTGCGGAGCCCCCGGAGAAGGCAAATGCTGCCTGGCTCCCGAGCCGCTCCGCTGCTGCTCTGCCACGTTTCAAAGCTGTCAAAGGTTCAGGGGAAGGGACGGGCCTTGCCTGGAGTTAAAGAAAAGCAGTAGGACAGAGTGTGACGGGTGTTTTATGGGTGTCAAATGCCTCACCAAGGTAAGACAAGTCACTTGGGTAAACAACCGTGTGCTGGGGCAAACATCTTAGTTTGGAGACTGTAACTAGGGAGCCAAGATGTTAAATAGCAAAAGGTAACACTTTCCCGTGTAAGTAACCGATTTCCCCAGTGGGAATGCCTGGCCTGTCACTTACCCGTCTCTTTTAACTAGAGAATTATCAAAATCATGTCCTTAAAATAATATGGCTTATTTTTTTCCTGTTGTACTGGCTATCAGTGCTCAAAAGGGCAATCTGGGATCATTCCATGAGCGTGTGTTCAGCACTGGATTGCTGCAGTTCTTCAACCAGAGCTGTGATCGTCCCCGCTTCTGCTGCGTGCGCTCCACGAAGTAGCACTGAGACATCAATGCATTGTACAACTTGGGCTATGTTGTTTGTCATCTTACAGCACATCCGTTTTTCTTTGATTTTAGAATAAGTGGTCGTAATAATAACTTACTGTCCTCCAGTTGTTTTGCCAGTCTTGGGAAGAATACTTTCCTACCGCCTGAAAAAAAATAAATACTGAAACTTCTTCAGTTTGTAGATAGTTCTGTCAAATCATGGCTATGCTGGGCCTAGAGGCGGGGAAACAGAGATAACTGACGCACTTAAGTATGCATCATTCTTCATCTCTGGACACAATAATTGACAGTGAAAGGGAAAAAATTGGTACCGGTCGGGCAGCTCACAGGTGGTGCACCAAAGCTGTGATGGCCTTTTGCCATGCTGTGGTACTGGGGTGAAACCAGCACGGAGAGCGTGGGCCATGGTACGGAGAGCCGAAACAGGGAGTGCCACCAGTGGCCCTAGGGAAGGGGGAAAGTGGAAGGAAGGAGAAGGACTTGGCAGAAGAGCCTGGATACCACCCTTAAAGCTGCAACAAGTTCAGCTGTGACCTGTCACAATCTGTAGCAACAGCTGAAGGGGGAGATTCCTTCCCATCTCGGAGCAACATTTCGTTAAATAGTTTCTAAATACCTGACATCCCTTCCCAGTGCATCAATGTCACCATAAGCCAAATTCACATGATGTGCCGGGGCAGCATCATGCTCTCAAGGAGCCCCTGGGGCCTCAGCTGTGGGCAGGGGAGATGCAAGTCCTTGGGGGACAGGGCTTTGTCACACGCTGCTGAAATGATGCCTACTCTAGGGGAACATGGTGGGGATTCAACACAAAGAACACAATGCAAAAGTAACCCAGGTCAGTTCATGGCTGTTACTTCCATGAAGTAAGCCTTCATGGTGGGACAGAAGAGTTTGAAAGGTCAAGTGGTGTTTTCATCCTGCTAGCAGCTGTTTTAATCCAGCATAAACACCAGTGTTTGATTTTTAGTAAATTACACAGTTGCATTTGCAGAGTTGGGTCATTGCCAGCCATGAAATTTAGCCAAGGTGTAAAGGGGAACCTTTAGCAACTCCAATGGAAACATGTCCGTTTGTCAATCTGTAATTGCACCCACAAGAGCTATGCCTAAACCACATGAATTTTAAGTCATGATCCTATGCAAGAGGATTCTATGACCTTGCTCACTGCCCCGACTCACCACATAGTAAATACTGCTGTGATTTTAAAAAATGTAAAAACCAGTGACTTACGTCAATGAAGCTGTATGACTATGTATAACAAATAGCATCTTTGATAAAGAGATAGCGTGTATCAATCTGAAAGACTCTATGAAGTACTCTTTTGTGTTACTAACCTAATGCTTCAACTGAACACGAGAGGTTTCCTTTCGTTTACATCTTTCTTGGCAATAGCAGCATGACAACTGCAGTCTGTCTGCAAGAATGTACACGGACCTGGGAACCCAGCCATACGTTAGCAAACTGCGCTGTGCTCCACGCGTTTCTTGTCCTTTGCTTGATAGCCTTGTGCTTGTATACAAAAGGGGAAAACCTACTTGTGTGCAGTACCTCCTTCATTGTGATGAGTCATGTCAATCAGCTTCTCCCAGGCAATGCAGAGATCTCCGTATTTGCCATCTATGAGCTAAAATATTTCCTAGTAGAAGGTGGGGAATAACACCAGGAGACCAAGCCAAAACAAAGAAAACCTGTTGAAGCATGCAGAGTTTGTCATTAAAGTGTAATCCAAGTACATTTTGTTTGTCAACAGTTGCATGAACCAATATAACAATATTCTCAAATGATTTTTAACTGGAAATGTTTTCACGTCAAATAGCACGTGTGAGCTTAACGCCAATGGTCCAAGGCTTTCCCAAGTGTCAAGCGAGTGCGATGAGGGTGCTGTCGCATGCGTTAGCCGTAGCCACTGCTTCCAGGGTCTGTCAGCTGAGGTGCCACTGTCCCTCACGGCACATCCCTCACTCATACAGTAAGAGGACATGGTGCTGCAGGAGCCACGCGTTTTCTGCTTTACGCTGCACTGATGCCAAGTCAGAAATCCCACCAGAGCAGGGCAGATGAATAATTACACTCACAAAAAAACCCACCAGTAATTACACTCACCTGGGACAGAGGTTTAGCATTCAACTCATCCACCTTTTGTTCAGTTGTCTTTACACCTCAGCTCACTCTGTCTCTGGTTTTTCAATGGACAACATGGAACTCCGGTCTCACACCTCAGGACCCAGTGTATTGTATTTGCTCTGGACTTTCAGCATTATAACTGGGAGCAGAAGTTGGATGTTTTTTTCTTCCTCTCTCAAAAGGTCAAGGAAACATGAAACTGCAGAAGTCTAATTCTTCTCCATGTCACATTTGTGTAAGCCCAGAGGGCAACATGGCAATGGTATTTTTAATGCTTCCCCCCTGCTCCCCTGCCTTTTCCATCCACAGTCCCTGGCACATCTGGTGACAGCTCACACAGTAACGCATTTGCTCTCACATTCCTCCTTTTAAGAAGTTGCTTCTGATGAATACTGACAGCACCTGAAAGGGTCCCAGCCACCACGGCGCATGCATGATAAGCAGGGAGATGAGCCGGGGGCCGTACCGTAGCACTTGGCCTCATCACGGGTTTTCTGGTTCCAGTGCTGCACGGTCACAACCCACATTCCTGGGCACACACACGCACGGTTATTGTTAAATTGTAAATACCATAAGAAGGTATTCAGTGTGATTTAATATCCCTATTAATGTGCACCTCCAAAGCCCCAACTAGAGAAGCTGTGCTGAACGCTGTGCAAATATTGATGGTTTCTGTCTTGCAGCGTTTACAATCCAAGAAGGAGCCCTGCACCAGAGCTCTCTGCTATGATTTTGTTATTTGTCTTTGGAAATGAATTGTATGATTTAAAGCATCATAAATGAGCATGTCTGTCCTTTTGCCACTATTAGGAAAGCAATTACTTTACAAAGAGCTGCGAAGGCAAGGTTCTATACCTAAAGACTTTATCATCCTGACCAAGAATTAGTCTTTTGATATAAACCCAAAATCCAATACTTCTTTCTGCAACTGTAATACACTGTAATAAAATATGATCTCACAGTTCCCCAAACCCTTGCCAGGTAATAATGATTCAGCACAAGCCAGGCAAGGCGTTGCTTTGCCCCTCCTGAATGGGGACGCTCTCTCAGGTAAACTCACCCTAAGCCTTAATGGAAGAGGCTGTCCCCAAAGCCATCCTGCTGATAAGACACGGGTACACAGCAGCGGCTGCGGAGAAACCCACAGTGGGAATCAGGTAAGTTAACATAGCACATGTATGTATGTATGTGTGTGTGTATATATATATATAGCATGAGCGGATGCCATAGGAATGGCTTTTGGCCCCACGCCAAGCGCGCAAGGCAGCTGCAAGCGCCTTGCTGAGGCTGGTGGTGTTTGGGGAGGAAACAAGAGTTTCTACAGCCGCAAGCGCCGTCGCTGGCGCACAGCCTGGCTGTGCTCTTCCTCCAGGTGAGGATCAGACCTCTGCAAGGCAGTCGGGGGCTGCGCTGCTCCTCGGAGTACGGCCGGGCGCCACCGCCATCCATCATGCGCGCATAACTCCTTCGGAGTTCAAAGGCAAAGTTGCAAAAGACTTGTTGTTATTCCTCAGGGTGCTCTGAAGATTTATGTACCGCCACCTACGCGGGCAGTGGGAGATGTTTACCGGTCTCCTGTGTCAGCTGAGCTCAGGGAGCAGTAATGTGATTACAACACTCATTCGCGTGCTCAGAAATGCTTTCTGACTCCTCGTATCTCCTCGTCTGATCTCCGGGACAGCTCACCAGTGTTAAAAAAAAAAACAAACAAAAAAACCCCACAGCACCAAAACACCACCCAGATCCAAACAATCTGAGCTGTGGGTCCAGAAGCATCTCTAGCATTCCACTTTTCCTCTGCCGTTGCAGCCCTCAATTTCATAAGTGATACTTGGTTTTCCAACAAGTCCTACCTCATCTGGGGGGATGGGGCTGGGGGGGAGGCTTACAGTCAGGGGTTTCACCCTCAGGCAGGTTCTACCTGCAGACACAGGAGGACACATGGAAGGATGGCCTCACACCACCACCACATTGCTCACCAGAGCACTTCAACGAGAGCCAGAAACTGAGATTTAAGCTCTCAGCCTCTCCCGGCTCTCCACGCTGCCCCGCACGGGGAAGCTTGTACCTTTTTATTGCTGCCCCCGCCGCCGTACACACGATGCCTTGAGATCACCGCCAGCGCTTCCATCCCCCGCTGTGCAAACACCTCTGCGCCCTTTCTCCTTGCGGGGTAATAATAGTGCAGCCCTCGTTCCCTGCTCCCCAGAGCGATGGCATGGGCACCGAGCGGCGACTACAGACAGTGTCCCAAGGTCTGGTTAATGTTTCAGCACTTGCCCATCACAGGTTGCACTTTGAGCTGTATGCAGCGTGTTATTGGTGATCCTGGCATTTATAGGTTGGTTTGTTGCCACCGGCCGGTTGGGTGCCTTCTCTTTCTTAACAGGAGGTTGACACCAGAATTCTCATGTCATGTCAAAGCATCTGATCTCCACCCGTACCAGTGAAAAACCAGTAAGCGCTCTGCCATCAGCATAACCTTGATTTCCACAGACTTCGGGGCGGTTTTTTTGCATGTGAGAAAAGGCTGTGGCACCGCCGGATGCCCTGTGAACAGCCGATGGGGCAAAGTTCTTGTTTCCTTTGTAGTGAAAAAGTTCAGGGCCGGATTTTGATTATCACAAGGAGTAGTAAAGTACACAGAGCAGAGATCGCGCATTGGGTAAGAATTATCACCGAGGTGAAAAAAACAAACAGAAACAGCAAAACAAACCCGTGCCCAGCTGCCCCACATTCTGGCATGTGCTGTAGCCCACATTCTGGCGTGCACAGCGCCGTACCTGCACGGCACACGTGGCTTACAAAAAACGCCGGGCCATACTCTCGACGCAGCGCAGCCTCCCCTGGCACAGCACGGCACGGCGGCACGGCTGCCAGGGGAGCCCTGCCAGGGTGGCTGGGCGATGGAGGGCTCACCCTGACCTCCTGACAGCTTTCTTCAACATGCAAATTAGAGTAAATCAGGTGAAGTACCAAAGTCCAGTGTCATGTCACTTGGCTTGCACACCACAAAAAAAAAAAAAAAAAAAAGAAGAAGGAAAGGAAAAAGAAAAAAAAAGGCACAGGGAAGGGACCAAATTTCTTTATTTTTATTTTTCAGTAGGACCTGCTACCCTCAGCCAGGCTTAGGATGCAAAGCGCAGTTGTTTCGAACACAGTGTTGGATGTATTCCCACACTACACCCAACCTGCCTCTTTACAAGGATTTGAATATTCTTTTACAAGTCTGGGAAAGAGGAAAATTCACATTTTACACGAACTAAAGTCCTGCCCGACAGCTCCCCAGCTGCGGGCTGTGCCCCCGCTGTGTTGTTGCTGCGTCCTGCCTTGGTTGGGCTCCGGCGCAGCCTTGGCTCCTCTCAAGGTTCCCAAAGAAATTGTTTTGTCTTTTACCATCAGATTCACCCACCCCCACGCAAATATCCCCCAACCGGCAAAAGTCATGGGGATCTAGAAGCAAAACACGAACATTGCAGTCGCTAGGGCTGTTTGGAGAAAAAAGCAGCCGAAGGACCCAGCTCGCAGACTCCGCTTGTAAATGCCACCAGTGTACATGAGAAGAGCTCTGGAAAAATCTCGCCGCTCCAGGCTTGCACAACTGGGCAGCGAGGGGGAGAAGCCGTGGGAACTGGCAGCAGGGTGACGGAGGAGAGCGTCAGGGCTGCCCAACTACTCAGCTGCAATCCAGAAACTAAGAGTCGCAGCAAAAGCCATCCCCTCCTCCTCCCTCCTCTTCCAGCCCTGCAAAATATTCCCTCTCCTAGAAATTTGCATAAGCCCGTGTACATTTCCTGCAGTCCTTGGGCAACAGATAGAGTTGCGGTTCAACAATTTACAGGATCAAAGGCAGATTATGATCCTATCACCGGAACAGTTAAGTTTTTACACACGAGTTTTTTAGATATCATTTCTTAAAGATCAAACTCTGATGTGTCGCAGGAAAGTGAGTTTAGGCAAACCACACAGCTGAGGAGCAGGAAGGATTCTTTATGTTTTTTTCTTATGCATAATCAAAAAGTTTGTTAGGGCTTTCTCAAAACCCATAGCTCTTGTCCTGCACCCAGCCAGCGCCGACTCACCATGGTTTAAAATCCCCACGGCAGGTCTGCTGGGCTTCCTTGCAGCGGGGAATTTCCTAGGGCGGGAAGCGCATCCCGTGGGATGGGAGGCTCAGCCGGCTCCTCCTTTAATGGCAGAAAGGGCTGAGGCACCCAGGGCCGAGCTGCGGCTTTTACAAGCGCCTTGCCTGCCATTTCCCTGCTCTCCATCCAGGCTCCTGGCAGCTGGAGAGGAAGCAGCGTGTAATTAGCCCCAGGTGGAACGAGCCACCCCAGCTCCGCACCTCCCTCCCCCCTGCCAAGGGAGCCCGCAGGCGCTGGGGAAGGTGTCCAAGGACGGCCCGTTCAGCCCAGACTGGCTAGCGAATGCAGAAGAGGGCTAGGGTATGGCAAGGATTAAAGCCAAATATTCAGGGAAGCAGAAGATCTGAAATCAAGCTCCCTCTGAGCCTGCCAAGCATCGTGGAGCAGCAGGGTCACACCACCAAGTAGTTGCTTGGCCAGATGGGGACAGTCTGGCTAACGTAGGCATCAGCTGGTCCACGCTCCCCTCCTGACTCCTCCGACCCTGTGGAAGGAAACTTGAGCTTCTGTATCACTGCATTTGAAAGGAAAGGAAAGGAAATTTCTCACAGAGGAAATACCTGTTGCTTATCAGCTTAAATAGGAGGCAAAATGATGCTCTCCCCCCAAACCTCCATGTGTGCTGCTTATTTAAATTCAAGTCACCCCAAGTTGAGGAAGCTCCAAGACTGGTGCTGGCTGTTGGCACTCTCCCCAGCTGGGCTTCATGTGATGCCCTCCCTGAGACCACCAGCACCCTTCTGGCCCGGGCACCTGCACCGCTTCCATGCTCACATCCAAGGTGGAGTAAGATGTTGCAGGACTGAGTAGGAATTCTCCCACAGAGAGACCTGTATGCCCACATTCCCACCACCCCCCTCCTAGGGTCCAAAGAGATGGCAGGGGATGCCACTCTCCCTTCAGAGGGTGACTGGGACATACTCCCGTGCCCCAAGTGTCATGGATGCAGTAGGTGAAAAGTGAGACCAGATGTCTCTCAAAGACCCAGAGCACATCTATTATTTTATAGACCAGACAATGAAGGAGGCCTTCTGCATCTGAACAGCCATCGACAGCCTTCAGAAACATGGGGGCAGCTGATACGGTGACAAGTCCCAGCAGGCAAGGAGGTGAAGTTGGCTGAAGCCGTCTCGTGGCAGGACAGAAGGAGCAGGGGGTCAAGGAGGCCTGGTTTGTTAGAGAAAGGGAGGTGTAGCTTTACAACAGACAGTATGTGCTTTGCAGATGTAAACCTATAAACTAAAAGGACTTATTTACAGGAGGTTTCTTCCATGTATCCCCAGATAAGGAAGAAAGACTTTTGAGGAAGCCCTTGGAGAAAGTTGGCAGCACATCACTGGAAATACCTTGGCTGAACACAAGCCAGCTGAATTTAACATGAAGAATGAGTTACAGCAGCAACTGCCTAAGTAGCGTTTAATACGATAACCTGAACTAACCTTTTAGTCGAGGTTGGCAGAGGAATGTCTGCTTCACACCTCACCTGGTGGGACGTCCACCGGGGGAAGGCCCGTGGCAACAGAGCCAGGACTGCGTGCTGAAACCAGGAACACCACCGACTCAAAACTAAAAACAATCCCTCCATTTTTAAAAGTGTCTGATGGATTTTATTACTAATTGCTTCTCTCTTCGGCTTACCCCTGTCACAGCACAGAAAGCAGAAGTTGGAAAAAAAAAATACGAGCTGTCTTCACAGGGAAGATGTGCTTTCTCTCATGAACAGAAGTTGATCTGTTTGCATCAGAGCAAGATTTGCTGTTGTGGTTAGTTTAGTGGGGTAGCGAGGATCAGATGACTTTCGAAAAAGTACAAAACTAGTCAAAATAATCTCTAACCTAGCTAAATGGGCCATGCGTGATATTACGTAAGCACCCTCAGGTCAAACAGGGAGAGAGATGATAGAGGGAGAGTTCAAACAAGGAATGAGACTAGAAGTACAAAAGAAAACAAAATAAGACATTCGGCACAAGGTCAGGCAATCAGAACACTGCAGGCTGGAAAAGGAAGTGAAATTACAGGCTCTGGCAAAACAGCTGAACGCTTACTCAGGAAAATTAGAAAACTGTTGTGATCCTTACCATCGGTTCTGTGTCTGCTATCCAGAACAATTTCCAAGGCAAACTACACAAATTCCTAAAAGCAAGCTAGAGGACATCACGTTCTTCCCGCAAATCAGTCAAGTAATTTTTGGGCTTTTTTTTTTTTTTTTTAATATAAATACCAGGACCCATACATGTATGATGTCCCTACTAGGAGATACACACACACACACACGTGTGTGTATAGATATATAGTGTCCTGGTAAAATCTATAAACTGGTGGCAAATTACGATGAAGATTGTCTTTTCCATCAACAGTTTCTAAAGGAGAGGTTGAAAGGCTGAAAGCCACCAGCCAAGCACTAAAATCTATTCACCAATCAACACAAAACAATTTTGCTCCTGCAAAAGACCTAGGACACGAGAGGCAAAGTTGAGATAGCAAAGAATACTCAGGTTTATGCTGAAACTAGATAGGGCACATCAATTAAAGAAACTGAAGGGTTTATCCCTAATGCAAGCTGTTCTGACCCTGAGGGTTTGTTTGTAGGGGAGGAAGCAGCAGCAAGCTTGAAGCATGTGACACATTATTTCCCAACAAGCTATTAGACTGTAGGGACTTCAGAGGTGGTATCAAACATTTTCTGTATGTTTATTGAATACCATACTGGTAAAACCAGGCCTCGCAATTGGGAATTATTTCCTTGCTACTGACAAAAAAAAACCCCACCACACCACAGAGTATTCTCAAAACAAGGCTGAGCCCCACCAACCTGTGAAGTGTCACTGATGGAGGAGTTCCAGGAGCACTTGCCAGGGCAGTATTTCCCCAGCAGCATGTCAATGATGCAAAGAGGGAGAGACTCAGAGGAGCCATGTAAACACGTATATCTACTGCAATACCCACAGCGCTGGGATTGACCTGCTCTTGCTGGAGTCAGGCTAATCCTCTTCATCAGCAGCTGAATGATTTGATGACAACAAAAAAACACGTGCAAGGTTTACATATGCTCAGACAAGGGTTTTTGCTGCGAGAGGGTCACATTGTTACACACCTCCAGACAGGGCTCATTGCTCAGGGTAGGCAGTGACTAGGCTGCAATTAGAGAAAGCAGCCACAGCCCTAGTCTGTGGCCCCAGAGAAGTTCTGCAAAAATATACCGGGTTAGATAGTTGTCAGCTGTACTTATTCAGTCCACAAGCTGCCACCTGCCCCCAGTTAAGTCACTAATTCAAAGCACTGCTACCTGTGTGCATCTTCACAGGTTTATTACACATTGGTGTAAGCAGCTGAAAGATCAACACTTTGTTTGTCAGTGGAAGCCCATGAAATTTGGCAGAAACCCTGCTATCCAGTAGAACAGGGATTATCTGGGAGGCAGATGTGACTTATTCATGGCTGCATCAGCTTCAGGAACCGTGATTCATGGTACGCAGCGAGGCAGCATTGCAACACCGCAAAGGGCTATGCAGTTGATCTGCTGTTGGAAGGTACCTTACTCTATGAGCTTCTGTAGTGGGACTTGTGATACTTGCCAGTTTTAGCCCCAGACCCCCCGCCTCAGAGCTGGAGGCATTAGAAAGCTTCAGAAAGAAAAGAGAGTTTTAAGGCAAGAAACCCAGTTTCAAAGGGAAAGGTGAGCAAAATGGCAAAATG
>NW_009647242.1:74490-87510 GCF_000708025.1 Charadrius vociferus | reverse complement strand
AAAATGCAGCTGGAGAAAGTAGTCTGAGTTTTGCCTTTGTAGTATAGCTAGCATCGCTTCATGGGATTTTCTGGGTGTGCAGAACTCCAGGCACTCATTGTCAAGATAGGGACTGGAATAGACACTGAACCACATACAGCACACGTGGATGCAATTATTATGTCTGGAACAGCAACAGCTTTAAGTGACGTTTTGCTAGAGAGAGTGGCTAATCTAATCGCTTCTCCTTCAGTCTGGGGCACTGGACTCAGAGGAGAAGAGCCCGCTGAACCAGCGGAACAGGACAGAGACGTAACAACTCTGGCAACTGGTGAACAAGAGACTTAAAACAAGTAATGTCCTGAAAAGTGAACATGAGCTGTATTTGTGCCAGTAATCCCTATTTGGCAAAAGCCAGGAGGGAAGTCGACAACTGCAAGATGCCAAGAATAGGAAGAAAAAAAGAAAACCCAAACGGGCTTTAAAAGAACTACAAAGAACTCCAGGAACAGGTTTTAAGCGTTAACAAGAAAACTGCATAAGCACTGAGAAAGGAACGATGAATGAAAACAGTCTTTGACAGGCAGCACACAGTTAACCGCAAATGGCCTAAATACCATAGGTACAAAAGTGACACTTAACAGGGTCATGGTGCACCTGGGCTTCCAGCTGCACCGCACCTTCTGCTGGCTGGGCTTCCCGCTGCCAGCTTCCCTCCTCTCCAAGGGGAAACCCGTGAGCCTTCCCCACCACCGCCCTCACTCTTTCATCCCAGTTTCTGCTTACTTTCTCCTGCCACCCCTTTTCCAGTGAGGTTATCGCCTGCACCCCTCTGCCCAGGCAGCAGCATCCATCCCTCTGGCCATGGATGGGAGCTTGCAGATGGGCTGCACTGCCTTCCCGAAGCCCCATGCCCCTTCCCTCCCCCATAGCACATGAGGCCAGCTGTTACAACTTCAACGGTTTTTTAGACGTGTACATTGACCTCGCGGCAGAAGCTGGGAAACGTGTGGGATACCACAAGCCCCCCCTCCCCGAAACAGGCAGCGAGACACCACTAGACACACACATACCCCTCCCCGTGCACACAGGCAGCGACGCCAGTCTCAAGATTCCCTCCCCATTGTAATTATTTTTGCTCCGCGCAGAGATTTATCACATGCAGCTGCCACAAGTTGTTTACAAGACACAAAAGCCATGAAAACACAGTTGACGAAGCCTGCATGTGAGCTGTTTTCCCTGGCATAGATTTGTCATACCTCTTAGCTCGCTTACGCCCTGGCTGGCCGTGCAGTCTCCAGTACTCACGGCAATGCCTTCCCTCCGTCTTCGGAGACGGCCCAAGTGCATGTTTTCAGTCAGAGCTCGGGTTTTGACACGGCTGCCTTGCCATTTGGTTTATCGCTGCAGCAAGAACTGCGTAACTCTCCACATTGTCTCATCATTTCTTTTACTGCTTTTCCCCCCTTTTTTTTTATATTCCATGGTAATAAATGTTTCCCAAAATAAACTTTTCCTTTGCTCTCCCAAGGATGACTGACCGGTGCATGAAGCCTTTGGTTCATTCGGTACTAAGACTCCTGCTCAGTTCCGGATCTTAACTGCAGCTTATGCCCTACATCCACCTACCTTTGATAATTTTATCTGGAGTTACTTCAAGTTTCTGCTCTGAAAGAATAGGTTCAGGCAAACTTCAATAGCCCGCACCAAAACTATCAGGGCTAGATTACAGGAAAGCAGAAACTCCCTTTTGATATTATTTTAGTGGGTACTCAATATGCGTCATTTTCTTCCTCCAAGTTAAATAACACCTCAGGGTAGGGAAAAGCTTTTACACGTGTGCCAGGTGCTACTCAGCCAAAGGGGTTTGGCTTATGACTACAGCTGAACTTCTAGGTGTAACCTTAACACAAGTAATAATTATAAATAAATAAATAAATAATTGGCCTCAAGCAAAACTGGTCACAAGTGAAGTCCCCAGGCTAAGTCAGTCAGCAAAATGGAAATGCAGTGCTCATCACACGGGCAGGACGTTGGTGCTCAGTTACACTAATGCCATTTTGTGTGGCATAATGGTAAATGAAAACAGTGCAGAGACCACAGGCTTTTACTTTCAATGCAAACTGTTAACCTGAATGGCAACAGCTTTCTTCCTCATCCTATTTTCATTCTCAGTACTGCAGCTGTTCTAGTGGAATTACAGAACTGGTCAGCTCAGCAAGCAAAGCTCAATTTTTTTTCCTAAAGTTGCTGACCTTTTTTTTTTATATTTTAAAGGGCAGACTAATGAAGAGTAAAGATCTCTGAGAATGCCCTTTAGTGATTCAAGTCCCCTACTTTTTCGCTACCCCACAGCACACCAGCAACTTGCTTTGAGAAAAAAAAAAAAGTGAAAAAGTCAAACAACTTAAATCAAACAATGCAAACATTTGCATGAGGATGTTTTTCCTTCATCAGTGCTCAAGGCGTGGGTGTAAGGAGTGTTGCAATAAAGCTGCTTCCTGCATGTGGACAAGGAAGCATCTTCCAAACCTTTACCAAAGGTGACGCTCCTCTTTGGGTGTCTAGCACCCTTTGAGAACAATCATCTGTGCCACAAAAGGGTGTCTTCTTGACCAACTTTCCCCTCAACATTGACCCCTGTTACACAAAAGTCTACTTTCATTTTATTTTATAATTAGCCTTTAAAAAAACCCCAAACAACCAATTAAAAAAACCTAGGTATCCAAGGAACAATAACCTAGAAGTATGAAGTAGAGTGTGTCCAAAGAGACAAGACAAGGCTCTTCCTGGACTCACATGCTATTCCTTGAAGACAAAGTATACAGCCATCTCTGGCTACATTCAAAGGTGTTTTTTCTAGCTTTATGTTAATAGAAAGTACTTTAAAAAAAAAAAATCTATATTCATATAGTATATTAAGATGACTGTGTTACCAAAGCTGATGCAGGCACGAGTAAGCCAGGGTTTAGTATTTGCCCTTTTTTTTTTTTTTTAATGTAATCATTGATTTAAAACATGGTTAAAGGCAGAAGCTCAGTAGAATTCCAAAGAGTACTCCAGAGAAAAAACAAAGAGTATTTCTGACACTAAAAAGAGATACAAAATGCATACACACTGCAGTCTGAACACTGCAGTCTTCTACTCATAATGATATCCTTAAATTTGCCAGTTCTCCTGCTCCACACAGCCCTCCCCCAGGCTCCCAAACAGACAACTGGTTTGTTTTTAAGGATTAGCCGGAACTGATTTTTTTCCCCAAGAGGTGTCTTATTTCACTGTTGTTGGAAGGATAAGGGTGGGTGACTGACATTAAAGTAAGTTGAAATGTGAGCTGCAAGTCTTCACATATTTCACTAATAAGTCATTTTGATAGCAAAGTCCTTTTCTGAAAGGTAACTTAGATTCTGTTGGCCAAAATACACCCCAAAATACATCGGGGATCTCTTCTAAATCTTAGTCAACCACCTGTTTGAGTATCTTACCAAGACCTGGCTCCCAAGAACTCAGATTTCAGCCCAATAGAGTCTCTTCTATTTCAGCCAGAATTACTGAGTCAAAACCTTGTCATTGCTCGTCCAAGAAATGTAAAAGTGGGAACCCTTGTCCTCCCCCCTCAAAGTTTGTCATCAGTGATGTCTAGGAGCTGTATCACAAAGACCTGCAAAGAACGCTCACCCCAACCCCTCCTTCTGGCCTTCTCATTTCATCTTCAGGACAACTTCCCCATGGGCTGTCACATCTCCTGGCCCTAAAGTATTTCTAGGAGCCAAAAGCTGGAACTCTCACAACAGCCTACAACATCCCCCTGAAATTTAATGGGAGTTGCCTACAGAGCTGCCTTTGGCCCCTTTAAAAAAACTCGACATAGCAGAACACAGTCAGGTACTTCTGGCCTAGTTTTCAGCATTCCTTTAAACATCTGGTTAACAACAACTGCTAGCACAGCTCTCTAAACCAAACAAAGTCAGCATGAGCTCAAAAATATTTCTCACTTCCATTTATTTCAAGAGTAAATCTGTGTTTTCTGCAAAGCTCGTATTCAACAAAATACTCTGTATGCATCCATTTTTAAAGAAAATATTTTATTACATTATGGGAAAAAAGCATAATCATCCAAAGTTTGTACTGTTAAAAAAATTGAAAATTTATTTTAGACAGCGTGTCGGTATATTCTGTTCCACATGGGAATGATAAGAAGACTCTATATCATTACTAGATATTGCACAGTCTGAAAGAAACAAAAACAAATCACATGATCTTGGGAACCATCTCACATTATGAAAAACCTACAAAGAAAACATTAAAAAAAAAAAACCAACACACAATCCTTTCTTTCTACAGTAGCTTTAAGTTTATAATTCTTGGAATGACCATATTCCACTGAAGACCATCTCAGTGACAGGAAGCTTCATTTCAGCAATCCCTTGTGCAAATAAGATTAATAAAAAAAAAATAATAATAATGCAGTGAAGTCTTTTGATATCGTGTGGGTGGCAATAACCACACAACTGTTAGATCCCTGCCTGGAAAAACAATACGGGGAAGAAGAAGGAAGGGGATTTAGGCCATAAGTTTCGCCTGCAACTCCATCTCTGCCGCCCTTTTGAGTGCAACATCCACCAATAGCTGAAATCCACTGAAATCCTGGTTAAGGTCTGGTGGGGTTGGAGGAGGAGTGTTAAAGAGCCCACTTTGTGCATTTGCACCAGGTCCCAGTTTAGATGCGTCCTCATGGTAGGAGAGGGAGTTGTCTGTGAAGCCGTTGGCTGGGGGCTGCTGCAGGTCTGTGGTCTGGCCTACGTCAGCCGGCTGGCAAAAGTGGAAAGGGGCATCTTTCAATGCAGTCACAGTTGTGTGGCAAATCACCGATGGCCGAGCCAGGACCGATCCCGGGGAAGCCGGCTTGGAAGAGGACACAGTCTTGCTGAGCGGTGCGGCAGCGGGAAGGAAGGCAGTCTCCTCCAGCAGGGGAATGTAGTTCTTTGTGCTGACGGAAGACTCCACCAGACCGCCCTCGGGAAGCTTGGTCCCTCGCCGCGAGATAGTGAATTGGTTTGGGTCTTTGCCATCCTTCCTCAGCATGTCAGGTAAAAGCCTGCGGCGTGCATTGATAAACCAGTTGCAGACCTGGGAATATAATGACATCTTAATTTCTACCTTCACTCATATCCAACTATGTGCCATTAGAGTCGTTGGGTTAGATTAATGAATCCCTCCAAGCAGTTTCCTTAACTGCAGAACAAAAGAGAGGCCTACTGACAAGTTCTGACATGCCTGGCAAAGGCCCTTCCCTTGTCCCTGCTCTACCCCCAGCTCCCCACTCCTGTTACAGAAAGCCCGGGGACATCTGAAGACTGCTAGCCCAAACGGAGGGGTTTAGCTTTTAACTCTGTGCACACACATTAACCTATTAGCTATTGTTCCCTATGCTTAGGTTAATTAACAACAGGAAAACCTTTTCTCTCTGAAGAGAGCCACTCCTCCCACAAATAGTTACTGATTTTCCTTGTTCAACTGACTGTGTCGACAGACATAACATGAATTACCTCATTTAAGTTTGTCCTTGTTTAAATATCAAACCAGTTTCCTGGGCGATACAGGATAGTTTATAGTTTAACGTCTTTTTTCTGTCTACTACATAAAGGAGGTTTTCTTTAGGATGTTACATTAAGGAAATTTTACTTCATAGTCAATTACAAAATTTGTACTAATGAATTAACCTGGAAAAATAAAGCCCAGAAGTCAACAGGAACACTCTATATTTAGCACCTCTCAAAACCAAACCAGCGTTTACCCAAGTTCTCATGCAGCCACCTTCCCACGAGGTGGAAAGCAGCAGTTATCAATAGCTATTCTACCAAAGATGATCACAGAAAATGAGACTAATGTGTCCAAGGGACCTCGCAGCTGCCAGCAGTATCCCAGGATGAGAATCCAAACTAACAACACAAAAGCCTCATCATACCTATACTAACACACTTGAGTAGCTCTATCCCATATAGGTTGTTCCACTGATCTTAATGAAAGTTATCATACACGTAATTATATACATGCAAGCTCTACAGGAATGAGTCTCAAGCTGCAGTTTTAGAAGTGAACAGTTGTATCTTGAGCTGCGTCTCTGTCACCATAAAGCCTCTGTTGACAAATAAATACCTCCTCACAATAAATTACCTTATACAGACACTTAATGTCTTTTGGGGCCTGATTCCGAAAAAATTAGCATGCATGCTCAAATTCATGACTGTCTGTTCTCCCAGAGAAGTAATTTTATTCCAAATAAACAAAGATCATCATAACACAATTCATTTGTATTTCTCCTTACAAGTGCCATCAGACGGAGAGTGAGTAACAATAAAAAAGGAAATCTCACATGCAGTGTAAAAACTTGTACCAGTGTTTACACCACAGGTAAATTAGGAAAAAAAACCACAACCAAACAGAAAACAGCTCCTTCTGAAGTGAGAACTACTTTTTTTACTACCTGTAGTGTGGAAAGGTGTGTTTGTCGGGATAATAGCGCTTTTTCTTGCTCTGAAGGATAAGCATTGTATCGGTGCTCATATAGCCAGTCCCGAAGAATCTGCACGGATTCCTTGGGCAGGTTGCCACGTCTCCTCCGTTTGCCTGAGCCAGCAGATGAGGAAAGATCCAGTGGGACATCCATAGTGTCATCATCCTCCGTTTCACTGCCTGATATTGCAACTACACCTACAATTGTAAGAAGACAACAACAATCAGCCTCCTAAATCCATAAACTACTCAGCTCCAGCATTCTGTAGTTCAAACACTTTTTATTACGTTAACCGTCTTTACTATGAATCATAGTATAGCCTCCTATACAGGAGACTTGTCCATAGCGTTAACTTGTCAAACTGTAGCTTTTTTGTCAGCTGAACAAAAAGTAGCACCAATGATGTGTTCCTAGGGGAACTCTTCTCTGCAAACCCTCGTTTTCTTGTTCCCCTGGCAACCTTTTATCTGCTGCATGTTATCAGATAGCTTCTATCTAATGCCAATATGATCCAAATTTGCTTGCTATGGTATGCGTCCAACACTTTTCTGCAAGAATAACTATCCAGTGGCTGGGCAAAAGGTCAATAAGCAAGAACTTAAAAGACCCAACTCAAGCAATGGGTTATTTAATTACTTCTTAACTTGCTGATGCTTCCCTCCTGGGAGAGACAGCTTGTAGATTTTATGAATTAATAGCTCATTCCAGATCTATTAATAAAAAATAATGGAACAAGACAAGAAGAAAAGTTGTGTCTGCCCCCACTCCCGAGTGGAATGTCACTTAGAAAGGGAAAAAAAAAAAGTGCAGGAAAAGGAAAGAACTGGGTGCACAAGAGTCCACTATTTTATCAGGAGATGGACTTCTTTAATTTAATTGCACTTCTGTATCGAAGAACCACGATCATGTAATATTTGGGTTTGTTTGCTTTAAACGTACCACTTTGCATCCTGATTATTTTTTCAACTTTATGGTTTTCATCTTGTATTTTAATCTGTGGAAATGTGTGTTCTGCGCTACACTTAATACAAAGGCTCCAGATTTACAAGTTAACTGCATGGCTTTTTTCTTCAACACAAAGGAAGGAGCAGATTTCAAAATTTGATTATCCCTTTATATATACACCACACTACTAGTAACATGAAGCTATGGTATGTAAATAAAATTAAAACAAACAAACAAGTATTCAGTAGTTAGGAAGATTACAATTCTACTCCTTTAGTAGGATATACAAGTCATGGAGGAAACAAGTAGTATTGTAAAACACAAAGAAAACCATGCTGTAAATGCTCACCAGGTTAAGCTCACCAGAAATTTTAGGAATCTTACAAACTATATATAAATCCAAATGAAATACCACCCATTTTCAATTAGTACAATACTAATTTCAAGTGAAATGATACTGGCTTTCGGAAGCATTTTCTAGAAACTACAGAAGGAAAGTAAGCCCTTTATCTTCCTAAGTTTTGAACTTAGACTGGGGGGATGGGGGGAGGAACTTGCTCATTCATAACGTCAAAACTAAAAACCTTAATAGTAAAAACAAGTTAAATGTCAAAAGTAAAAATTTTATCTTGGCAACCACCCATCCGCAATTCAAAAATTCTGTTCAAGGAAACAAAGTCAGCCCTAAAATACAAGTAGTGTGCCCGTGAAACTACAAAACTATATAAAGCTATAGTTATATCCACAAGTAAAGAAACAGAAGGAATTAATGTCATTTAAAAAAAAATAAAAACCAAACAAAAAAACCCACCCCACAACACAGAAAGAAAGAAAGAAAGAAAAAAAGGTGTGCTGCGTGCAAGTTTTCCTTAATACTTGGGGGGGGAAGCGAGGCGGACCTTTCCCCACACTTTCAAAACTTTAGCCAAAGCTGACGTGGTAAATCATTCTTTCCTTCCCCTATTTATGAATAGCTCCATCATCCTTAAATTTAGTTTAAGATGTCCAAATTTCAATGCACATTTTTGATATGCAAGTATTCCCAGCAAGATGATCAATCTGCAATTTATCTGGTGTAGTTACTTCAGTAACTTAGTATTGTTTTCATTCTCCCAATCATTAATTCATATAACAGACAAACACCAAACTGACATACCAAATTTCTCTTGTGATGATTAGCTACATAAATTATCCAGTCATGGAACAGGAACAATAGGGCAATATTTAAATAGTCAACACAAGATAAACTGCAAATTATGTAAACAGGTTCTTAATTCATGTAGAAAGTATATCAAATTTGCTTTAAAACGATTCCGAGCAAACTACTTTATATTTGTCATAGCTTCACGGAAAGTGCCGTCATGCTTGCAACCTAACCTGGGAACACGCCTTGCACAACAGGCTCCTGGAGCCATGAGGAGCAGTCCTTGGAACAAAGATCCTGCACGGGCAACACGGTGGCTCTGCAAAGCAGCTCATCCCTTTTAAATTGAGTTTAAAAACTAGCTAAAACTAGCCTACACTATTCAGACAATGTTTTCAAGTGAGCTGTTCTTGTTTGTCAGAAACCAGAAGTATTGCAGCACTTCAGTGGGTTGGGTTTTTTGTTTGTTTTTAAATATAACAGGCAGCAAGACAGGACCTTGGAAAACAGGGAGAGGCAAACAGTGAGGGCTGGAAATAAGAGGGAAGAGAAGCCAAAGAAACTACTCCTATGAGAAAGTTAGGTGTCTAATGGTTTGTGAGCCACATTTACGTGGCATAACAAAAAGTCCTCCAGCCACACACCAACCCATCTGGAGTAACCTCTGCAAGTTCTAACACACAGCTAAAAGACTCCATGAGAGTCAGAAAACTGATTTGACAGCAAAACTTCTTCTAGAAGAACTGCTGCTCTGTTTCACCTGAAAAAAAAAAAAAAAAAAAAGTGACAAAATACTGTCTGGAAGCCAGCAGCATAAAAACATTTCTCTATTTTGCAAACACGATCTTTTGCTAAAGTAAAAGTTGCCGTCTGACTAACCGTAACCTACCTAGCAAGAAATGAGTCAACAGCAGAGCCTGCCCTTTGACCCGCTCGCTTAGTGTGTCATATTAATTGACACAGTAAGTTAGTGACACAAAGCAGGTTTTGGTTAAGCAGGAAACCCAGTGTAGTACAACTTCTGCTCATTTAAATAAGCTCATTTAAATAGCTGATCAGCCCTCTGAGCTTGTGGCAGATCTCTGCGGCGCGATACAGAGCGAGCAGCAACAGGAAGTCATGGCTAGAAATCTCGCACTACCCCAGCTGATATTTTTTTACTAGAGCAGGAGCCACGTTGTTGCTGTCAAGGCTCTGTTTTCTCCTGCTGATTACAACCCAGCTTTGTTTTTCCGTCTTGTTAGTAATCAGGCTATTCGCTGCTGGTTTCCTGTTTTAACAGGGCCCAACTGAAAAGGCTTCTGGCTGGGCTCCACGACTGGACCATTGGCTAACTGTTATTTACACCCAGAATAAAGGCTTGTGGACACGACCAGTAGCCCCAGCTGACCTACTCTTAAAAGCAGGCTAACGCCAGGTTATTTTATGTCTCCTCCAAAATACCTTTAACCTAAACAGAAAAACTGCTTTTACAGGACTAAATTAAAGCAGCACAAGTTCATTTGCAGAGAGGTCTGAGAAACAATACAAAATCCCAGTTCTCCACTCCCGCCATCACCACTTAAACAAGCAGTCCATGCTATTAATGACCTTAGAACTACACGATCAGCATCCCTTTTTTATAAATTACTTTATCCTCCTGGCTTCCCAGCTGAAGTCATATACATGATTGAACGCACTGTTGCATTGTATCACAGCCCAAAGACTTTACAGGTCCTCCCGTAATCAGCTCAGGGAAGATTACACCAAGGATCTCGAGTCTAGGCTCAACACCCAACCGTTAACAGCTTGGAACAACTTGAGTAAAAGTACAGTGATGACTAAAGTTGATTTCAAAATAAACTACTGCTACTTAAGAAGGCATGCTGAAATGCCTCGAGGGGGAGGACAAAGTACTCAGGCTGAGAAAAATGAAATGGAAGTTAAGCAAATGAAAAACTTAGGCTGAATATCAGGAAAAAAACCAACTATCCCATTGTGTCGAGGAAGAGCTTCACAGAGGAAGTGGCAGAAGCCGATTGTTATTCAAAACAGGACAAAGTATACCACAAGGAACAATCTCTGCCCTCCAGAGAGGGGATGGACAAAAATCACCTTACAGAAAACCTCCACCCCTTTAGGGTTCTCTGAATTTAAGCAGCCGGATTATTTTTTTTTTTAATGAGCACAGACAAACAGAACCAGTTCCCATCTAAGGCCCCGATCCTGTTGTAACCAAGTTCAGTAGGATTCCTCACATGTAGAAACTTGAGCACATGCCTGTGTCTTTGTGAGATTGTATTCCAAATCAGCTAATTAACAAGCTGAATATGTTCAGTGTGATTGCTATCACGTTATTATTTATAAATTAAACTATCCACAGGGTTTTAATCCACAGCCTGTTACCTAAAACAAAAAAACCCCAACCAAAACAACAACCAACAACAAAAAATTCCAACATATAAGCACAAAAAACCTAACTAAAATTTAATGTGAATTTAAAAACCAACAACAAAAATAAATTAGTTTAAAATTATTCATAAGTAACCAAGAAGTACAAGGATGCAGAAGGGAAATTCCATAGTTAAAAAAAAAACAAAACAAAACTTTTTCCTCTGAATAGGTTTCATAATTGAGGAACCAGCTTATTTGTTCTCCTCTGCATTTCACAGCTTGCACTCTATCGTTTCTAAAGCGGCCAGACTTGGCTATGCTATACTTTTTTTTTTTTAAAAAACTGGATTTTTCTAGGAGTGCAAGCAAGAAATCTGTAGCAAAGTCACTTTTTGAAACTTCTTGAATGAGCCTGAAATTTCAGGAGGTCACAAATAACTACAAGCCCAACCTTTAATAATAAAACAAAGGCACCCTAGCCCTAACATCTTTTTAAAAGTTTCCGTCTTTGTCTCCTCACCTTTTAATTTCTGCCACGCAAACCCCAGGCCCATGGCCCCTCTCAAAAGTTCTCCCTCCCGCCTGTCACCTTTCATTGTTTCCATTGTTTCAGCCCAGGACTTGCAATCCTCAAAGCAAATCTTTCTCCCCCCTCTCTCTCTCTCTCACACACACACATACACACACACACAAAGCCCTACACATGCATACCTAGAAACTACGTCAGCGTTTTTCACACGCATTTATTTCGGAGGTGGCAAGAACAACAGTTGAAAGTGCAGGGAGTTTGGTATTTCACCAACCAGCAGCTGCCCTGGGGGAGAGAAGTCTGAACAATGGAAGCAACAGCAGACAGGAAACCAGCTCACCACTGCTGTGCAAATAGGGAGCATAGGAATGTCCTAAAAATAACTGGGCTAAATTAATTCAGCAAAACCATTAAAAAAAAGAAAGAAAGAAAGAAAAAAACAACCAACCAAACCTGCTTGCAGTAAGGTTAAGAATCTCAGCCTACCTAAGGCGACTGAAACATTTTAAAGTCGATGCTGTCACTGTCTCTAGGCACAGACGGCTGAGGTTGGTATGCAGCACATGTTGTAATGTAAAAATCCGTGCAGTTAGCTCGCAGGCTGAGACGCGCCGTGCGCGCCCAGCTCCTGCGGGAACTCGGAATGCTTCGCTTTCAACCACCACCCTGCCCGCTGTTTAAACTTCGTCTTTGTGCCCTAATTCCCTTTGTGTGTGTTCCTCTTAAACGAGTGGCACGTCCAAAGCTTCTTACGAGGGCTACAAACCATATTAGTACATCATGTTTCCAGCAGCCCAATGATTTCACGAACGACATATGCATGAATTGCTCCAAGGACATTAACAATGAGAGAGGCTGGTCTACTATAGAGCCCCAGGAATGCGGAGTAGGGCAAAACCAGCACAACTCTGTGGAGTACTGAACATGCGCACTGCTCCCCTCTAACCCTTCACTTCGGGTAATTTAATGGTCTTTGAATGCAAAACACCCTTCATCCACACTACGGACTGGGAAATCTCAACCGAGGAGATCCTGCTTTGCTATAAACTTCTTTCCAGCCAGCGCGGAGGTGTTAAATCTGAAAGCACGTTCCACGTCTTTGTGGCCAAGCTCTTATTTAAAGGCACTTAAAGCACCACAAGCGAAAAGAAGTAACAATCTTCTAGCTGTAAAGTTTGTCTGTTTATAAGTTAACACAAAGAAAACTTAAAGAGACTAGTTTTACGGGGGGTTGGGGGGGTGTCTTTCTCCTTTTAATCCTAACTGTGTCGAAACGCCGTACTTTGTTTTTTGCTGTTTTAAGGGATAAAAGAAAGGGAAGGGGAAGGCAGCAACTTTCAGCAAAACAAGGCGGCCGAGGGCGCCGATGGGGTTTGAAACACCCCCCTCCCGCCAAGCCCCCGAGCCCCCCCGCCCCCCCCCCGCCGTGAACAAAGGGTTGCCCGACGGCGGCGGGTCGCGGCGCTCGGAGTTGCGGGCGGCCCCGCTTTGCTGGCCCCAAGTTGGGAAAACGACTCGCCCCCTCGCCCCTAG
>NW_009647242.1:47109-72820 GCF_000708025.1 Charadrius vociferus | reverse complement strand
GCTGTCATTTAATATGGTTTTGGTCTGTTAAGCAGACTTAAGCACACTTTTTTGCACAACTGCAGCCTCAGCCAGTGGTACCTGGGAGCACATGATTGCAGTATCCTCCATGGCTTTATGCTGCTTTACGGAAAGAAACAGTAGGGTGGAGTAAAGGAGCTTCTCTAAAGCACAAGAACACTGTTTGGGGTATTAGATGGCTCAAGCTTAAAGAGGGAAAAATATGTCCTCTGGATACAGTAGAATTTAATTTGTTTTTGTGTGATACCCTAACTGATGGTGTATTGATGTGGAGTCTTATTCTGACAGAAGGAGCATCAGCTCTGCCCTCACAGATTTCTTATCTACAAGAGAGATAAATGCAAAACAAGTGATGGCCAATCTTTGCCCACATGATTAGCACCCCAGCAATGTGAAATGGATTCTGAGATCCCACCTCACTCCTTTGATTTCAATGAGGACTTTTTTCTGGAAAGAACTAATGAAAGCAATCAGCATTTAGACCAATGCTTTTCTTCCAAACTAGATTTTGGATACAGACTTGAGTTCTGATTTTACATAGGTTTTATGTGATGGTGACTCGTTCAGTTAAGTGCAGTTACTCCTGGTTTACACAGACATAACTGAGAGCAGAATCAGGTCTTACATGTTAACACATATGGGTGACTGTATAACCAACTGGCATACAGTAGGCACCATTAAAATCTTGACATTTACTGCTCATAGTAGTTAAATTTACTGTGCTATTTGCAGTATTCCCAAGCCTAAGAGTAGGAAATCCTTTAAATACTGCAGTAAAAGTAAATCCCATGGTGTGATAAATGTCAGGATTTAAAGGAACCCAATTTTGTTGTTGTTTTGTTCTTTTTTTATTGCTATGTTCAAACTTTTTTCTTTTTTTTTTTCTTTCCTGTTTTGTTTTTGTTGTTTAAAGTCCTGCTTCCCAGCTGTGAGGGCTGACTCTTCAAACTGGTGTTTTGAGCGCCCGGGAATGGTCATGCCAAAAAAAGTAATTACGGGAAGTTAACAAAAGACACGTCAAGCATTTGAAGAGATTTCCCTTTCTCTGTACCGCCCGAGCCGCCTCACGCTTGCTCATTGTCCTTGGGACTGCCGGCAAGTTTCTGCACCAAACTCTTCCTTTTTTTTTTTTTTTTTTTTTCCCCTTTAATTCTTTTCCTTTTTCTCTATTTTTTTCCTCCTCCCTTCCCCCCTGTTCCGCCCCCCCTGCCCCCTGTGTTGTGGTTTTTTTTTTTCTTCTGTTTGTTTGGGTTGGGGTTTTGAGGGGTGGGTTTTGGGTTTTTTTTTTTTGGTTCTTCTTTGGCAAGTTCACTTTCATGAGGGGAAAAAAAGAAAAAGTTTTGTTTTCACACTGAGCTCAGGCTTGCTTTTTAAGAGCGTTAGGAACAGCCTTTCTAGCTGTGCTGGAACCTTGATTCTAGGAATCTTTGCCAAGGATGCGAGGAGAAGATTGATTTCGACTTCGTGTGGCAGCTTTTTAGTTAGCAGGGGCAGGCAGCAAACTAGTTGGTGTTCATTCCTAGCTCCCCGGGTACCCAATGCACAGAGAGGCATTTTTTGGAACCAAGTAACTCCATGTGAGTACAGGCGGGTGTATCCATAGTTGCGGCCACTGGGAAAGGCATGAAGTGGGCTTGTGCAGTGCACCTTGCAATTGTCGGCTGGGGCAGAACCTCAGGTCTCTCTACCAGTTCTGTCTGTCTTTACTATTTGAAGACTCTTGATATGTGTTGGAGGTGGTAGGGTGGATACAGTTTTCAAAAAAGTAGGGTGGGTGGAAGAAAACCACTTGGAACTTTCTCTACCAGTAAGGCCTCAACACACCTGAAACAATGTAGTATCTAAAGAGAGAGCAGGTGATTTTGCCACCTGTCCTGAGCTCAAATCTACAGAACAGCACAACTTGATTTTTATAACGAATGTAGCAACCTGGTGGCCTATAAGTTGCTGATGGATGTTAGCATTGGCTGTTGCTTGCAGGCAGAAGTAGATGGTATGTAAGACAACATGTAACTTTCTGCAGTTTTTCAGGTTGTGCTTTTTAGTCTTACTTAATGTACTGGAGCTGCATCAGCATTAATAATCATATATCACAAGCGGTTCATGCTGCTTGCTGAGCAGCTTTGGCATCTGTGCAGCTCCTTAGGTAAGTAGTGGTACACACGTGCATCAAGATTCATCTTGCCAACAGGTCTGAACAGCTTGGTTTAGTCAGAGCAAGTTCAGGTCTGTCTGGGCCCATCTGCTTAGACATGCTGTAAGTGTTTGTCAAACTGGATTCCAAGAAGGGAGAGAAATAAACTTGGAGAGGCTAGATTTTGAATTGCTCGATGATTATGCATATCATAGGTTTATCAGTGTTTTGTGGTGACGCACATGTGTTTCTGTCCTGTCACAGTACCACATATGGTATCTTGCATGACTAATTGTATGTTTTTTACAAGTGCTTTTCTTTGAGATGCTGGGACTGTGTTTGCCTAGCTACTACTGAATTCTCTGAGGTTATACTTTGGGCATAGAAACTTAAAGGAAGTACACTGGAAAATTAGGACCTAGGCATCTCAGGCTTATGGATGTTTGTTATCTTAGTCTGTTTGTTCCATTTTCCCATTTATAAATGGGAGAGTATGATTTTTTTTTTTCCCTCCCCACTTTATAGGATATTATGAAAATAACCCCATTGTTCTTTGTGGAATGCTCAGGAGTGGTTGAGATGTTTTTGAGAAAATTTATTCCTTTATATTCAGAACAGAACTAAATAGTGCACACAAAGTTAAGCAGGTCATACCTTCAGCAATGAGAATAAAGCAATGTAACAAATAACTCTTCTTCCAGTGAATAAATCTGTCCTATGCACGGGAAAACAGGAATTGCTGCTGTGGATCACACCCACTCTTCGCCTTTTCTTATCCATGACTTTGACCAGTCTCAGATGTGTCAGAGGAAAAGGAGAGGCTACAGAAGGCAGATGTGAGGTAATATTTTCCCACAAATGTCCCATCCAAATCTTTAATAGTTCAATACAAGCATTAGAATAATAGTTTAATATAACTTCAAATTTTGTTACTGAGATAGCTCGATGGTCTTTATACTGGTATAAAAGTTTAATATCTCTATAACATTAAAACTCTGTAATGGCAGTCCAGTGGCAGAGTAGCATGTTGAGTTGGGAATTACATAAAAATGCATTTCTGTTTTGTTTTTTCTTACCTATGTATTTCATTGAATATTGTCTTCTGCTTTGAGACAACAAAAACAGAAGTTACTGGTTTACCTTCTGTGTGCCAGTCATTATTTTATATACTTTCATCATGTCTGCTTTCTGAGATAAAATTTTTCACTCTTCTCAAACTATTTTCCTATGAGAATTACTCCCAGCTTTTGATCATTGCCTTGGTTCTCTCCCGAGTCTATTTAGTCCTACAATATTCCATTTTTCAATAAAGGTGACTTTTGCTGCATGCAGTATTCTAAGCAAGGTTATGCATCTGATTGCAATATATATGTATTTGGTATTACTCCCTGACCTATTTCTTATGGAATCCAGCATGTTAGGCTTTATCTTTGGCTATTGCTACATACTGAGCACAGGGCTCTATCAGCTTTAGAGGTTATATAGCTTGTTTGAAATTTCTCTTGTGCAGTTTCATACTCAGTGCTGAATTTCTTTTGTTGTTGCATTGTTCATGTAACAGAAGTCACACTGAAGTTACTCACAAACCTCCCTTTTCTCAAATATATTTTTGATAGCTGCAAACTCTGACATCTCACTATTCTTTACCTGTCCCTATTTCTCCTTCTTTCACTGGTCTGAGTTAATATATTAAAGAACACTGAACTAAGTATAGGACCTGACAGTACCCTGCTATTAACCTTTTGTCATAATAAACCCCAACCATTTAATCTTACAGTTTGATTCTCTTGCTCCAACCAGATATTTAATCATGACAGTCATTTGCCTTTTCCCCCTAGCGTCTTCTTAGTTTCTCCAGTAGCTCCTTGTATGGAACCTTGTCAAAAACCTTTTGGAAATCTAAATAAATTATGCCAACCAGCTGTGCTCCCATAATTAGAGCTCACTTTGCCACCTTTGTGCAAGGGCAAAAAGGGTCATCAATGTCGTGACGACAATCATAGGATTTCAAAACTTCTGCACAATACACTCTGCAAATTGAACATGCTTTTCACTTTTTTTTTTTTTCAATGTGGGCATTCTTGTGGTTATCAAAGATCAAAGAAGAACAAGAGCCTCAGGAATTCCTTACTTAGAATCACAGTGACTCCAGACCTCGGTAAGCATCAGGTTTGCAATCTTTTGGTTCTCAGCATGGACTTAGCTACTGCCTGTTACCTCAAGTCCATAGTAATCATTCCTGATGAGGATCAGCTGCTGGAGAGATCTGTGATTGCCACCAGGGTTTCCAGACATTTACTGGCAAAAGGGAGCAATGGCTTCTGTAGCCTAGCAGGTTCTAGCACCCAGTCTTTCTCTGGGGCTTCCTTCAACTCTTCCCTGTGCCAGCTTTTGCTTCCTCATCTCCACATGGTCCTCCCTCATGTCTGTGCCTCAGTATATAACCGTGTGGAAATAGAATATTATGATTACTGTAGGGGCAACTTAAGTATATACAGTAATGTGCGTTTATGATTATAAGACAATGCAGAAACTTCATAAGTGATGTAATCACTTATGCTGTGAAACTAAAAGCTGTGCAACTACTGGGGGAGTAGTTTGTGAAACTTGCGTTAATGTAAAAGCAATTTCTTCTCCATAGTTTGAAGTCAGACCACTGTGTAAAATTAATATTAATAAAGTTAATCTTGCTTGGAGTAATAGTGTTTACTTTCAGGTTTTAACTTAAATAAAAGTTTAACAAGGAACAGACCTCACCTATTCCTTCCAGTTATGCAGAAGTGATAGTTTCTATCTACCACAGGTGCATCTCATAATTGTTTTGCCCTCTGGTCTAAGGAGGGGGGCTCTGTCTCTGCTTTCTTCTGTGGCACACAAGTAAGCGTATCAAAATCAACGTGACAAATGGCATAATCGTTGACAGTCTCAGCTTAGCTCAAGAACTTGGGGCATGCAAGGAGACAGATCCCTTTTCTGAAATTTGAAACTGTGGGTGCAATTTATGTAATCAGTTTTTGCTTATCTTTAAGAAGTTAAGCAAATAAAGTATCGGTATGGCTGACCAAAAAAAAAAAAAAAAGTGGGTTTAGAGTTTTCGGCTTGGTTTGTTTTTTAATTGTGGGTTGACTAACTTGCATTTACCACAGACTGGTTAGTGCATACCGAAGAGAAGGCAGGAGGTTTACTGTGAGGAGCCCTAAGCAAGAGTGACCACGCTTAGCTGGCCTTTTCTAGCCAAATACTAGAATGTCTATCTCCGCTTAAGGTTTTGTATCAGCAAACTGTATCTAACTGTGCCAAGAATCATTGTATAAAGCAACAAAACCAAAGCCTAAAAGATGTCTACACTTATTAACTGGTATTTTTTTCAGGGCAGAATGGTAATTTAAAATGAAGTAACTCTTTTCTTAATAACTGTATTTGGGCACTTTTATTTTGTTTAGTGTAGTCTGCTCTAAACAACATAACTTAATGGTCAGCCAAGTATTTGTTTGGTTGAGTCTATACTAAATGTTTGTTTTGTTTTTTAAGAACTATATTTCAGGAACATTGCCTCTAAAATTATTTTTGTCCATACAAGACAAGGTTAAGTTTGCCTTGCAGAGGGACGAAAAATGCAATCGTAATGAATGAAATATACTACTTATTATTAACACCAAATATTATTCAGTATAACAAAAAATAACATAATTAGTTTTCTTTATAAGAAAAACCTAACTTGGAATATTTGTTATGCCGGTGAACTAAGGAATTGATGGTACCACATCTTAATACTTTGGGAAATAGAAAGTTTTGCTAAAAATGCACTACTGTCATTAGGGTGGAAGGCTTATGTAGGGAACAAGAATGCCTTCTGGGACCACAGATTTTCCATGTTTTTTTAGAAGAATATAAATGTGAATGTTATTTATAAGGTGTAATAGTATACAAAAAAACTATTCAGCTGCATAACCTCATGTTCAACAAAGAGTGAAAAGGATGCAGACTAGTTTAAAAATAGTGGGATTTTATGAAAGGCCACAATTAAACTCTGTATACTGAATTTAGAAAAGCTTTCGCTGCCGTCTATGTTGTGACTGCTCTGAATGTATGCTGGGAGCTTTATTTTCAAAGTTATCAGCTCTGTACTTTTATAAGTATTGCATCCACTTCATTATTTTTGCTGCTGTGATTGTTTTATTAATCTTCGGTGTTATATAATTTAAAAATCAATGCTTATGTTATTCTAAGTTAGCTGTAATTTTCACATATTTAAGTGCAAACAGAATATCATTTCAATATTGTAGACGTGTTACAGAGATTTTGAGAGACCGCTCAAATGTACAGCATTATGGCACAGCTTTGTGAATTGAACATATAAGCAAGCTATTAATGTTATTTTATTTACTGAGCATTTACGTACATAGTACCCAGCTGAAAGGATTCAGTGCCTGCTTGAGAGACCCAGCCTTAAGGAGCAAATCTATAGAATTAGAGACTACTGCATCTATCTTGCAGTGAGCAGCTGTGAGCGGTTCTTTTCACCTGGGTGGAACCATGAAAAGGATGTTTGATGACTAAAGAAAAGGGTTAAGTTTTCACTGCTGAAAAAGGCGTGTAAGGGTTTTAAAGTGTCAGGTAATGGGTGTTGGCTACCTTTCTGTAAAATCCTAGATACAGCCTGAGGCCCTAGTCTTCTGAAGGAAAACACAGGCTATGATGATTTGGGACTGTGCTTGTCTGCAGTTGTGATATAGGGCACCAAGGAAGATCATTAAACCTGCATGTGGCCCATCCAGGCGTAAATATCAGGAGACAATGAGGGCGCTACAGTCTAAAGAAATTAATTTCACCAAGGTTTTGTTGGGTTTTGGGGAGGACCACAGCAATTGGGTGGGGGCTTCTGCTTTCTCAGCCTCAGTACTTTTGTACTAGGGAAAATAAGTCAGGTGTCAGTGTTTGGTTTTAAAATCCAAATCCTGAAGGTTTGCAGATAAAGGAGGATTCCTCAGGGGAGAAAAACAGGAATGCATGCTATCTGTGTTCAGTAAGGCTGACATTTCTGAGTCTGCGTGAGGCTTGCCGCTTTCTGTGTAGTGTGCCCTTCCTATACATAGTCATAAAGTCCAGCACTTCTTAGGACAGCCTTCTACTGGATGTATAGGATCTAGCCTGATGTAGGTTTAGCCTGATGTAAGGCAAGGGCTTCTGCTCACTGAAATTAAATAGACCATTTAACAAAAAAAAAAAAAAAAAGGAAACTAGACCCCATGAGAAAAGTGGGATGTAATTTTATATAAAATTATTTTGTCTATGTCAGGATATTTCTTGTGAATGCTGAAATAAAATGATGCAGCCCACTGAATTGTGATTTTCAGGTTGTTTTTTTTTTTTAAAGGATGATGTGTTGGTGAAAGCTAAACTATAACTCGGGAGCATCCCCAGGGCTGGATTTTTGGAACATGGTACATTCCTGACAGTCCATAAGCAGCTTGAGACAACTAGTTTGTTTTGTGAAGGCCTAAGGCAACCCATCACCCAGTAATCTTTCACAATGTCAAAAAAATGAACTTGAGTATTCATGGATCTCAAAACACAGTAACCCTATGTATATCTTTCTAGGCACAATATGGAACCTGTGGCCACACTTAACTTAAAGTCGTGTGAGAAGCCTTAACTTACGTGAAGTGAATGACATTATGGCAGGCAGTCCCTAAAACTGTGTGTATTCTAAGCATTTGCTTTTGTAAGATTTGAGCATTTGGTTGTTTTTAGAGAGTAAATGCTCAAACCATCCTTCACGTAAATATTTTTGTGATAGTCTTCATGATTTTGATCTTCTTCCAGAGTCTCAGATGCCAGAAATCATGGGGACATTCTCAGTGCTTCATGGGTGCTCTGTGGCCTGCATAATTAGCTTGGTGATAAGAGTCAGCTAATTGTTCTTTGTCCTGCCTGCAGTAGGCAGAGCCACATTGTTGTTTCAGAGAAGTGGGGGATAACTGCCCTGGGAGTTCAAGGAAATTGTGGTAATGCATTAGGAGGCACTGAAGGCACAAGCAGTTGAGCTTGGATCCTCAGTGTAAAGTCAGTACATTAGCAGCCTGACTGAAAGCAACCTTGGATTGAATACTAAAACTATAGTGTGGAGGTTTCATGTCTTGATAAGAAGGGGTCTCAGGACACTTAAGGAAGAAATTAAGCTAGATAAACAAACTCTGTATCCTCATGGAGCAAACGGTAAGTCTTTACACAGCTGTTAATCATAGGTTGGTCTGTTAACTATCAAAACGTTAAAATATAACTTCCCTCCTTCCCTTGCAGTTAAGAGGCATAGTAGGAGCTGCATATTCTAATGCTAGTAAATACTAGAACCTGTTATACCTACCCCACCTCTGCACTCCTTATGAGGTGTACAAAACCCGACAGGTCTAAGCAGGGTCATTAGTCTCCTGAGGAGCTGGAATTGAATCACCTGGATGCTAACAGTCTTAAGTAGGATCTTCAAATGGCTGAGGATCTGACTTCAGCTGTTCAGAGATAAACCTCAGGTGTGGAGCTGTTGGATTAACTGGTTAGTCCTGAAAAGTGTAACAGAAGGCTACACCAAGTTCGAATGACTTTCAGTCTTTGTGTTGAATTGTTTACAACTTTACGAGGTGCTAATTGTCTGTTTTACCTGTGTGCAGCTAAGGCAGATGATTGACATCTGCTTCAATCTCTTGCAAGTGTGCCTGCAGTCTCAAAATCTAAGCAAGCTGCATATAGCTAGGTCCTGGCTACCATTTCTATTCTTAAATCACATTAGTTGAAGATTGAGTAACTTCCCCTTTGAAGATAGAACCTTTTAGCCTTAAATGTGAAACGAAAACATTGAAAGTTTCAAAAATCCCATATTTATTTTTGTCTTGCTATTGATACTGAACCAATGAATGTGTTCTCAGTCATTTCTCTGGAAAGAAACTGCTGCCAGCTTTAATAACAGATACATCATGCATACCTGCAGGAAACTCTAGGGGACACACAGTGCTCTATAACTCTATACTGTCAAATTCTTAACCTATATATAACCTAGTCTTATATAACCTAGTCACGGTTAACACAACCTACCTAATGCACGCTAAAATATAGAAGTGCCCAGCAATGTGTGATTATGGCGTGTGGTTAGCAGGAGCCATGTTGCCGTGAGCAGTGCTGGTCAGGAGAGCAGTAGAGCAATAGCTGATCTCATTTCTCCTTCTAGAATAAAGAGCCTTTTAGTCAACAGTGATAACTGGATAGACACTACATTGTGTGTGATGTACAACACTGAAATAGACGTGAAATCTGGGGCCAAGGTAGCATTAAGTATGTACCCTTGCTGAGAGTTTGGAAGATTTTGGGGGAAAAGGGGAAGTTTATGCAATGCACAGGCTTACAATCTGTGTTCAGTTACAGACATCGGAAATGCTGAAATAAATTTAGTCCCCCCAGTTTTTTTTTTTAGTTTCCCCCTTTAAACTGAAGTTTTTATCTGATTCTTTAACACAGACACTGAACCACGTATTTGAGAGAGATAGAGATAAGGATTAAGTAAGTGATAGCACTCATTGCTTGGTAATTAATCTGGTGGTAGTAAGTGTCATTTTCCAAAACATGATTTCTCAAATTGGTTTTTAGAAGTGGAAATGCTTTACATTGTATGAATGTTAAAACTCTGACAGCTATTCACTCCAAGTAACAATGTTAAATGATGTTGTATCACACAGTATTTTGTTAAATATAAAAGTTTAAATAAAGCTTGTTCTATGCTATGGAGATAAAACACTGAGAGAAAACTGCTGCTTTCTTACGGTGCTTTACTGTTTCTTGCTTTATTCTGTAGTAATACAGTTAATGTTTGTATAGTCTTGGTATGAAAGCATGAACATTGCTAATAAAACAAAATTTAATTTCCCGGGTAGATCCTGCCAGTCTAAGAGGAGAACAACAATAACACAAGGTGCATTTATCTAATCTTTTTTGCTGCCTCATGTTAATATACAGAGCACTTCAGACTGATGTTCTGTTCTATATGTATGGTTATGTCCTGGGCTTATGAACATGTATATACAATGTAGTAACCTGTCTTGACCTTCGCCTGTGGTGTAAATCTTAGAAGAAAACACAAAGCAGACATTATTAAGCACTGTTTGCATACATCTGTATATCTCTCTGTGTAAATATGCACACAATGCTCTTAGTTATAGAACTCTGATTCTTGACAATGGCATTTTATCAATGTTCCTTGTTGTTTTACTACACTAATAATAATAATACATGTGCAGATGGAAGATACTATTTTGCAAATTTGGTAACAATATTATTTTTGGAAGGCTTAGTGAATGGACTGCCTAGCAGAAGTGATCATTCTGGTGTGCATGTTGTGTTGATGTCTGCTGGGAAATGCGCCTCTGTAGACTGGCCAAAATTTAAGTCCAGCCCAAGTCGTGCTAAATTAATTTTGAGCACTGGTAACAGTATGATCTTATCATTGTGGTATTCCTGCTTCACTAATTAGCTGAGATGTAAGGCTTAGTGTTGATGAAACACCACACTAATGCAGCCATGCTACTTTTCACTCTCAAAGACAGCTTTAGACTTCCATGTCCACATAACACAGTGTTATGCATGACAGCCGTGAAGAAGGTCACACTGATGATTATTTTCAGCGATACGCTTTCCCTGAGGTGGCCAAAAACTTGGTAACCACTGTTTCAGAAATACAGTGGCTGTGTCAGAAATGCCCATTGTATTTCACAAGTGTAAAATACAGTACAAATAAGATAAGGCTTGTTGGTGGCCCAAAGTCAGGAGTAGGTTAAGGCAGCAGAAAGGCACGCAGGTTTTACTGGAGATAAACACAAGCCACTTGGGACTGCAGACTGCATGAACAAGTAAGCTTCTCTGGGTGGGGGGCTCACCATTACTCAAGCAGCCACACTTAGTGTTTAGACAGTCTTACAGTTTGGAAGAGAGATTGGCCTAGTTCAGATTTACAGAAAACTTCCATGGTCTTCAGTGAGGCAAGGTGCTATAACTTCTAGTTCTGCTGGCGTTCAAAGATGCTGCACTTCTCATTAATTTAATTTCTGCAATGTGAATGGACCTGATCAGCAAATTAATAAAGTGTAACTTGCTTTGCCGGAGGGAGATATAAAAGAGATATACTGGAGACAGGAGAATGAGACATGCTGCAGGCATTTTCAATTTTGGAGCTCGGCTCTAGCAAGAGTGAGAGAGAGTGTGGGGACCCTTAAGCGGCTAGGCAAGCGCAGAGCCCCAGTGTTGGTGGGGCTGTGAAAGGGCTACTGAGGGAAAGCGAGGGCCAGCAACAGCTTTCAGTCCTGGTACCCACGTACCTTCTGCGTGGGAACAGTTGCTGGACATTTTCAATTTCAAGCTTAGAACCAGGTTAAAACCTGAGGTCTCGGCACCAGTGGTTATGTTGTGTCTTCATGGCTGCACGTAACTTTTTTCAAGCTGTAACTGCTGTGATTACTGCTACAAAACAGGGTCACCAACCCTACAAGCTTTGATAGCTGTCAAAGTACGAGTTAGTAAACTGGGAGTCAAGAGATCAGAACCTGTTCTGTCCTCAGAGCAAGCATGTGGAAGTCGTGACATCACTGAATTAAGTAAGGACATCTGAAATAAGTCTCTTAGGTTTTGTGAAGCAACATGAGAAGCTGAATGTCCTAACTTCCTCGCAAATATTAACTCCTGTTAATATTAAAATACGTCAAAATTAGCTCCGTGGCACTTTCAAGAGAAAGGGGATGTCCTTCATTCTGAGCACCAAAGTAAGAGGCACAAACCACACAGCTCTGGGAGCTCCCAAATTGCCAGTACCAGAGGTTCATGGATAAACTCTGACTTGGATATTACGGTTTGTTTTAATGTTTCATAACCATATACTCTTTATTCTGCAAATCTTTACACAGGCAAGTCTGTGCTGTGAATTTATAGGAACAGCCACTACTTCAACTAGTTTAAGAGGGAACTGATTTCAATTACTTATTCAAAATTAGAAAGAAATAATTCCAACAACCTAGTTGACGGCATCATTATATTAACAACAATTGAAATAAAAGCCTTGTTGTCAGTCACCCATCATTTAAATACTGTAATTACAAACAAGAGGAAGACAACTGAACATATGTCGTAGTTTAACCCCAGCCAGCAACTAATCCCCACACAGCTGTTTGCTCGTTCCCCCCACAATGGGATGGGGGAGAGAATCGAAAGGGTAAAAGTGAGAAAACGTGTGGGTTCAAATAAAGACAGTTTAATAGGTAAAGCAAAAGCTGTGCACACAAGCAAAGCGAAACAAGGAATTAATTCGTCACTTCCCATGGGATGGTTCAGCCATCCCCAGGAAAGCAGGGCTCCATCACGTGTAGCAGTTAGTTGGGAAGACAAAATGCTGTAACTCCAGACATCCCTCCCTTTCTTCTTCTTCCCCCAGCTTTATATTCCGAGCATGATGTCACAAGGTATGGAATAGCCCTTTGGCCAGCTGGGAGGAGACACGGCCAATCCCAACTGACCAAGGGGATACTCCATACCCTGTAAAGTATCCATAAGTATCCACAAAATGTTCATTGAGATCATTTAATCCATGACTTCAGGCTCCATCTCTTATGGTGGTCATTCAGGACAGGAGAGGAGATATGTTGCGTGGAGTTATTGGGCACCAGCTCAGGCCAGGTCACTGCTGCACTTGCACTGCTTCTTCTAAGGCTGTTCTCCATCGGTGCGGGTGGTTCCTGCTCTAGTAATTCCTGTAACATGCAACTCAAATCACGGGTTATAACAATTTAAAGACATATCCATTACAATCTCCACCCCTGGTCCCTTTGGGCCAAGTTATAGGGTTTAACTTTGCAATGAACTCCTCCCCTTGCCCTTAGTCTGGACAGCAACAAGGGATTCCTGCTATAGTAATTCCTATGGTACGCAACTACAGCCCCAGGTTTAATTTTACTCCTGATTTCTCTACCTCCCCCTCCTCCCCTCGAGCGGTGCAGGGGGACGGGGAATGGGGGTTGCGGTCAGCTCATCACATGTTGTCTCTGCCGCTCCTTCCTCCTCAGGGGGAGGACTCCTCACACTCTTCCCCTGCTCCAATGTGGGATCCCTCCCACGGGAGACATTTGTCCACCAGCTTCTCCAATGTGAGTCCTTCCCACAGGCTGCAGTTCTTCATGAACTGCTCCAGCGTGGGCTCCTCCATGGCTGGATATCTGCTCCATTGTTAACCTCCATGGACTGCAGGGGGACAGCCTGCCTCATCGTGGTCTTCATGAGCTACAGGGAAATCTCTGCTCCGACGACTGGGGCACCTCCTCCCCCTCCTTCTTCACTGACCTTGGTGTCTGCAGAGTTGTTTCGACTTGAGTTCAAACTGGAAGTCCAGCCTGTCCAGATTCGCAGCACAGAAGCCGTGATGCCCTGGCCATCTGCCAGCCCAGGTGCATCCCCATTGCTGTTATCAAAACGTTCCCAGGCACAGCAGAGTAAGATGATAAGCAGTACAGCAGCACAGCAAACAGAGAAAGCAAAAAGCAGCCACTAACGAGCACAAGACTCTAATTTACAGTAAGGCAAGCAAGCCCCATGGCAAGCACAGGAGCCTGCCAATTAATATCTAGACAGCAGTAACAGCTATAAATTTGATCTAGTTTAATGTTTCATAACCATATACTCTTTATTCTGCAAATCTTTACACAGGCAAGTCTGTGCTGTGAATTTATAGGAACAGCCACTACTTCAACTAGTTTAAGAGGGAACTGATTTCAATTACTTATTCAAAATTAGAAAGAAATAATTCCAACAACCTAGTTGACGGCATCATTATATTATCAACAATTGAAATAAAAGCCTTGTTGTCAGTCACCCATCATTTAAATACTGTAATTACAAACAAGAGGAAGACAACTGAACATATGTCGTAGTTTAACCCCAGCCAGCAACTAATCCCCACACAGCTGTTTGCTCGTTCCCCCCACAATGGGATGGGGAAGAGAATCGAAAGGGTAAAAGTGAGAAAACGTGTGGGTTCAAATAAAGACAGTTTAATAGGTAAAGCAAAAGCTGTGCACACAAGCAAAGCGAAACAAGGAATTAATTCGTCACTTCCCATGGGATGGTTCAGCCATCCCCAGGAAAGCAGGGCTCCATCACGTGTAGCAGTTAGTTGGGAAGAAAAAATGCTGTAACTGACATCCCTCCCTTTCTTCTTCTTCTTCCCCCAGCTTTATATTCTGAGCGTGATGTCACAAGGTATGGAATAGCCCTTTGGCCAGCTGGGAGGAGACACAGCCAATCCCAACTGACCAAGGGGATACTCCATACCCTGTAAAATGTCCATAAAATATTCACTGAGATCATTTAATCCATAATTTTGGCTCCATCTCTAATGGAGGTCACTCAGGACAGGAGAGGAGATATGTTGCGTGGAGTTATTGGGCACCAGCTCAGGTCAGGTCACTGCTGCACTTGCACTGCTTCTTCTAAGGCCTGTTCTCCATCGGTGCGGGTGGTTCCTGCTCTAGTAATTCCTGTAACATGCAACTCAAATCACGGGTTATAACAATTTAAAGACATATCCATTACAATCTCCACCCCTGGTCCCTTTGGGCCAAGTTATAGGGTTTAACTTTGCAATGAACTCCTCCCCTTGCCCTTAGTCTGGACAGCAACAAGGGATTCCTGCTATAGTAATTCCTATGGTACGCAACTACAGCCCCAGGTTTAATTTTACTCCTGATTTCTCTACCTCCCCCTCCTCCCCTCGAGCGGTGCAGGGGGACGGGGAATGGGGGTTGCGGTCAGCTCATCACATGTTGTCTCTGCCGCTCCTTCCTCCTCAGGGGGAGGACTCCTCACACTCTTCCCCTGCTCCAATGTGGGATCCCTCCCACGGGAGACATTTGTCCACCAGCTTCTCCAATGTGAGTCCTTCCCACAGGCTGCAGTTCTTCATGAACTGCTCCAGCGCGGGCTCCTCCATGGCTGGATATCTGCTCCATTGTTAACCTCCATGGACTGCAGGGGGACAGCCTGCCTCATCGTGGTCTTCATGAGCTACAGGGAAATCTCTGCTCCGACGACTGGGGCACCTCCTCCCCCTCCTTCTTCACTGACCTTGGTGTCTGCAGAGTTGTTTCGACTTGAGTTCAAACTGGAAGTCCAGCCTGTCCAGATTCGCAGCACAGAAGCCGTGATGCCCTGGCCATCTGCCAGCCCAGGTGCATCCCCATTGCTGTTATCAAAACGTTCCCAGGCACAGCAGAGTAAGATGATAAGCAGTACAGCAGCACAGCAAACAGAGAAAGCAAAAAGCAGCCACTAACGAGCACAAGACTCTAATTTACAGTAAGGCAAGCAAGCCCCATGGCAAGCACAGGAGCCTGCCAATTAATATCTAGACAGCAGTAACAGCTATAAATTTGATCTAGCGCATTCCAATCAAACCTGTCATTATCTCGAACCCTTGGAGCCCCTTATTGGGTACCAAAAGGGACTGTTGTGGTTTACCCCCAGCTGGCCACTGGGACCACGCAGCCACTCGCTCACATCTCCCCCCTCAGTGAGATGGGGAAAAAAATTGGAAAAAATTAGGAAAACTCGTGGGCTGAGATAAAGACAGTTTAATAAGTAAAGCAAAAGCTGTGCACGCAAGCAAAGCAATAAAAGGCATTCATTTTCTACTTCCCATTGGTAGGCAGGTGTTCAGCCATCTCCAGGAAAGCAGCGCTCCACCATGTGTAGCAGTTACTTGGGAAGACAAACGCCATAACTCCAAACGTCCCTCCTTTTCTTCTTCTTCCTCCAGCTATATATACTGAGCGTGACGTCACATGGTATGGAATAGCCCTTTGGCCAGTTGGGGACAGCAGTCCCGCCTGTGTCTCCTCCCAACTCCTTGTGCACCCCCAGCCTACTCGCTGGCAGGGCGATATGAAGAGCAGAAAAGGCCTTGACTGCCTAGCAACAACCAGAAACATCAGTGTCCTATCAACTCCGCTTCCATCCCAAATCTAAAACAGCACCATGCCCGCTGCTAGTAAGAAAGCCAACTCTATCCCAGCTGAAACCATGATATTCCCCCTTTTCCCCCCTTGCTATTATTTCCCCCCTTGGCACTATTTTCCTTCTTGAGATTATTTATTTGAAGAACATGTTATAAGGAACATAGTCATTACTGCTATTTCTACTGTAACATGAAAAGAACGACGTAAAGTGTAAAATCATATTATATTTCACTGTTTTGAGGTTTGTTGTGGGTTTAGGTTTTGCTTTTTTTTAAAGTATCAAGTTATGTATCAGAGGCATGGAGGCTTCTTCAACCCTAAGTACACGTTGTCTCTACTACTGAAGTACCATTGCTAAATAATTGCTGAAACCTTTTTTCATATTTCTTTTTATCTTTATTTGGCCTTCACTGACTTTGAAGTTTGGTTCAGGTCAAATTGTACATTCATCTTTTAAAGCATCTGAAGTGATAACATCAGTTTGTCCTTTAGGTCTTGAAAGCTTACATTTCTGTTCAACTTTAAATCAGCTCTTCATGGTCTGTACCGAAATTATTAGAGGTGATTTATTTTTAATGAAAAATAAGAGGCATGCATCAGGCATTGCACAGCCTTTGCAAGAAGGTATCTTAGGAAACAAAGCTCTTAGATTTTGCTGCAACTGTCAGCAGTCAGCTTGCTTTCTAACAATATCTGATTTATGGACATGAAAAAAGGACCCTTGAAAGCTGCCTGTCCAGTGAGAACAATTCATTAATTAGCACTTCTTCACTCGTGATTATGAATGATATAAACTTATGTACTGGAATTTCCTTTCTGCCCCCAGAGAGTCTAATCTGTATAATGTGTCTGTGCCTCCACATATGTTACATGCACCAGGGTAAAAAACTGTCATAAAATTATCTTCATGTACTTTCTAAAGATTTACATTTTCTGCATCAGCATCATAATCGGTCTGGCAGATTTCTATCATCATTCTGCTGGATAATTTTGCTCTCTCCAAAATGGAGACTGCATTAGGACATCCATTTTGAATTAGGAGCTGTCTTCCCAGAAAAAAATGTTCAGACATCTCAGAGAACAGCCATGGTAGGACAATTTTTGGTTCCATCTCAGAACTGCTGAACTAGGCCCTGGAAGTGGAGAACTCTGGATTTGTTTTTTAATTTTCTATGGGGTTTTTTTTTATTTGTTTTTACAGAAGGGAACCAGTGTGGCTGACAGACCTGCTGCTGCTCAGCAGGAGTGCAGAACAAGCAGAGGGAGAGCCGGCTTGACTGAAGAGACAGGTAGGAAGCAGACCTGGATTCTCTGTGAATGGGGGCGCTTGGAGGGAGAGAAAGGAGGAAAACCTGTCTGGCTTGAAACACTGACAAAATTTGGACTGCTGTGGAGGCAAGGCCAAGCTTTACCGAATTCTGGGACTCTGCAGCACTTCTTAACAATAAAGCAACTGGTTGAGAAATTCTTGAGCCTGAGTACCAAGTGTCTTGGGTTGGGTTTTTGTGTGTGTGTGTGTATGTGTGTGTGTGACATAGTGCCTGGAGGTGTCAAACTAGAATTACAACACTGAGGGAGTTGTTCTGAGAAAATAAAAGATTACTGAATGGGAAAGGGGACTCTTGGACATCCAAAGCTGCAGTTCAAAGCCCTGTGATAGCCGGATCAGGAAGCACTGTGGCTCAGGAAAGGGTTTACACACAGAATTGGGGCCTGGGTGAGAGCAATGCCGATCCAGAGGTAAAACCAGTAACCAAGTCAGTTTAAAGATAGTCAGCTTTGGATTCAGCTGACTCTTCTGGCAGGTTAGCTGCTATTCCAGGCCTTGAGACTCAGCCTTAGATTTAAGTGAGGAGTTGTAGCAATCTTTGATCCTGCAGCTCTTAATGCTGCAAATAATCCTGATTTTCAGAAGAGAAGTTGCAGAAATTGTTGCTGTTGTCTTCCACAGCAGCTTTTGGGTCACTCCTAGTCTGTCTGTGTCCATCGGATGGGAACACTGTGATGCTGTGGTTCTTTGCGAGTTCTCATTTGCCATGTTATTGTGGGCAAGTCATGATCCACATTTAAGAATGGAAGATGGAGATGCTAGTGGGGAAATTGGATCCAAATGTTAATGTTACAGTGCCTATATTTAGGTACTGTCTGTTCTTAGTTAGTGCCTTACTAAGAGGTGACATATGTGTCCTGCGTAACGAGCACTGAGAACGCATTGGACCTGTTCCCAATCTGATAGTATTTTACCATGATTTTAACTTTGATGCCACTTATTACTTAAAATTTTTATCCTCTGAAACAGAAGAATCAGGTTCTTGTATTTTCTCTAACTGTGGGGACACCTTGACATTGGTCGTGGTCTTCCCTTGCTCTGTGTAGCTTCACCTCTCAGTGATAGCAATGAGATACTTGTGGAGCTTAATTGTAACACAGCTTTTTCAGTATCTGCTACTAAGATAGTGAATTAGCTGCCAAAGTTCAGGTTTGTTAAGAATCACTCCCTTTTTCTGTAATTAACAGAATGCTTTCACAGGCACAGCCAGACATATAAACTCAGTGCTAAAGCGTTGTGATAAGGCTATAATGATCATGCACCAGTTTGCAACAGATGAGTACTTCCTTCATGAACTTTAATTTCGCCATTTAAGAAAAAAAAGAAGTGAAAAAGGTAGGAGGAGAGGACAAAAGGGGAAAATCTTCAATGAAAATAATTACATTAGCTTTTCTGAGACATGTTCTGTGTAAGAAACTGGGACTGGAGATCTGGGTAAAGGTGACACATTTGAGTTTCCTTGCTCAGAGAGTTGCTCTGTGTCAAATGTGTTGTGGCAACTGCCACTGTGTATGTGCTGCTAGGCTGTAGGAAGCCTAAGGTGAAATGTGTTAGCATGAACCAGGAAAAAGGTTTAAATCATTCTGTTTCCTTTTGATAAGCTAAAAAAGCAGGCACATACCGTGTTCCTACAGCCTCCTGCAACGTGTCATAATTTATAGAATCATAGAATGGTTTAGGGTGGAAGGGACCTTAAAGATCACCTAGTTCCAACCCTTCTGTCCTGGGCAGGGACACCTCCCGCTAGACCAGGTTGCTCAAAGCCCCATCCAGCCTGGCCTTGAACCCCTCCAGGGATGGGGCTTCCAGCTTCTCTGGGCAGCCTGTTCCAGTGCCTCACCACCCTCAGAGTGAAAAATTTCTTCCTGATATCTGATCTAAATATACCCTCTTCTAGCTTGAAGCCACTACCCCTTGTCCTAGCACTACAAGCCCTTGCAATTCAGCCATACATCATGGTCCTGAGGTGGAACTGCTATGCTAAAGTAATTAAAACCTGGATCTGCAACGTTTCTTCTTTGGTGCCAGTATCGTTTGTTTTCAAAACAGTGGATTAAATGAGGAAGGTTTCGGTTAGATATAGTTATCCCATTCAAAAGTGTGATTATGCAATTTTAAAAGTATTTTGGGACCAGTGACCTGAGTTCTTAGTGCTGGTCATTCCTGCATTCACTGAAGTGCAAAGTCTAGCTTTGTAAATGCCATTTGTTTGACTGGGCAGTCAGCCCTGGCTTAATCCCTAACACTGACTCTGTCCAAGGAAGGCTTGGGCTGAATTCACTTGAAGAAATGAATACCTGCAATGATATGCTTGCACTCTGCGTCCCGTTCCTTCATTCATACCAAGTGGGAAACCGGACAGCGTGTACACCAGCTCCCGCCCGGCTGTCCCACAGGGAAGGAACGGCACAGGGAACGCTGCACCGTGTCCAATCTCACCCTGGTGGGACACACACTTTCTGTAACGTTACTGCAACGGTTTACCCCTTTACAACCAAAGTAAAAATGTATCTAAACTGACTATTATCCCTCCCCTACCCCTCATGTTTATTTGTGTCCACATGTGTTTGTTTACAGAAGGCTGTTTGCATTGTACTTGGTACCATTTTGGGTGCCGTGTGATCAACTCTCACCCACAGGTCATTTGATAAAAATCAGTGATCCAGAGGTCTGGGTCAAACATGCCTTTGTGCGGCCCGTCATTTTCTCCTTGATCTGTGACCTAGAGATCATATTGAAAAGGCCATGATTTAGAAAAAACTAAAATTGGGCTAAACGGATTTTGATATTTTCCAGAGGAAGAATTCATTGTTTCAAGGATTTATATCCAACTTGCCAGGAGAGAGGAAAGGAAAAATAAGGTGGGTTTTAGAAACTTTTATGTTTTCAGACCATCTTGCTGGTTTCCTCTGCTTGAATTTAAACATGGTAAGGTTCCAGGGAGTTTCATTTTTGAAGGTGTCCCCATCCCCCCCCATTTAGTTAATTCTTTGCCAGGGGTTCAGTTTCACATGTTTGTCTTGGTGACCATTAAGAGATGTGTTCCTTGTCTTCAGTCTACCATATATTTTTTCAGTTTCAATTCAGACCATTGTGTCACTCCACCTGTGAGTAGGTAGCTGGCCTTGCCATCTCACCCTTCCATTTAAATCCTCTTTTGGAAGGATTGCTGTTTTTCCAAGTCACTATATCCAGCTGGCTGCCCAAACAGGAGAGTGAACTGAAATAGCTGTGATTTCCAGTATCACGAGGACTGTTCAAGTCCTCCTTAAGGCTTAAGGTTGTAATCTTTCTCTCTCTGTCATCATCTTCTCCTGGAGCTCTTTCCCCACCAAGCTGTGGAAATTATTTTTTTTTTTTTAAAGCTGTGATCTTTAAATCTGGCGAGTCATTCAAAGGTAATGCCAGTCATTAGCAAGAACAAGCATATGCTGCTTAGTCATGAAGTGACACACATCCCGAGGGAATGTTCCAGCTCCCAGATTCCTGTGTGCTCTGTAGGAGATCTCTTCCAGCCTCTTGTAACTAAATATTTATCAAGTCAGAGAGAGAGGATTACTTCCTCTCTCACTCAGCTGCGTTGTCACTGAGCACAGTTCATATCTTTGCTTTAATGGATGTGTAGTTATTTATACAAAGCTATATAAAGTTATTTAAACAGCTTACCTAATAGAAACTTACCCAAGGACAGCCTGTGTTACACAGAGTTACAGACCCCTGGGTTAAAGTCCAGTTCAAGGGCCTGAAACAAGATCTTCCATGGTAGCTGTAAATACTCTAACCACTAAGCTAACATGAGAAGATAGGTGTTAAACATGCAGGGAAAAACAGTCTTGTTTCAGCTTTTGCGAGCACTACATATAGCTTGGGGATGTTCTGAACTGCCCTACAGGCTCCAGTTGTTCTGGGGAACATGCTGGAGGAACAGGCTGGTCGAAGGGTTCTGCTCTGAGACTTCAGTTTCTTTCAGTCAGAGGCATACCTATGGAGTGATGCTAGGATGCATTTGAGGACATCAGATCATGAAAGTGTACCTACCTGCAGGGTTAGAAAGCAGCTTTTGCAGAATTCAGTAGTGCTTATAGTGGCCTTAGTCATCTAGTATCACTTGACGTTGGAAATTTTTTTCTGTTTATCTGGTTTTTTGGTTGGAGTTACTCATATAGGAAGGGATTAGTTATCTGTGTCCCAATATTGCCATTTTAGAATGAAAACCAAAATAAATAAAATGGTCTTTGAAAGTATCTCAGTTTCTTAGGTAGTAAACAGATCTAAAGAACTAGTTGTAGCTTTTTAGATAGATGTTTTTAAGAAAGAGACACTTATTCTTGTTCCTATATTCTTCTTGAAAATGTGACTCGAGAAAAGGCTGAGTGACTGCATTTCAAATAAAGACATAATACATAGTAAGCTTGAGGGAACACGACCCAGCCCTCCCCCTCCAAAAGCAAGCATTTAACATTCAGTTTGTTTCTTCTCACGAGCATTTGCATAGACTCTGGAAGCCAGAAAAATATACAGGCTTTGCAACACGGGCAGAAGATCAGTAAAGCAATTGCTTTATTTCAGCCTTGGTAGGCAGTGGGAAGCTGAGCAACCTCGTTGGAGAAAGCCACCAGGCAGATTCAAAGCACAAACCTTTGATGCCTGTGAAAACTACATTCCTGTAACTAAGGAACTGCCCAACACTGCAATAGTTTCAGTGTCTGGATATGTTTAAAACATGGTTTAGCAGTGGGCCCGGTAGGGTTAGATAACAGTTGGACTTGATGATCTTAAAGGTCTTTTCCAGCCATAACAATTCTATGATTCTGTGATTCTGTGAAAACGCAATGTGATGTGAAGGAAGGGGAAGAACAGTTTTCAGGGTTAGAGTTTCCTCTGTGCCACTAAGCCCAACTGTTAATTTAACACCAAGCTTAATTTCATTCCAGGTCTTCATTTGCTCAGTCACATGGAGTAAATGCAAAGTGGATTTAGCATTATTGTTTCAGACTTGTGCTGAATTAAATCAGGATGTGAAATCAGGATGTGGCCTAAACCATATACAACATACAACATATTTTTCCACAGTTCTCTTTTCAGTGCTTATTTCAGTTTATGCTGACAAACATTGCATGCTTTCTCTACTTGTCTTTTTGCACAGTTGTTTGGAAAAAGTATGGTTGCTGTTTAGGTCTGACTTAATGATTTGAGTTTGAGGGTTTTTTATCTTGTGTCAGTGATAGCAGAGTAGAATTAGGACAGGGTTACGTAATTACATGTAAAAATAAATCAGTTCAGTCACTCTTTTGGGGAGGCAATGCATGCTGCTCCCTGATATGTTTCTACATTTTAATTTATCACAGTTTCTAACATGAAGGCTCTCAAGCAGTCTCCATGTCCACACCTTCCTTCTGATGGCACTCTTGAGCAGCAGGACTGTGCAGCCAAGCTGCTCTAGTACATCAGTCATCTCAGTTGCAAGGCAAAGCCAACACAGCTTTCAGTTAAACCTTCAAAGGTTCCTATGGCATCCTCAATTGGCGCTATGTGCAGGTAGGGGTCATGTCTGCAGTTGCGGTCTTTGGGAAGGGTCTCGGTGTCGTGGCCTCTGAGCAGGGATAGGTTTCCTGGGGGTAAACAGCGAGGCTGTGTGTTTCTGGGGAAGAAGTTTAGGGAACGGGGGCTGAAGCTGTCATGGACTAACACCGTGCCTTTTGCATGCAAGGCAAAACCTTACAAGCCGTGTGCCACCCCTGCTCTGCAGAACTGGTGGGCGGTCTGTGGCTCAGCCAGAGCCAGGACAGCCACGTGGGAACACCTCGCACGCAGCCTGGCTGAAGGAGGGTCTGTACCTCCTGGTGGAGGGAGCAGGTCTGGGAGAAACGTGGCTAGGCAGGGCTTCCCCTTCATCTGTGTCCTGGTTTGAGGTAAAACAGAATGCATTTTCTTTTCTGTAATTTTACTTTTCAGTTAAGCCTCTTCTAACTCTGAAATTAACAGCGTATTTTTCAGACAGTGTCTGCTTCTAGCAGATAAGGTCTGATATTTATAGTGAATACCAAGGAATGGTATGCAGAGAGGCTCCTGCTTATACTTGCTGTAACAGACAAGGGCAGCTAACTTTGTTACGTGCCCCGTTGGAGGGTCGGAAGTGGAAAAGTGTAGAGGGGTCGCACCTGCGGGGAGGAACAGACAGGACAGCTGACCCAAAACTGACCAACAGGGTATTCCATTCCATCTACCTCATGCTCAATATAAAAGCTGAGGGATCAAAGGGGTCAGCCTCTTTCTTCAATGACCGACATGCGAGGAGGACTCTGCCTGTTTGTCACTTTTTGATCCAATCCATGTGTTCCTGAATCCAGATCTGGAATCCAGTTCCCATCCGTCACTGAGACCAGTCTGGGACTTTCCCAGTGTCTGCCGGTGACGTGATCATCATCCTGGGAGCTGGATACCATTTTGTATGTATTTCATTATTTTCTTATTAATATCACTATCTTTCTCTTGTTACTATTTTATTATTAATATTTCATTAAAGAAGTAGTTTAGTTTCTTTTCAACTCGTAAGTCTCTCTCTCTCTTATTTTCTCTCCTCTCTGAAGGGGAGATAGATAAAAGAGAACATCTGTCATTCGTTTTAGTGGCCAGCCCAACCCAAACCACGACAATCTGGCACACTGAGCTCTCCTCTACGAGAAGTAGTGGTCTTGTCTTTGGTTCCTCCTCTGTGAGAAGGGCAAAGCACAGCAGCATTTGAACAGGCAGAATTTTCTTCACATTCCAGAGGGGAGAGAGAAAAGCAGGGGCCTGAACTGTTGACTCCATGTGAGCAAGACAGGTCTTACAGGCATGGCTCTGCTCTGCAGACCCACGTTGGTTGTTTAGCCTGGTGAGTGTGAAAGGTCTTACCTTCCCTGGTGGGCTGCTTTGCATGCAATAGTGATGTAGGAGATTCTACCAGAGCAGCCAAGGCAACAAATCCAGCAGCACCCGGTTTGAGACGTGTGTCCCTTTCACCCAGCACACCCAGCTCCACCAGTGAAAGGAACCTTGTCCGTAGTTCAGTTTGTGAGATGCGTCCAGTCCTGTGGCATTGCAACAGATTCAAGACCTCAGTTCCCTTGAGTTTCATGTTCTGCACTTGGGTCTTCCCCAATATTTGAGGCAGCAGCCTTCAGGGTTCAAGGTGAAGCTTGTGACTGCTGTGTCTCACCTGACTATGGAAGGGAGGGTAGTTTTGGCAACACGAGGACTATGCCAGCAAGCCTGTGAGGCAGCACCAAGGGAGAAAAGCGCTTCTGATGTAGTGCATCCTGACATAACGGTTGCAGGGTGTGCTCCGATCAGAAAGTGGCACTCACAAAATATGGATTCCTGTTTAATCAGATGTGCCTTCCAGGACTGGATTTGATGTGGGTGTTTTAATGTCCAGTTCTATACAAAAAACTTTGTTTATACTAAAGAACCCTAGTCTGCTTAAAAAGATAATTAGCCGCCCACCACCACCAGGATTTTGATGGAAAACTTTTAAATAAAGGTTGTGGAAGAATTGTTTGCCTAGGGTTGGAATGCTCGTTTCGGAGAATGGCAGTGTAATATATTAAAAAAGTTTTGCCCAGGAATGGCTGATGCATTAAAGATTACGTTGTTACTCTAAGTTGTTAAACCAGGTGTCTATGGAATAGAAGCAAAGTCTCTGTTCAGTAGCTTGGCCTTTGCTGCACAATGCATCCAGCAACATTAATATTTACCTTGTACATTAGTTTCTCTGGTTTGGAAATGTAAATATGTACTTGTAGCTATAAGATCCTGTTAATAATTTTATCAGGAGATCCAGTTCACCAAATCTTGCAGCTGGACTGTTGCCATGGTCATAACTTATAATCAAGGAGGAGATTTTGGCTATGCCATGAAATAGGACTCCAGTGAGATTGGTCAAATACATAAATAGATGAGGCCTTGAACTGAAGAGACTTAGTGAGTCAGAGTGATTTGGTAAGTGACATGTTTTTCATGGTGCCTGTGTAAAAGAATGACTAAGAAACTCAAACCCCAGTATGAGTATGCAAATAAAACTCTTTGCTCATATCCTGACCAAAAGGGAACAGGCCAGATCCAGCATTTGGATCCCCAGTTTGCCAGCCCTTTTCCTAATGTTCAGAGATCGCCACCAAAATAAATGGTATTCTATGGTTCTGTTCC
>NW_009647242.1:38036-47084 GCF_000708025.1 Charadrius vociferus | reverse complement strand
AATACTTCCAGTCTGAGATAGAAATAATTTTTAAACAAAAGGAGGAGAAATATTTCTCCTTTGGACTCAGACCACAAATGGGATGTCTCATGTACATGAAGTTAGAGTTTAAAATGGAGATCTGCAAATAATTTCAGCTATATGGCTTTTGCTGCACACGTTCTAACACAGAGTGCTTGCTGCAGCAATAGTGCTGTGCAATAATTACTTGCAAAAATAACTTCTCTCTCTCTGTCCACATTCATCAGTCATCATTAAGGGGCTCCTGTGACCTTAAATGTAAGTCTGCTGTTAAAGTGATGGTCGTAATGAGAAAAGGAAAAGATACTGGGTTAACATCTGAATAAACAGGAGGAGATGATCCGTGAGTGATTGATCAAGATTATTTTCACCCGTCATTGTTTTAATATGCAAGTCAAAAGTTTTCTTAGTAAAGAGAGAGCAGCTTTGGGAGGTGACTGTACTCATAGTGACATGTCATTTTAATATTTGGCTAAGCAGGAAAGCCTTCTTTTAAGTTTGAAGGGGAATAACTTAAATAGCAAACTATTTTGTTGCTACTAGTGCATTCAGGAAAACTTTCAAAGTGTAATCAAAACCATATCCATCATATAGCATGTCGATTCCCTGTTCCTGTCAGAAATATTTCTATGTAAATCAGATGTTTTTCTTTCTAATCGAAAAGAGAGAGCTATGACTTCCAGAGGGCATCCAGCCAGAAACTCTTCGGTTTTAATCTCAGCTCCTATGTGGCTTTTTAGTTTGTTTCCCTTCTCCGAAGGGCAGCAATAGCTGCCTATGTAACTTCTTATCTCTCTGGATGACTCCTCGTTCTTTTCTGGAATGTGGAAGGGAGCAAGGAGCCAGAGGAGCCCATCGGGTCCAATATTTGGTCAGCCACCGAGGAGGGAGGAGGAGTCATTCTGCTGAAGCCCCACCATGTCAGGCCCTCTGTGCATGAATGCTGCCAGACAGTACCTGATTCAGATCTGGGTGCCACTTCAGTATTACTTTTTTCTGGAATTTGTTATCTATTTTGTCAACATGGGAAGATTTTTCCCTAACGAATCTACTTGTCATGAAGGCCCTCGGCCACCTTTAGCATTTTCTGCCCTGATGGTAGTATTTGTCCTTTCCTGAGCTCTGCTAGTTCATTCAGTAGCTATATACAGCTGTCTGCTCTAGGACCTTACTGGTGGTATAAGTCTCTCTGCCTCTGAAGGCCCATGCAGAAGAACAAAACAGTCATAACCAGCCCAAAGTCACGGTCTTAAGTCACATAATGATGTTGCAACAGAGCCTGTGACAACACAACCTATACACAGGAAACTATTTTGTATAGGAAATATTTGTCCTGTGTATTACTTTTACGTCACAATTTTACCTTTAAATGCTCTGTATGACACATTTATGTCTGTCCAGTTAACACCTGAAATGAAATCTATAGGGTCACTTGCAGAGTAAGAATGAATCTGCATGAGTAAGGATGGCAAATGGCTTCAAAAAATTTGGGAAGCAAAGCTTAGAAGATTAGAAACACAGTAGTGCCATCCCTGTCAGGTTCATCTGCTATCTTTTCTCACGCCAGTTGCAGGAGTTTGCAGGTTGTTCCCAACCCACCTCTCCTGGCCACAGCACATGGGCTGTGCTTACCTGGTCCCTCCGCAGGACCCGTGTGCCCTGTACAGCACTGCTGGTCACGGCTGTTGCCTCTTCCAGTGCCAAACTGTGAGCTCTGCAGGCTGTTCTTCGATCCATCCCTCTCTCTCCTCATCTGCTGACACTTTGCAGTTGATAAGGCCCCCTCTTCCCTGCAAACCTTTGCCTTTAGCTTTCCCAGCCCTCATCCTCTGTCCCGGGGGCAGCACACAAAGGACAGTGCTCATTAGGGAGGCTTGATTTAATCACCTGTTTTCTAGGTAGAAAAAGCAGGGGGGCACAGAAGACAATAACGTTTTAAGTTGATGATGTTACTTTATTTTTTGTCTGTGATAGTTGTATGTGCATCTGAAGGGATTGTGCCAGCTATATGGATAGCAAACCTTCTGGTTTCTGGGAAGTTTCCTACTTTCGCTTTAAAATGGCTGTCAGAGTTCTGGGGTTACATTGTTAAAACTGACCACAGAGGAGTGGAATAAGTGCAGGCTCTTGATTTCCACATGAAATATTAAGTAAACTTCTCAATAAAGCAAATCAGCAGAACTGACATGTGGTTTGATCTGAATTTTCCTTTGTGGTTTCTTTTGTCTCAGTCTGATTACGCTCCATACATTCAGTTCTGTTCTTGACCTTGCTGGGAATGATCCTCTTGTGTGCCTCCCAAAACTGCTCCTGGGCTCACCTACCCGATGTCCTTTGTTCTGTATGTTTTTCCATCATCTTACCACTCAGAAAATAACCAGCCAGTGCCTTTCTGAACACTGTTTCAGCCAGATTTCACCATCTTGTTCCATCCCTTGCTAACCTTTCTCCTCTAGCCATTATGATTGTGATCAGGTATATTTGGCCTATTGGTATCTCCTTTCAAGACCAGGAACTTTCTCCACGCCTCAAGGTATCTCAGCACAAAGTAATTTGGGACTCTCAAGTAGAAAAGATGAAGATAATAGCTTTCCTCATCTGTCGGATATACTGATGCCACACTATTCTACAGTGTTCTCAGCAGCACGCTAATTTCTGCCATTCACTGCTATCAGAAGACACTAACAATCACGATTCCCTTTTCAATAACAGTAACTTTCATCTCTCTGCTCAGCTTGTCTTCCCCATTTGGCCTTTTTCCTGAGCCATACGCAAGCAATTTTGATCTTTGTATTAAACTAAATTCTCTCCTTCCTTCAAAACACCCCAACCAACTTCTACTACTATTACTAGTTTGCCTCCTTCTGACTCATCCCAGTAGGCTCATATGCCTTCCCATCACCGAAGAAACTCCCCTATAACATTTGGTCTGGACTCTCTGTCATCACTATTATTGCCCATTGCACAGATTTCCTGAGCTCGCTCTGTAGTGGGAGCCCCTCTGCACTCTCTGATCAATCACTCCTTTCATGTTGACAGTCCCACTGCTTCCTGTTGAATCTCAAAAGCTCCCTTTTCAGCAAGCAAATCATGAAAGCACCTTTGTTTCATCTTTCTCAGTTTTTCATCAAATACAGTTGAAACTAGTTTCAACCTTTGTTACTCTTTCACAGTGGGTAATTAACAGCAGTATTACCAGTGCTTTCCTTTCTCTTGATAGTTTTTATATGTTCTGGAACTTGGTACCACCTTGTGTACTAATTATTGCTTGTATACTAGCTATGCAGGCATCTTCCCTATTAGGATACCTGCTTCCCTTAGTCCATAGCGATTCCCTTTTAGTCCCATGACTTCTCTTCTGTGGCAGCCCAAAAAGGTCATGTCAGACTGTGATGTTTGGTCCTAATCCTTTCTCCTCTGCAATCGTATCAGCTTGCACCAAAATGTGTTTCCGTTGGGTATATTCTGACTGCTTGGACTGGATCAGGAGCTGTGAACAGATTATCTTGTGCCATTCTGTGGATTCACAGAGCTCAGATATAAAATGGGACTAGAAAGGCATGGAATGTAGCAAAGGCTGACATCGCTGAAATTGGCTTAGAAAGTTGAGAAGAGGCAGACTTGTACAGAAATGTGCCAGGAGAAGGGGAATGTGCTGATTTGCACAGCACCAAAGCTAAGAGCAGGATGTCTTGGGATGCAGCAGATATGCAAAGGGCTGCCTGGGTCAGGCAGCTGAGAATGGACCTCTCTGGTGTGTGGAACAGGCTCAGAGTGCTGATTCCAGACAATTTAAAAGACGGAGAGTTGAAAACAAGCAGGCTTGTTGCATAACGCAGACATGCACCAGAGAATAAACCACTGGATCGATGCCTTGCCACCAGTGGAACCACAGATGTGGAGCCAGAACTAGTTCACTTTCATGACTTGCCATACCCATGCTACTTCTGCCAGGATCTGGGGTAAGGACAGATGAATTCTCCCACAGTATGCTGTAAAAACATTGACAGAGCTACACAGCTTACTGCAATGTTACAAACCCTAAGCGCCACGTCTGGAAAAATGGAACAGGGTGAAGGCATGACTTGGCACACATAGACATTTGTACACCCCCTTCCTCTTCCCCTTCCCCCCAGTGCTTGCCCATTATCCTGTCATTCTCTGTTATGGTAAGCTAATACACCTGGAGTGTATTGAAAGTGTCCTGCTCTCAAATTAATCCTGTACTGGAGATGTGCTCTGGCTGGGGAGCTGAGGGCAGGGAAAATCCATGCATGGAAAAGCAGCGTGATTTAAAGGCATGGAGTCATGTCTGTTGGCATGCTTGGGCTGTGGCATAACAGCTCTGCTGAGAGGGAGCTAAAAATTGGCAAGACTGGTGTCTGAGGGCGGGGTTGGGCAGGAACCTGAGCAGAAACAAGCATAACGTGTAGCACAGACTTCATGTGTCCCTATGTACTGCCACCCAATGACCACCACCACCTTTTAAAGTTATTTAGGCTTGACAAATACTAATCCTATAAATTGGGCTTAAAGCTTGAAACGTAGCTTCAGGTGCTTTGGCACTGAAGACCATTCAGTTTTCTACATGTTTTAGGCCTAGGCTGTACCTGCTGTATAGGGCTTTGAGCATTCTTCTGTTAAATATTTAAGGACTGTTTGAAGAGGGAGCAGGTGAAGACAGAGGAAGAATATATACAATCTGTTCATTACAGTTGCTTTCCCAGGTCCACATTTGCCCTGTGGCCTTTCCCCAGCTGAGGGAATTTTTGATGTGCAGTTGCTTCCTGAGTTAAGCAGTGAAGGAGTTCATCCCTTGCCTGCACACACCTCAGCCTCATCAGCAATTAGTTATAGCTGTGATGGAAGTTATACTTATGCTCTACTAGATGTATAGTGGAGGAAGCTGTAGATGAAGGGCAGAAAAGAGCATTTCAGTCAAGCCCCCATTGCCTGTGCGTTCTCAAAACCTAGAGAAGTTCACCAGCTAGAAGTCTAGACCCAAGTGGAAGCGGAGAGTGTAGACAGCCTCTTTCTCTTGGCTATGTCTTTGCAGAACATGGTATCCAAACCTAATCATCAGAAAATTAGGAAACCAACACCTTAACCCTGCCTCTCCATTAAATCCAGTAGAACAGTTGCCCTACATTAAAAAAAGAAAAAAGAAAAAAAAAAAAAGAGAAAAGAGAAAAGAAAAAAGAAAAAAGAAAAAAAAAAAAAGGAAAAAAGTTCTTTATGGCTGGGATAATTTGATATTAGCATATCAATTTTTGCATTTCCATCCACCCTGCCATTTAACTTGCACTTATTTGCAATGACCTCTGGATAGCCACAGGTCATGCTGCCACCTTGAGATTTTATCCTTAAGACAAGGACCTGTTAAGAGTTCCTTTCCATTGATACAATTTTCTCCACAGAGTCATAACATCTATTTGTACACCTGACCTGCACAAATGAGAATAATTTATTCCTTGAAGTGGGATATATAATCCTTAATAAGCCAAATCCTTTGTTAGGAATTGCCATAATGAATAATGCAGCGTGTGAAGTCCCATCACCAGTTTGCGTCTGCAGTTCACCAGTACTATATCCAATAAAAAGATAACATTTTGTATGTAAAAATGAAACGGATGTCAATCATCATACAAGAAGGGAAACCTCTTAAGTGAACAGGAAGAAATGCCAATAATAAGGGTATGTACAAAGTAGAAAAGGAGGTAGAAAAAAGAAAATAATTCCAAACCCACTTTTACAGTTCAATAAGAAAGATGCTTCCTAGGGGATAAGGCAGGCCTGGCTGCTTCTGAGGAATTCTTTGCTTTGAACAAAATGCACAAATTATGTTGGGCTTCACGCTGAAGGGGCCTAATATCACATTCGTCAGGAACTTTTGAGTTACAGAGCCAGGCACATATACTGTCTCTGTCTGTCTCCCCTTGTGCTCCCATGAATCTTGCCCTCCTTTAACAGTCCAGCTTCAACAGGAAGAGTAGAAAAAGGTCTCATTCTAGAACAGCTTCCTGTGTAAGAGCCTTGAGCCTTCTCAGGTTCAAAAGGAAATTGTACCCAGGTCTCTGCTTGCTGTTTGTAAGCTCTAGATACTAAACTAGAATGCAAAAGGCATGAATCTCATCAGTCATAATTTTGCATGAGAACAGAGAATCACAGCATGGGTTGGGTTTGAAGGGACGCTAAAGACAATGTAGTTCCAACCCCCCTGCCCTGGGCAGGGACACCTCCCACTGGACCAGGTTGCTCAAAGCCCCATCCAGCCTGGTCTTGAACACTTCCAGGGATGGGCCTCAACAGCTTCTCTGGACAGCCTGTTTCAGTGTCTCATCGCCCTCACAGTAAAGAATTTCATCCTAATATCTAATCTAAATCTACCCTCTTTCCATTTAAAACCGTTACCCCTCTTCCTATCACTGCACTCCCTGATAAAGAGTCCTTCCCCATCTTCCCTGTAGGCCCCCTTTAGGTACTAGAAGGCCTCTATAAGGTCTTCCCGGAGCCTTCTCTTCTCCAGGCTGAACAACCCAAACTCTCTCAGCCTGTCCTCATAGGAGAGGTGTTCCAGCCCCTAGAGCCCCCTGCCACTGGGCTTGTACTGAACTCAATGCTGTCCATCTTTGCTAAACACATTCGGCATATGACTGCTGGACTCAGGCCCAAAGACATCGTCACATTTTAGATTGCATGTGGCGTTGGGTTGGAAATAACAGTGAAGCCGTTCAGCTCAGCCCAGAACAGTAGATATGAGTATTCCAGAAAGAAAATAAAAAAGGCCACTCCAGACAATTAGGCATGTAAGAAATTAGGACAGGAAAAGTACAGTTCATTCTGTTAAGAGCTCAAAGCCTAAGTTCAGTATGGCTTGAAACCTGGAAGTCTTAAGTTCCTTTGCAAAACCTGTGTGTCCATGCTGACGGGACATTGGTAGATGATTAAGTCATTTGTTACTTTAGTTGTCTCATGTTCTCAAAAACAGAAGTTCCTTTCAAGCACGTTAGGATGGAAACAGATCTTCACTTGTTAAAAAGTGAGTTGCAGGCACAGAGCCAAAATTTGCCTGTCAAACCTGTATGAGTACTGGATTTACTGGTATGGATGTAGACTAGGATTTGGCCAATACAGCTTGTCCCAGTCCCAGGTGTTTTAAATGGCAGTAACATGCTGTACTCTGGCCAGCCATTAGTGCAAGGATTGAGGGTGTCTTGGCAGTAAGGTCAACAAAATAAAGTTGACTCAGTTCCTAGGCTTATAAAACCAGTCTTGCTGAGGCTTCGGCGCTACTTTCACCTGTGTGATTCATGGTTACATAGCCACCTGCAGCTGTAATTACCTGGGGTAAGCGTGAGGTTCTCTGGGAACCTCTCTGAGGGCTCTCAGTAGCTCACTAATTTGTGCTACTCTAGGAATTGATTCAGACCTCATTTCCTCTTTCTCTTCATGGAAGGTCTTAGCCTGCTGACACATTTAACCCAGTCACCTCCAGCTACTCACACGAGTCAGTTCTGTCCACTCAGGCATGGTGCCAAAGCAAGATGCCCACCTAAAATGGACTTCTTTTGCAGCCACAGTAGCAGAATGTAATAGAAGCTGCCTAAGATGAGATGAGCTCATTTAAGCCCCAGTTTCTGACATTCAAACACAGCGTGAGGTCTCTGAAGGGACATTAGAGCTGCATTTATACCAGGGTGCAGGCATGTAGGGTCTACAGCACAGTCGATGTTAAACAGCTAGATTACGTTCATCCGTGCCTGGAAGGGCCAGCAGAAACTTCCGCACTTCCACAAGGGAACAAAATCATTCTGGTACTTCATGAGCAGCTTTTCCTGATTCTCTTCACAGTACACTGATGTGGAGGACTTACTGCTTAAAGCAGATAGTTACCGAGGCTGGAAGCGAGCTCTCTCACCTGGCTGCTTGGAGGGCTGTGGCTCGGCTTTAGTCAGAGGCATGCAGACCATATGGTGCCCAGATGATGTATAATAGCATTTATTCAGTGGCCTGGAGATCTGATGTTCCGCTGGCTGGCAAAAGGAACAGCTTCCTTCTGAACAACAGTTATTGACAGGTGCCAGCGCTTGTGTTTGCTCTTTTGTGACACCATGCCCATGTAACACAGCCAAGAGCTGCATGGAGGAGCTGGCAGACAGTGCCACAGAATGGTGATTAGCAACTTGATGACAACAGAAGCCAAAACACGAGATAAAGCACAGCGGGTAGTTAGCAAACAAGGTACAATTGTCTCCTTTTGTCATTAGGGTGTGGGATAAGAAAGGATGAGGCAGCCTTGAAATATTTTGGTTGCCACTTGTTATCTAGAGCTCTGCTAACAGAAAGCTGCTAAATCAGCCTGGCCAAAGCCAGAGGTGGAAATGTTCTGATGCATTAGAGTGGGCCTGGTGGAAGCTGTTCAAACATAGCTTTTGTCGCCTCTATTGAAAAAGTGCTTATTACTTTTATTATGGAAGTGCCTTAAAACATTATATTTTCACACCCCCCCACCCCCCCTCTGTTTTGCCAGACACTGTACAAACAGAGGGAGACCTACTCACCTGTCTGGAGCTCTGAGAGCATTGTGAGCGTTGGCACGGAAGTTGCTCTTCAGACAGCTTTTTTTTTTGTTTGTTTTTTCAGTGTAGTAAGAGGAAATACGCTCAGCCTAAGAGCAAAATATCTACTAAAGTCAACTCGGGATTCTCTCTCTCTTCCAGTAAAGACATAGCTTATTTCAGTAGTCCAAACTGCTTTTGAGTATGGATTACAGGACAGACTAGCTTTGCCCAAAGTTTCTATCTTAACTCTGCGTTTATTTATTACTTGACTACAGTAATAGCATATTGTATAAGATAATATAACCCAAGATTGTACTGTGCAAAGGGCCCCAATTTATTTAATCAATATGTCTCATGGTGTCTGGATGATTACATACAAAATGCCAGGGGCAAAAAAGCAATAAAAGCAATGAGACACTAGAAGTATTGTTCAGATAGCTGTGTAATAATCTTAAGCAATTTAATT
>NW_009647242.1:27906-37984 GCF_000708025.1 Charadrius vociferus | reverse complement strand
CAACTAAGTGGCTAAGATTCATTAAAAGGAACCCATATTACAAATACCTTCATGCCACATTGCTTTTATTTCCAGGGATAAAAACTTCTTGCCCCCTACCCCCAACCAACTTCTATTCTTAACAGATTTTATAGTCTTTTTCTCCATAGCTTCTGGGAACAAAAGCTCGAAACAAACCTTTGTGGGCCTTGTAAGAACATGCCCAGATAACACAGGTGTCTGACATCAGCCGCATACAGCAGAGAAATGCAAGCAAATTCACCAAATTAAAACATCAACTGCCACAGAGATAAAATGGGGCAAACTGTATAGAAAAGTCATTAACGTAATACTGTTTTAATAATATTGTCATATAATATATATGTAATATTGTCAGAAACTCAAGCAAACTGTACCTTTAAAAAAAAAATATGTAAAAAACCCCAAACCCTAAAACCAGCAGAGTCAGGAAGTGAGCCAGAATTACGTATTGGTATGTAAAGATAAATATTGGAAACTCACATAGTGTTGCTGAAATGGCCTTTTTAGGTGTGCCTCTCTGAGTTCAGTACAACTTCCCTGTAGAAGGAAAGCCTGTGAATAGGCTTAAGAGAGGCATGGAAGGATTGGAAGAAGACATAACTAAAATAAACACACCCTAACCCGTTCATAATAACAGCATCTCCCAAATGCTTTCCTTGCTTTTATCGTCACTTTAAAAACCACCAGTAGGTAACAAAAACATTCCTGCAAAGGGTGTGTGCGAGCACTAAATCTGTCATAGGTAAGAATAATCCAGAATCAGTCACATAGGTGTAAAGTATCCTCCAAGTTCGGAAAGCGGTGGTGAACATAAGCAGCCAGCACCCCGTTGTTTGATATTTGCTCTTTCATAGCGATACTTGAGATCAGCGGTGGAAGAGGCAGAATTACCTGCCCTGAAAACCTGATGTAGGGTAAGATCTTCCATCACTAGTAAGAACATCAGCCAAAAGAGTCTCCTATTTTCCTCGCACACTTACCTACTGCCCTCGGATGGCAGTTTTGTCATGTGTCGCCCTGTTGCTGCGCCGCCAGGGATGCAGGGATGTGCACAAGAATCTGATTTGTGCCTGCAGCCAAGAGCCTGAAATGTCTGACGTCGTCCCACTTAGACACTGCCAGCATTTTCAAAGCTGCCACTGAACTACTCCTTAATCCTGGGGGTGCTTGGATTCTACTCATCAGAATTTGCAAAGCCTGCCTTAGAGCTCATTAGCTGCTTTGAATCTTATCTCCAGATGAGGCCCAAGGTGTGGTACACAAAGTGGGGAAGGGAATGCCTTTCTTGCTGGAGGGCCTCAACCCTTAGGCATGTGTAAAGCTTGAAACAGGAGGGGTAGATGCAGACCACTGACATGTGGAAGACATTTAAGTGCTTGCATAAAGGACAGGAAGCGGGAAAAGAGGGACAGAGCGAAACACCAAACATGAAACAGAACCCTGGAAGAGCTGCTGGAAGTTGCCAAAGGGGCTGCCTAAAGAGTTGACTAAGCACTGGTGTCCAGCTCCTGGAGAAGGCTGACTACTGGGATCTCACCTAGAGAGTCATCTCTCCAATCAGCTGCACTGGGAAATACTTAAGTGCCTCAGCCTCTATCTTCTCTTCCCTTTCTGGTGTTTTAATCTTAATTAGTTTGGTTACCCAAATGCTGTGTCTAGAGCTTGGTGCAGAAAATTTCAGGGGCAGCAGGCTGCATGCACTGCAATGGTAACAGAGTAAAACCAAGTATTTCCAGCAAGCCTCATCACTGTCTTCTGATTACTGTCCTACCCATACTGCAACTTGCCTCCAAATTTGGCTATAGCTGCTCCAGGTAGGGTTTTTGCTAATCATGCAGTTATAACTAGCACTTCATGGCAACAGCATATCCTCCTCTTTGGGGGTTTAGGTAGCCCATAGTCATCTTCTAGTAAGTGAATCAGAGTTCTGCATTTTTGCAGTGTGTTTCTTACTCATCCTTTTGTAGAAGTTTGGTGACTCCTCCTTCCTCTTAGGTCTGCATGTCATAGGACAGCCCCAAATACAGCTGCAGGAGTGCTGCTGGGCTCTGCCTCACCGAGGCAAAGAGGCCGTGGAATAGATAGATGGATGTGCTAAAAAGCACCAGTGACAAACACCAGCAAGACAGATGAAGTTTGTGTACCTACACGTTACAGGGGAGAAAGTAGTTAATAGTTCAGTTCTAAGATTACGTTCAATTAGTTACAAAAAAAACCCCATAGAAAGTCTGAAAGCAATGTCTTTTCACAATTGAAAATAGCATTGCTACTGTTTTATCTTTTTTTTTTTTTTTTTTAATTAGCAGAGGAGGAGGGCAGGCAAAGTAGAAGGGTTTAGATTCACGGCCAAGTTCCCGTTTGCCAACAGGATAGCAAAAACAGTATTATAAATTGTGTTTTGCACAATGTATGTCTCAGGTTCTAATAAATATACAATAACTTATCCCCTAAATCAGTAAAAAAACCAGGCAAGTACTGACTGCAAGTAATTTTGTTCCATTTAATTATCTTCCAAAAACGTACCACAAGGTTCAGGAGCTTATCTTGCTAACACGAACCTCGTCAGCTCCCCTTTGAGCTGACTCCAGCCCTGTAGCTTTGATGCTTGCTAGGGCTGTGGGGCATAGAGCTGAGCAGATTTCTCAGGGAAATATTGTGTACGTGTGCGTGGGGGCAGCGGGCAACGACTGTGGTCTCACTGTAGCTTTTTGCAACCATTTCCAATGTCACAGTGACCTGCAGTTATTTGGAAGGGAAGTTTCCAGCTGCAAGCATCTTTAATTTGCAACTCTTATCTACTCACTGAAAGAAGCCTGCTGGGACTGGTATGCATCCCTATTAACAGTTGTGTGAATGCTTTTTTTTTTAATATTTTTTAAATACTCAGTTTACATGACACTTCTAATCTCATGACGATTACATAGAAATTCCAGTTAGGTTTTGCCTTTCACAGCTAATGAGTGCTACTAAAACAATTTTTACACTTAAGCAATGGGATGTGTAGAGTGGAAGCCGAGATGAGTCAGCAGTGAGCTAAGGTTACGTGAATAGCAATACAAACCATGCCTGCCGCTAGGAAACAGCCCACAAAGGTCATACCAAGTGCCTAGTATTTAGCCGCTACCACCCTGGTGATACGAATTCTCTTAAGACTCTCAGGGTTTTTAGACCAAGCATCATTCTATTTGACATTTGGATGTTGGTGTATTCAACACCCACTACTTGGTATCTGGATGAGAGGGAAGAACGCTTGACATCACCAGCGCTATTCACGGCGAGGCACGCCTGCCACGTTGACAGATGCTACCCTCTCCCCATCTAGGGGAGTTAGGCACTAAAATTAGTAACTATTAAAACAAACGTACTGAGTACGGATCTGCTGAATCCCATCAACAAGAAATACCGAAGAGAAGGTAAGGAGTCACCACTGCTCTTTCTATGGGAGTCAGGGCTGTGATCCACCAGGAGGGACAGCACAGCATACAAAATGACTGCCCCCGGCACAGAGGTAGCCGGGGTGCCCGAGGATAACCAGGTGCTGAGCCACAGCATCTTACAGCGCACCACGTTAAAGCAGAGCAAGGGTGGTGACAACCTTTACAAGTAATTACCTACACTGGCAGGGAGTGTGAGTAGGGGGGGCGTTAGGCCAGATACAGGATTTGCGAGACAGTTCCCTGGTGAGGCACCGCTTCTCACAGGCGGTCCTGGAAAGGAAACAGTCTATAAGCTAAAACTCACTTAGAGTTCAGCTCTGTTGCCTTCACGATGAGAAGAAACAAGCCTATCAGCTCCACTTGTGAATCACAGCTTTTGGGAACATCACCTTGAAGACCAGGAAAGAGTCTTTCTTCAGGTAGAATTGATCTCTTTAATCCCTTCTGCCGGGATCACTGCCTAAGCTCCTTCATTTGCCAAAAAAGAAAAAGGAGGGGAAAAAAAAAAAAAAAAAAGAAGCACAATAAGAAACACAGCTGCTTGTGATGGTTCCACCCTCCCTTATTCAATTGTTCAGCAGTTTAACATTCAGCCTGAATGTTGCAGACCTACTTTTAATTCTCTCTTCTCGCCGAGAGGGTTCAAGGCCACTTTGTTCCAGCCCTCCACTCAAGTGACCTAGCTACAAAACAACTGAATTAATAATAATAAAAAGAAAAAATAAAAGGAGAAAGACATCCCACCATAAACGCCTTCATGTTCTGCTGACCCACTTCAGTAAGAATACTTGCAGACTCTGTGTGGCTTCTCACCGAGACCGATTTTGCCAGGACTGAGAACTGCGGTTATTCTGTAAAACCAGTGTTACTGGTTGCAGACAGACACAGACTTTACAGCACCTTCTGCATCAGCGGTGAGCGGCGCTTTAAAACTTCTTTGTAAGAGAAATCTCAGGCCTCTGGATCACCCACCAAAAGTCCGTTTTTATCGATCTGACACGTTTGTATCAGCACATTAAATGCCATTAAACTTGAGAGGGTAAAACAAAGCTTCTCCCACAGGCAAAGCTAAGAACAATAGCAGTGGTGAACTACAGCTGGCCATCGCAAGACCAAAGGGCATATAGGCGATGCTATACAGCAACACAGCCCCGGCCCATAAGCAAGAACTGGGATTTAACAATTGGCAGTTATTGCTATAGGTAAATACCAGCTGCCTCACTCTGAGCCTCAACAGTGTAGCTTATATCACAGGCTTTAGTCTTTCATATGTAAACAAAGTTATGCAAATATATAAATTTGAATGTGGGGTAGTTTTTCAAAGCTAATCTTTCACAGTGACAGGAGCACTTACTGAGATACCGAGAAAGGCACGAGCAGTACACCTGCTTTGAGTAACAAAGGCAACCTGAACTCCTGTAGAAAACTAGTCTTTTTTGAACATACACCACGTGTGTTTGTACAGACGTGACTGTAACAACAGCTTGCAGGTACCTCTTTTGACTTCCTTTTGTAATGAATGAATTTGATTATAGAGCCAAAATTCAGTGGATACAAAAGCTGCAATTTGACAAATCCCGACAGCACTAGTCCTCGTTGCGGTAGGAGCAGAGCTTCTGTGGGGACTGACCGTATTCTCCCCTGTGTGCTGCACCAAACTCTTCGGGACTCAAAAAAAAACCAACAAAAAAATTGTGTTGTGAACCATTTGCCTTTCCGCTTAGTGCTAGGAGCTGTAATGCCACCTACTGATGGCTCCGCATAGTGGCCTCAAGGTCCCAGCCCGCTCCCTTCAAAGGAAAGCCAGGCGGCCACCGCAGCCGTGCCTGTGGTGCGGAGGGCAGGAGGGAGGCTGTGCTCAGCTGGTGGGCTGGTGAGGACCTGGCAGACTATGCCTCCTTCAGACACGGCAAAATTGGTTTCGCTGATAGTTTACAGAAGTTCTTTTTCGAGTTTGTTATCCCTACCCCCCTATTAAGTATTTCAGCAAAAAAAATAGCAGCAACTGAGAGAAAACTTATCTTTGAAGCATTTGGGTTTCTTCTGTCTTCTCTGAAAGCATTTTGAACCCTCTTCCCCCTCTGTTTTTCATCATGTTCCATACTTTTCTTACAGTCCTACTGTTAGCATCCCGTGCTGCCTTACACGTCCAGACAGCCCCCATTCTTTTGCAAAGCTAACTGGGACTGAGGTGGAGCAGAAGCTTCAGAGCTTTTTCTTACAGGTACCAGTGAATGATTTTTATGGCATTGTTCTTCCCAAAAGACGATAGTCCTGGCAGGTTGTTCATGAAAGAACAGTGTATTTCTAAAACAAATGATCACTGTCCCTGTAAATTTATTAGAAGTTTCCAATAGCAGCCTACCAAGAAACAGCAAAATGCTCTCAGCCAAATGACGTTTCTTAATTTTGTAACCTAAATACTTAAAGGATAACAAGGTAATTCCAAGAAGTGACAGAAGCAACTCTGATCACCCTTTCTCTCAAGACCAAAAAGCCAGAACCACAAGTATTCAGATTATGGCAAAGTTGTTTCAGAGGACTGTAGCAAATCCACTATGCATTCCATACCACAAGAACTAGAGGACAGAATTATGAGAAATGGAAGAAAAATGACTGCCTCCTTCTCACACACCAAAAGCACCACTGTGAGCAGAAGCTCTTCAGAATATATTGTATATTGTTTCATTTGGAAAGCAAGAATAACATTTTCAGAAAGAAAAGAAAAGAAAAACGACAGAGACAGCACACCTTCCTTCTTCATCCAGCCCCATTCTTGCTGTGCTTCGAAAAAAGATGGAAAGAGGAAAGAAAAAAAAATAAATAAATGGTTGCAATGAAATGTAACGAATTCCGTATTGTCAGTCCTGCAGATGTGGTAAGAAGCATCACTCTACCATTCTACTCACAAATAGTATTCTTTTTTAAGAAAACACTAGGATTTACCATATAAGTTTGTAAAAAGCAGTATTAGTATTGTACTCAAGAGTCAAGAAATGGAGGCGCTAAAGTGGTAAAATACCCCCTCAATTACATCCGTAAGATTTAAAATTTTTAATGTGCAAGTCTAGGACAGAAATCATTAATTTACAATGCACTAAAATTTGAAGGATGGGGGCTTCTTAATTGTACATGCTCACTGTAGTAAGTGAAGTGCTCAGTTGCTGAAGTACAAAAATCAGTATGCTCAAGTGACTTATGCTTCATTTTTAAGGCAAAAATAGGTAACAACACAACTGCATACAGTTGCAAAAATATTTACAGATATGATTAGATAGTTCAGTTCACTTCTAGCATGAAAATTTTAATGATGTACTTAATATAGCAGAGTTTTATTTGAAAATTCCCATTAAAAATGTAAAAATCTAGCTAGGATGAGTAGCACTCACATTTTTACCTGGGCCTCCACACTCACCGATCTTTGTCCCTAAACCTCTGTCACTGTAAGCTGTCCTCTCTCCCTGCCCATTTCCAGTCTTATTACACAGGCGCAGGTGTGCCTGAGCAGCCCCAGAGTCCACAGGTGAAAAAGCTGGAATGTTAAAAATGTACGCAAAAGGTCCCAACCAGAAAAAAAGAATAAACAGATCCTGAGAAATAAAATTACTGGGGGGGTGGAAAAAAAGCCATCTGCAGGTATCAGGAGGTTCGCTTAGTCATCCTTGTCTTTTGCTCCATGTTTCAGGATGCGCGTGAATTCAATGTAATTGAAATTCCCCTTTTTGTCGATGGGTGCCTCTCTGTACAGCTCATCTACCTCTTCGTCTGTGAACCTGTCTCCCATTGTCGTCAGCAGCTCTCGCAGGTAGTCCTCCTGAATGAACCCTAGAATGAGACGTATAGAGAGAAACACAAAAGGGAACCCATTTCTTAGCCCAGTCTTCAAAAGCAGTAAGACAGACATACTGACAGACAAGCAATTCACTAATACAGCATGTAATATATGCATTTGCACCAAGAGCCCCAAATACTTTCTTAATTGAATTCTAAAGAAATTCCTTTATTGCAAAGGGGAAGGGAGGGGAAGTCTGATGCATTTCATACAAATTTTTGAAAAGAGGGCCTGATCTGCTGTGATCTAATAATACCTATTTCCATCTACTGATCTTCAACAGCTCAAAGTAGAAAAACAAGTTCCTGTCACTGCTAGTCTTAATTACACAAGTTGTTCTCTTAATTTAATTATATTTTTCTTGACTTAATTAGATATATTTGTGAGTCCTCTATAAACTAGTTTCCTCTGGGGACTAAACAACCACTGGTTGGCTCCTCACTGCTGCACAATACTGTTGCTGGAGGCAGTTTACATGGATACAGTGGGCTGCTGGCAAGTGTCCAGGGAAATAATTTATAGCAGAAAAGACTTTCAGGCAGGATTGAGCAAGTTAACTCAGGAAGGAGGAAGAATGTTTAAGAGGTAGAGGTGGGGAAGCTAGTGAAAAAAAGGTAGGATATATGAAGTTATTTATTTTATGCTGAAATTTTAGAAGAAAAATTTGGAAGAAATTAACAAAGATACAAAAATGAGCAGTTCCTAAGTATGTTCTGTTAATTCAATTTCAATAGATAGGCAGAACCACCCGTTGCCAAATAATTCCAGGGAAGTTTAGAGATTAAAAAAGGAATGCACATAACAAATTGCCCAGGGAAGTTCTGGATGCCCCATCCCTGGAGGTGTCCAAGGCCAGGATGGATGGTGCTTTGAGCAACCTGGTCTAGTGGGAGGTGTCCCTGTCCATGGCAGGGGGGTTGGAACTACATGACCTCTAAGGTCCCTTCCAACACAAACCATGCTATGATTCTATGAAATGGTAGACATAAGAATGCAGAAACTGCTTAATGTTTAAATAATACCTAGCATGCCTTTAAATGCACAGTAGTTGCTTCATTTGAGAAATAAATTGGTTATTGAACTTTAGTTGGAGAACTATCAATAACAGAACAGAGGAGGTAGAAGTATGTTCCAAAAGAAAGATATGTAAACTGTGCAGAATAGCTGGATATAGTAAGTAGACACGCACATCAACTGATGTAGATTCAATCAGAATGTGATTAAAAAGAAAAAGTTGTGCTTTGGAAGGAGAGTTGAATAACTTAAGCAAACAGTTCATTAGAGAGACAAAACCAAACAAGGAATCAGGGGACCAAAAGGCAGGCAATGAGCATGATAAATTATCATGGGGTTGGTGTATGCTGCAGGGAAGGGGGAAAAAAAAAAAAAGTGTTTCAGCATATGCTAATTAAAACAGCATCATATCCCAGTGTAGACAAGCCCTTGACTACTGACTCCAAATGAAGGCTAACAGCAATGTTCTACTTAAAAAATGGGGAGAATGTTCAGTTAGCCAGGCCCATCTTAATCTGGTTAAATCTTGGAGTTGTCTCTTTGCAGATGTGCATAAAGAAAGGGAAAAAATAGCTAAAACAGATTAGGCTTTTTATTTCTGCAGTCCTACAGAGACCAAGTAGTGACGAGAGATGACATAAGAGTTAGTATTCAAAGAATGCAAGGCCTCTGGTGCTGCAAGTTTAGCCTCAAGAACTTAATTGCTTCCGTCTGAACAGCTAGGTGTTTAGACACTGAACTAGGTTGCCAAACTAGGAATACACTAAAAGTTTTAGCAGCACCAAACTGTAAAGCAAACAGTACCCCCACTCTCCCTCGCACACAGCTTCAATGTAGTTGGGGAACAACAAATTAATGAAGCAAAATTTAAGATTCAGCACATGGCATACAGCACAAAACAGATGACAATAGAGGATCAAAGAGCAGACAAAAGATACACCAAATGCGGGCAGATATAACTTTTATACTAATTTTATACTACTACATTTGACAGTAACGCTGAAGCAATATACCCAACTAGATTGCCAATACAGGAAATGTAAGTAAAAACCAACAAGTACAACTAACTAATCCTCATCAAGAGGATTTGATTTGTATTATTCTCTTTCAAAAGAACTACACTGATGTAGAGCTAGAGAATCAGGCCCGTAACACACACAAAGAGTATGAAGGGAAAAAAAAAAAAAAAGGTTTAACATAGCTGGAAATGCTTTTGTTCATTTTCAAAAGGAACAAACTGATCAGAAGCCAAATCTGAGAAAAAAATGAATGAAAGGCAAACATAACATGGGTTCTACAAATACATCACGCGTTATTTTGAAGACTGCATTTTGACTATTATGAATCAAAAATCAATAAAATAGCGTAACTATCTAACACGTTTCCTGGTTAAAATTTGAGGATGGCTCACAACACAAAAGAGACTGTGGGACCATTATCCTCAAATCATCCTAGGACTAGACTAAAACATTTACCACACAGAGTTGAAAGATAATAAAAATCAATCTTATCAGTACATGGGGGCCTGAACTAGTAACTTATTGTTTACATAGAAGTAGAAGGTTACTGTTCAAAAGAACTGGAAGCACAATCATTTTCTTTATATCCTAATTCACAGGCTCTTGTTTTGGAGCACACAAAAAACCCCTGTAGCACAGTGAGTCAGACTACCTGTGGAGCAAAAATAATTAACCTACTAACAAAACTTCCTTCTCTAGGAGATGGTAAAGAGATTTCCCTTGAGAGGGAGGAAGTCAATTAACATTTGAAAAGG
>NW_009647242.1:16557-27873 GCF_000708025.1 Charadrius vociferus | reverse complement strand
GATGCTCTTTGAAAAGGCAAAAGGTGCTAAAAATACACAGACTGAAAATAGCTGTTTGAAATGGAATAATATCCTTTGAAAGGTTCATAGCACATATCCACAGGTTAGACTGAAATATTGTGGTGGGCAGTTGTGAGGAAAGTTATAGGTGCAGTGACGTGTCCAGTACAGAGGCTACATAATTTCGGCATGCACCATTAAGATGTGTTCACAACGAAGTGCTGATGTTCTGTAATTCCGCAGAATTGCCCTAAGGATTCATCCGTTTGCTACACACTTCTCTGGAATCTTAGTCTACATGAATAAATAAATAAAAGCATAAACTCTAACCTCAAGATTACAGAGACAACCTTGGAAGTCTGATACAATAAAACCGAGCTCTGCATTTTCCTCTTTCCCCCCACCTTGCTTGTCACTTGCAAGTCAGTCCAATCTGTCTTCTATCTTCTAGACCCCACCTGGTTTTTATCTTTAGATCATTAAGGCTACAGCCCTTCCTACAATCTGAAAACAAACTGAGCTGTGGGTGAGGGCATGACACATAGCATTTGTCATCACAATCATAAGATACACTGGGCAAGATGAGGGTTTAAAGACTTTACGTAGTCTGGACAGTCTGTCTTGAAATATTAAAAACATAAAAGAATTCAGATGCATCTCAGATCTACTGTAGGGGAAAGACAAACTCAGTTGTATTATAGATTTGACATCCATTACCTTTTCAATGCCATAGAAAATGACATATTACCAATTTGACCTCCTCACCTTCTTAGAGCAAATGCATCTTATTTTGCACTTTGAGGAACATACACACTGCACAGTTAAAAGACTCTTCAAAGCCTCACAGAAGAACGTTACTCCTAGTCCTAAGTACTCACACGGAACAGCCAGTTTTTACTTTCACTCAGTAATAAGTCAAATTCTCATTACTTGGTAGAATATACTATCTAGAAGGATTACTGTGTCATACTTCATTTATAATGGTCCGAAAATCAGCACAGTATTTAGAAACCCGAATAAAAAATGTAAAAGTACCACCTCCCCCACCACCAAGCAGCTAAGTTTCACCCACATACCTGTTGCTTCTTCATCAAAGCAAGCAAAAGCATTCCTGATTACATCTTCTGGATCGGTGCCATTTAACTTCTCACCAAACATTGTGAGGAACATTGTGAAGTTTATGGGGCCTGGAGCTTCATTCATCATGGCATCCAGGTATTCATCCGTTGGATTCTTTCCTACAAGTAAAGGGATTCATAGTTGGTTTAGCTTTCAAACCAAAAGAAAAAGTAATCTGAAAAGCGTAACACAAATTGGGACACCCCTCATAAGCTATCCCAAGCTCAGTATTTTAATTATAATAGCACAAATCTGCTTGGCAAGCATAAACAGAAAAGTGACATTACCAAGGGAGGCGAGCATATCGTGCAAGTCCTCTTTGTCGATGAAGCCGTCCCTGTTCTGGTCGATCATGTTGAAGGCCTCCTTGAATTCTTGAATTTGCGACTGATCAAACATAGCAAATACATTGGAAGTGGCACGCTGAGGGCGCTTTTTGGTGGTCTTCGTCTTTGCCTTTTTGCTAGACATGTTGATTTTTGGACACTAGGGAGAAAAGCAAATACAGTAAATACAGTAAGATCAGAGTTACGATTTAAAAAAAAGCAGTACTAAGGTTTAACGTTACAGTTTATAGACAGAAAACACCTCTAATACACTTCCACTTCCTCTCATAAGAACAATTTCCCTAATCAAGAAATGAAAAAGAGAAGCAGAAAATATAAACAAATGAAAGACAGACTCCTAACTAAAAAAAAGTCACTAACAGAAGTTAGTAGTTAAATTTGCACTTCAGTCTTCAGTGCAATAGCTTTTGTCTGGGATCCCTTCTTGATAGGCGTACCTGCAAGAACTCAGACTGGTCTCAATCTAAAAGAGCAAAGCAAGGTTTTAAGAGCTGTTATTAAGCTTGTGAAAACTATCCATCTGTATGGATATGGATATACAATAACTGTGTAATATTAGGTAGTAGGGGAAGGAGAAATTCAGCTCAGTGCACCTGAGCTCTGAAGTGCCTATGCTTGACACAACAGTGGTAAGTAGTTGCTATTTGGTATAATGTCTCTGTCCTTGCTTTGCCTTCCATTATTTAAAACACATTAAAACTAGGAGACAATTGTGCAAGCTATGTTTCTGCTCATACCAGTAAGTTCTGCCTGACCTCCATTTACTTCTATGCATTTAGTGTTACGTGAAATATAGTATGGGTCTGCCATACCTGAAAACTGACTTCTTGACTTCTGCTGCCTACTCCTTTCAGCAAAAAGGAAAAGCAATCAAATCACACTAGAAAAACCGCTCAGAAAAAGGTGTCTTCACCTGTTACACTCAGGCTAACCGAGCTTGGGCCTGAACAATGCAGAGCAACGGCCCATTCCATCACTCCCACTATCATTTAGTTTACCTGTTGCTAAGCCTGCTGAAATTTCCCTTAAACAGTGCTGCAGAGCGAGCTTAAAGATTTTATGAAATAAACTGGGGGAGAATGCATTTGTCTTTCAGGGCAAGTGGGAGGGAGGGATGGAGGAAACCTACACGCAGCTCCTTTCAGCTTTAACCACAGAAGGCTGCAACCTGAAAACAACCTGGCGCCCACTTCCTTGCCCTGAGCTTGGACTTGAGAGGAGAAATCAAGCTCGGCAGCAACGCTCAGTTCCCCAGCGAGCACATCACTGAGAAGATTTTTTTTTTTTTAATAATAATTTTTTTTTTTTTTGACCCGGAGGCAGGATCTCTCTTCAAAAGCGGGACACCGCCCTAGGCTTCAAGGCCGCACAGAGTCGAAGAGCTCTTGCCCTCCCCGTGAAGAGAAAAGGGCGCCGGGGGCCCTTCCTCCACCTCGCCGCCGGGCGCCATCGCTTCTCCTCAGCAGCAGCTGCCCCAACGGCTGCCGCCAACGGTCCCAACGGTCACTCTCCCCACCGCCCCTCAACCATAACCCCCCCACACACACCCCTCGCCCCCAGCCGGCATCGCCCGCGCCCTCACCCCAAACGCTCGCTGCGAGAACCCCGGGATGAGACACAGGCGGAAGGGAAGGAAGCGGCGGTGGCGGCAGCTCCGGTACTTCCCGGAGAAACCATCCCCCTCCTGAGCGGCGGGTGGGGGACGAGCGGCGGGGCCGACAGGGGCTGCGGCGAGAGAAGGGGCGGAGGGCAGCGAAACGGCGGCGGGGCCTTTCCCCTTAACGATCGCAGTTCCCCCCGCCCCTCCGTCTCCTCATGGCGGCTGACTCGGGACGTCCCCGCAACCGCTTCTCCTCACCCCCCGCCTCCAGCAGCGTTGGTGCAGCCCGGGGGAGGTCAGCGAGGAAAGGACGGAGGGCGCTTATTATTATTTATTTTTTATGAGTCATGTTGAAGATGGAGCTTCGGTCCGTGTTCCTGAAGCCATAGCCGGTGACCGCCGAGTTAACGGGTTTATGGTGTCACGGCAGTGAGGTAAAACCGAAGCCTGGTCGTCTGGTACCATACTGCCCGAATTCAGTGTCAGGTGTTACCCTTACACTCAGGCTTCCTCGTGTTTTGCTTACGGCATCAGAAAAATTCGAGTTTGCATCTTTAAGTCTCCTGCAGTGAACAAGACTTAACACCTTTCACAGCCATAGATTAGAAGCCCCCTGGAAGATGTATTATAGAATCATAGAATGGTTTAGGTTGGAAGGGACATCGAAGATCATCGAGTTCCAGCCCCCCTGCCACGCACAGGGACACCTCCCAAAAGACCAGGTTGCTCAAAGCCCCATCCAGCCTGGCCTTGAACACCTCCAGGGATGGGGCATCCACAGCTTCTCTGCACAACCTGTTCCAGTGCCTCACCACCCTCAGAGTGAAAAATTTCTTCCTAACACCGATTCTAAATCTACCCTCTTCTACTTTGAAGCCATTCCCCCTTGTTCTGTCACTCCACACCCTTGTAAAAAGTCCTTCCCCAGCTCTCCTGTAGGCCCCTTTTAGTTACTGAAATAAGATCTCCCCAGAGCCTTATCTTCTCCAGGCTGAACAATCCCACCTCTCTCAGCCTGTCCTCATAGGAGAGGTGCTCTGATCATCTTTGTGGCCCTCCTCTGGACCTGCTCCTACTCTTGCTTATATTTTCTTCATGAAAACAGTGCAAAGGATAACATTTTTTTTTTCTTTCTTTCTTCAAATATGTATGTAGGATCTCAAAGAAATTGAGGTACAAGCTCTTTTTAGTGCTCCCCTGAGGATGGGGTCTGAAATGCCTTCAGAAGAAGCTTTTTGGTTTAGCCCAAGACTGCTTTTGAATTTTTGAAATTTTTCTGAACCTACTGCTTATTCACATTTTGCGTATTGAAGTCCCCTATAAATCACTTGAGCTTTAAGAAGCTGTTGTCCAGTACACAAAAAGATTCTGAAACACTGTCAGATGGGAAAGCAGCACTGTCAGTTCATCATTCTTTCAACTCCTTTCCTACCTGCTATCGGTTTTGTTGGTATACAGTCATTATCTTGGTAAACAGTAACTCCTAAGGAGGAAAGGAAAAAATAGATGAACAAGCTTTTGCTGAAATTACGAATTATATTTACAAATGTAAATGGATTACGTTTGGGCACTGTACATACTGAATTTACTACATAATCTAGAAGTTGCAGTCCCAAAATCGAAGTGAGACACTTTAACTGCTAAAAGGCCCAACTTTCTTTCCCTGCCCTCCCCTCAAACCAGAAGTTATTTCATGAGGTCTGAGAATTTGGCCTAATTAGCTCATAAGAATACTTCCCCGATGAATTTTAGTACTGCTTTTCTAAAATTTGCCTCAAAATGCAATGGAAAAAATATTAAACTTTGCTGAATTGAGTGCACGAGCTTTTTAATGGAAAGAGTTTTTGGGGAAAATCCTCTGTGCTTACTAGACATGTCACATAGTTTCAGGATAATTATATGCAAAGTGTGAGTGGGCAGGGAAGCAGTAGAAACACCGAGATAGTAATAGAGTTATTAAAATACTCCACGATAATCTTGAACAACTGACTTGCATGTTGAAATTTAATTATGAAAATAGTTATTTGATATCTTAATTTAAAATCCTTTCATCACTTACTTTAAATTGAACTACTGCTACAAACATGCAACTCTATATTGTATTGTTTTTCATGCTATTACAAAGGTGTTATATGATACCTGTCACCATGTATGTTGTTCCCAGTGTTTAATGTTCAAGAGAATAGGTACTGTAATATTACTCGCCCAGTATGAGATCAGTTCTCACTGACAAAATCATCTGTCTGTCTCTCTCCCTCTTTCTCTTAAAGCTTTTGTCTTCAATTTGTCACATCATAATGGAATGAGAAGTTGTTACATGCAGACCATGTAAATCTGTACAATGCCTTTACAAATGGTTCAATTTTATTTGATTTCAGCATTCATGATACCACTAAAGAAATTTTAAGGGGGAAAAAAGGGATTTGTTTTGCCTATTATAATATTTGGGGACTATTTTTTATACTCATTGACATAAATCTTAAAGGGAAAAAAAAGTAAAGGTCGTCTTTTTTTTTTTTGTGAATGTATTAGCTTGTGCTATGGGTCTTAATTAAGAAGATCTGTTGTGATGATCTCTTGGGTGAACAGGACTTTGTTTCTGCTGTTTAAACCTCCCTGTGGAGAGGATGCTGCTCGAGGATGGTACCTGTGAGCTGCCTACAGCCTTGAAGGTTCCCTGTGACTGTGCATCCTTGGCTGATGCTGGAGAAGGTAATGCCTGTAATCCCATTTCCTGCTGCCTTACAGACTGTTTCTGAGAGTACAATGAATTCAGGGGCTGTTTCTTGAGCACGCAGGCTCCCTTCTTGAGTACAAAGGCTCCTCTGCACTCTGATGGTACTCCCTGACTGCAGGGAGAGCTGTGCTTGCAGATCACTATCTGATGGGACAGCAGGCCTGGACTTGAAGGCAGCCTTCGGGATCTTCTAGAAGAACAGTCCAGGCACATCCTAGGGAGAGCGTGTTCTGGGAAGTCCGAGGTTGAAATGAGTAGCTCTGCTGCCAAGTGGTTCATCCAAACTTTTGCCACCACATAGTGCCAAGTGTGTCCGGAGTGAAGGATTGCTCCAGCTGCTGTGCAGAGCGAGCGTGCCCTGCCTGCTGTCCTGTGCGCAGGCAGCGCACTGCGGGAGCGCCGGGGGCCGGGGAGTTCCCAGGCTGTGTGTTAGAGGGATGCTCAGGGGGTACTGTACCGAGAAACAGTGCCACCTAGTGATAAGCTTCAGTTTTATACAGCGTTTGTTTTGTGGGCTGGAGAAAAACGCTTGCACTACCACATCCAAGACTGTATGCCCAAAATTTGTTTATTTCTCACTACCGCATAATTTCCTACATAAACCATATAGAATATGAATTAATTAATTCATTCTGAAAATTGATTTTTTTTAAATGCTGAGCTCTTAACTCCTTCAGTTTTCTTCTTTCTACTACATTTTCCTTCAGTGCTCCCACCTTCTTTCTCAGTTATGTCAGTCTTGTTTAAGAAAAAACCCTTTTAAGTAAAATTTGTAAAATTTTCCTATCCTTTCCATCTAAAATTCTCAAATACTTTGGTGCTGTTGAAATGTTTTCCTAGACTTGTTTTCTTTGGACTATCTAAAAGCCTTCAAAATTATCTGTTTCATACTTAAGTTCTAAGGCAATAGACAGCAAGGAATTTACAGTAAACCTTTTCCCTCCTTTAATTTAATTCTCTCCATTCCCTCACCTCTGCTGAGTTATCATGACAGTGCAAATATTTGTGATTAACTCAATTGCTTAATGAAGCAGAATCAGTGTGTCATATGATGTTTCTTTATGAATCTCATTAATGTTACAGGAACAGCTGCCCTGGCTTTGCAGTAAAAGTCTGCCTAGTCCAGTGTGCCCTAGCTGTAAAGAGATGCGTATTTTGGATGTGGAAAGCAGGGAGCAAAGTCTTATCCATCCTTTTGTGAGCTGCCATTCCCATGGGCTGTGTCTGCACTGTCTGCTCCACAAGGCAACTGCACTCAAAAAGTGGGGGCCAGGGGACTGGTCTACTTGTTTGCGGTCATAATGTACCGCTTGCTTGCTGCAAGGCCAGAAAAAATAGCAGGATCATCCCCAGCGCCTGCATTTGGCCCTACACACCAGCAAGGAGCAGAGCCAGCCTGTCAGGGTTGCTCAAGCTGGAGTTTTGCTCAACATTCAGGTCTTGCTGCCTCCTAAGAAGGTGAGAACCATGAAGCTGCGGTTAAATGAGATTGTCCAAGTCTCACCCTGATTTTTCAGCAAGTCAGAATTGGCCCATAAAGTGGGGAAGGGGAAGCTCAGCAGCTGTGTCCTCTTCCTGCTTCTTGCATTTCTAGGTGGAGCACCACTGGGATGTGTCAACTGGCTCCTTGGATGCCTTGAGCAAATAATAGATGCTGTGAGGTCTACCCTAGCAGGTCCCTAGAAGGTTTTATTGTTTTGTTTTTTTCCTGAACCTTGGAATCCTCAGGGTTTTTTTTTTTTTAAATCTCTTTCTCTGTAGTTCCTCTTCTTTTTGGAGGAGAGCAAGCACTGGGCGCTTTTAGCCTATTCTTAAGGGGAGAGCAGCAGCAATGGCCTATGTAGGTATGGAGGGAAGAGTAAGAGTCGAGGAAGCCTGTGATGTCCTCCCAGAATCCTCTCCCAACCTCTTCTATGTTTAACTCACGGAGGGGTAAGCCACCCTGAGCCAGATGTGGTATTCAGTAACCCACAATGAACTACTTTCATGAGCTTGCCTAGTATGTAGTCCTTGAATTGATGTAAATTTAGCATCCACAATATCCTTTGCCCGTGTTTTTGGATTCCTTTGCAAGGTTGCTATTTCTTACATGAAGAACTTTACCTTACTGGTTTTGAACCTACCTATTCCTATTTTTATTCAATGCTGTAGACTTTATTTTGGAAAAAATGCTAAGGCTGAATTGTGTGTCAGCCTCTTTTCGTGTTACTTTTGCTTTTAGAGAGCTCTTGAGAGTTCTGTCAGCTGTAGCATAGACTCCCACTTAGGTAATTTTTCTTGTACAGCGGCTATTCCATACCTTTGGTCATCATAGAAATAAGACTAAGGATAAGCATAGGAAACAAACAAAAGAGTATAAAAAGGGAGACTAGATGAGAAAGCATATTTGTGATTTTCACATTGAATTAAGAATTAAAAATGCATGGAAGTTGGATGGTTTTGCCAGTTAAGAGATTTTTATGAGCATATTATCACTGTTCAACAAAAGTAGCAAATGCTACTTGCAGAGGTTAAGTATTGACAGCACAATCAAACATTTCCAAATTTTGTTCTAAGTCACTTCTAGGTCAAAACAGTCATTAAACAAAAGTGTTTTGACTGTCAATTGCTTCACCTGATATTTTGGCTCATCCCTCTGCCTTTCCATCCCTTCTTCCCTGATTCCAGCTGGCATTTTTTGTCTCTGTCATGTTATCCCAAGCCCAATGCTCTATCAGTGATTCTTTTTGTGATGCTGGGTGTGTCCCAGAGTTGTTCTGGAATTTCTCCAAAAATAGCTCCAGCGTTGTGATCCAAAGGGAAAAACCTTTGAGGAGTCATAAGTGAAAGCAGGGATTCTGAATGCATGTCTCCACTTGGGTCTCTTGGAGGGCCTCAGAGCAAGACTTCCAACCAGCTGCGGGCTATTCCCTGTTTTCATTCAAAGACCTCATGGATAAAAAGAGTAAGTTACTGCTTTCCCAGCTGGTCCCTGCCACAGTGTAGATGTTGAAGCATGAAAAGTAAATGCTCTCAGAGAATGTACCAGAGCCTATAGAAGAAAGATATATTCTTTCTCAATATTGAAAATGAGAAATAGCTCTGTTTTGACTTTCTGGTAACTTCCAGTGTGCATAGCCGAGGAACAGGCGAGGATATAAGTCCTCTAGCGCATTGTATGACAATGATATGCCAGGGCCAAGGACAAAGCAGAGAAATGTAATGGAACATAAATAAAATAAAGTCAGTCTCTGAAGTGTTGTAAAACAGGAGAAAACGAAACCCCCCAATATATTTTTTTTTTAAATCTGCAGCTCAATCACTGTATGTATAGACACTGAAACATATTTGACACAGTATCAAGGGACTGGACTCAGCAGACAAGGTGCTCCTTGCATTCCCAAGTCCAAAGTCCTTTATACATAAGAATGCAAATTTCAAAATAAAGAAAAAGTTGAAAAGTACATCTTGGGCTGTTGATTTCTACCAGGTTTTTGTCCTTTGTTACCCGTTCTCTATGATCAAGAAGTCACTGTACTGCCACTTGTGCTCTATGTCCATTGTTTTTTATCCCAGCTGGTAAATTGCAATAATTTTAGCCAAATCTTTGTGGGTTTCTCTCCCCTTTTTGCATTAGTTTTAAACAGAAATATTGCCAGACACCATGGTTCCTCAATGTTTATCAGTGAAATGCAAAAATAAGTGTTGATAAGGTATTCCTTAGTAAGAAGAGAAACCTTCAGTCTTTCAAACACATCTAATTAATTCTGCTAAACTAAGGACATAGATACGTGCCCTCTCCTCGCATGTTAAATTAGTGTTTGTATCTATCTGTCAATGCGTATGTTCAAATAAGGAAGGAAATGAAATGTGCTCAATGCTTGGCCAAAGGCCTAAAATGGTATTTTAAAACATACCCAGAAAACAAGAAGACACGTATTTAGTCAGGTGTTTGACATAAAAAGCAAGCTGTTACCAGTTTTCTGATTAGCTGATGCCTATGCAAGTTTGGTTGGCTGGTGGAGCACTTTCAAAATCAACATGCTTTTTGTGGGGTGGTAATATGTTGCCAGTATAAAATCTATTGCGTTAGAGATGGTTAGCTCACAGTTAAGGAAGAAGAATTCAATAGAGAAAAAAACAAGCGTCTGTTAGATGCAATGCTCAGTCAAGGCTAAAGTTACTTGTGTCTCACGCCAACTCTATTTTAGCAAATACTAAGGGCTTGCAGACCTCATTTTACACCCACTTACTTGAATATGCTAGACAGAAGCTGGAAATTATTGTGAAATGCTGTCTTTTAACTCCCAAGGAGCTATGCCCACAACATTCATAAGGAAAAAAAAAAACCCCAAACAAAATGTAGTTCAATATTTAGTGAGGTTGTACTCACTGATACCCTAAAATAATCAAAGTGAGGAAATTGCGAATTAAGGATTAAATAAACCTTACAAAATTGAGCAGTGGCAGCTTACAAGCATGCTAAAATGAATGCTGCTGTCACGCACCATCTGCTCCTTTCGGCACGGATGTTAAAGTTAGTCTTGACCTGCCTAATCCTGTAGTATTTGTAACTGACTCCCAAGCTTTATCACAGTGCAAGGCTGGTTTACTAAGGGATGGAATCACAGCTGCGTGTCAGAGGAGTCTGCACACAGCAAGCGGTTGGGATTTTCCAGGAGGTAGTTTGATTTCCTGCTCTCCTGTTAATTACGTGCTTCTGAGAAACATGTAAACAGCTTCCCTTAGATATACTACATTCCAGCAAACTGTGTGACCCCTTAAACCCTGTGATGCAATGTCTATTATGTATGATCTGTTCTCTAGGGAATATCACACATTTGGTCTCAAAAGATTCCTTGGCAGTATTTATTTCTGTATGGTTGAAATTTGCAGTACAAGTTATTTTTTTAAAGGTCTAGTGCAAGGATTTGTGAAGGACGTGCTACGACAGCAGCCTGTGCGCTTTGCTCACAGTAACTGAGTTTGCTCCTACCCGAAATGAGTGGTCCCACAGTATGTGTACAGGCACACAGGCTGCAGAGGAAAATGGGAGGGGATCAGCCTCTTTTTTTCTTAAAAGTTTCCTATCATCTAATATATCAAAAGTTTAGGAAAACAGTGATCTCTATGGAGTTGCTGCCCAGAGCATAACAAAAATGAGCTGTGTGGAACTTATTTTTTTCCCAGTATTGCTTTTCAACATTTCATGATAACTTACATTTTGAGAGGCATTTACTGATCTCCGATTGCCTCTATATTGTTCCTGGCTTCTATAATACTGTTTCTGAGTTACTGGCATCCTAAATAATTTTTCCAAAGGAGGAGGTTACCTAAAAATGACAGTAGAATTTGAAAAATTAAGTAAGCAAGCCAAAATAGGAACATGGGTACATGGGCAATACCAGTGGCAGATTAACTGCTGATATCCAAAATGTTCTTGACTCTGATTATTACTCACCCGTTACTCGGACTTACATTGTCTGAATGCTTTCAGTGTGGTAAAAGAGCTATTTGTTGCCGTTTGAAGTTCA
>NW_009647242.1:5592-16470 GCF_000708025.1 Charadrius vociferus | reverse complement strand
AGGAACATAAAAAATAATAGGTTAGTAACGCTACTGACAAGAAAAGGCCATGGCCACGAGAAACGTGATGACAAGATTTCAGGTATTTTCCAGCTTTCGGAACCAATGCAGTGGGCAGGACACAAAGGCAGACTGTTACCGATGGATGTCCTGTGCCAGGATGGGGCCCCTGTGTTACATTTCGTTTCTCAACATAAGATAGTGATCCTAGAAACAAGCAATCTAAAGATAGTTCTTAGGTCAGTGGTGAAATGGATCCTTTACTTCAGAGCATATGAACACCACCTCTGTGACATCAGTTGCTGAGCTAGTATATTAAGCTGACTTCACATTGTGAAATGCTTCAGTCATCTGATCGCTGTGTGATAAAAGATTATTTTATTTGCTTAAATGCATTGTCAAGAACAGAAACAAGTGTATCCCAAGTTGGTTGAAAAGCTGCATATGACAAATATCTCCAGCAACAATCCCGGGGCTGGGGGGGGAAATAAAGCAGGAAAGCATATACCGGCAGCACTTCACACAAGCATTGTCCTCTTTGGAGGTTTTGCGTGCAGCTGCAAGAGCTCTTTGGCTTCAATTCAACCTTTGCGGATGTAGCCTTAGAACAGGGTAAATGGGTCATGTAAAATAAATCACTGCTTTTCAGCAGTGCTTCACAGGGCATTATATATCACTGTAGATGTAAGATTATTAAATGCATGCATCAGCCTATGAAAATAGTTTTTCATCATAAGCTTCGTCTGGCATGCAGCTTGGAGACCATTATATATGAACCCCAAGGGAGAAAAGATTAGCTTCCGAGGTTTTGACTGCAAAATGCTAAGTCTAAGTCATCAGAATTTTAAGCTGTTTCAGTGACCAAAGTTATTTTTATTTTTGGAAGTGGATTATTGATGACACATCCCTACAGCCCTCGGCACGCAACCTCAGCTGTCCGGACATTCCTTGCTGCCTAGCTACAAAATGCATCTGATGCTCTTATATGGTCTCTTGGCTGGGTGTGTAGGTCCTGTAGCCTTCTAGCAGTTGAGGGGTTTGTGCCCACTCGCAGGTTAACTGGTCTTCTATGCTACAATACAGATACTGGGGAAACCTGGATTTGGAAGGTCATCATCAGCTATATGCAAACATCCTTGGAAATTCTTCATCAATAACATGCCTTCCTGAATAGGTATTTGTACATTAATACAGTTTCCTGTCCCTACACCCTAATCAGAGAGCAGCACCTACACAGTGCCACAAGGAACAAAGCAGCTACATCCCACATTTCAGCTGGCTGTTCAAAAATTAAGAGTAGCAGAACAAAAGATTTAAGTGGACAGTTTACTCTCAAGAGGATACCAGATTCTTCTTTATGTAACTCACATTTATGATTTTAAAGTCATTACTTCAAAACTTTTTTCCAGCAAGAAAAATGCAGCTGGCTTGTCTGCCAATTTTGCAGTGACTAACATACCAGCACCTAAAATTTATTGAGAAGGCAGGATCAGGAAAAGAGACCCAGTGTTCATCACAGAAGAAAACCGATCCTCTGAATCTTACCCCATTTAGAAATTCAAAGGGAAAAAATAATCAAGATAGTCTAGCATCTATCCTTAGTGCAGCCTGCTTGCATATACACACACAATATTGAATTACACAGATGTGACAAAATCAGTCTAAAGAAGTGACAGTGTAACTGTTCTTTGGCTTAATGTTACCTAGCAACATTTCAACAAGACCATGTTTCCTAGATCTCCACAGTGTTGTCGTTGTCAAATGGGCAGTGTAGGCAACAACTTCCATACATGCTTGTAAACTACCTTCTAAAAAAAATAAAAATAAAAAAAATCAGCTGTTGCTGGAACCTTGCAGGCATCCCATGAAGAAACACCTCAGCACCCACACCGAAGAGCACTGAGATATAGTTTAAAAACAAACTTTTGAGAAGAGAAGCACGTGTGGCGCTCTGAAGTAGTATAGCAGAAAAGAAAGTCTGGGTAGGAGAAAAAGAAAAATTGAAGCCAAATTCCAGTTAGCAGATAAAACACAAAATTGGGAAAAGAATGGCTGAAAACTCATTTTAATTAAGCCCTGAAGTGGAAGAAACCACCCATGAAGAAAAAAAAAAGTAAAAAATAATCAAAGTATGTCTACTGAGTATACTTTGTCAAGTTAACTTATTTAACAAAGCTAAATCCAGAATATCTTCAAGAACTGCCGTACTGGGAACACAAGCAAGATTAAGTAACCAAGCCTTTATGCTACCACACAGGAAGCAAGATAAACACTCCTTAAAACTATAAGCTGTAGTCTACAACCTTTACAAACCCTTTGGTGAAGTAAAATCCCTATTCCTTGGGGTCTTAAGTCCCCAGGGGCATGGTTCTGGATAAGAGGTCATCACTTTAATTGATAAATACATAGGTAAGAGAAACTCCCCTTATGCTTTTCAGCTTGCAATATCCAAGAGAATGAAACACACGGAAGGACACAATCATGCTAAGAACTAAGAGAACCACCCTTCTCTTTTCTTGGCGTTTGAGGCATCAGCACAGTTGTTTTTGACTGAAGGAGTCTTGCTTGCGTAAAAGACGTGTTATCAACACAGCTGAGGAAAATGTATGATCTTTTAAAAAAATGAGGGGGACTTTTGCATGTATAGGGTTTTACCAAGTTAATTCTCAGAACTACTGTGCTGACATTCTCCCATGCAAATTAAAAACTGCAGAACAGTAAAGCTTTATGTAAGTGTTCTGGCCATGCATTGCTGATAGTTAGTGCCAGCAGAGACACTGTAGCTCAGGGACAGATTCCTTTACACCAGCTTCCTTCAGCAGAAGGGAAAAAATATGCCTAATTCCCACCTATTGCCAGCATAAAAACTTAGCAAATAGGGATGCAAGCTTTGACATTAAAATATTGCTAAAAAACTGTTAATATTAAAAGGAAATAAAACCTGGGCATATCTGCTTAAGAATCATAAGTGTTCTCTGCTGGCCATGAGGCAATTTTAAAAATCTTCCCTAACGATTTCTTTGACTAAATACTTACACCAGTCAGATCCCACTTCAAAAACCCAAGATAAGAGATTTGTACAGCTGCATTTTTAAAGACATCAGCATATACTGCTGGGAGCATTTCAGAACTGTGTGACACTGCACAAAACATAATGAAAATAAGTTTTCTAGCTTGACTTGCAATTGCAAGTAAAACACAATACACCTGAATTGTTAAGGCATAATAGAAATGTCATTCTTCAAAAAAGAATTTGAGGTGATTTATCTATATAGCAATCTTTATTTCAAAATGGCATTTATTACAAAAATGTAAAAATCCAGCTAAATCAGAAATATTGAGATTATTTTCCTGGAATATCAAGCCCATGGATCTTTGTCCCCATAGCCTTTTTCTCACAATATTTTCCCCACTTCCAGTCTGATTACACAGGTGCAAATGTGCCTAAATGGCCTGGAATAGATAAATACATTGAGAAAGGCAAAAGCTGTAAAGCTAAATGCATGCAACACGTTCTATCAGGAAGAAACCCTCAAAAATAAACATAAGTGTAAAGTAGAAATAATCTGCAGGTATCCAGAGATTTGCTCAGTCATCCTTGTCTTTTGCTCCATGTTTCAGGATGCGCGTGAATTCAATGTAATTGAAATTCCCCTTTTTGTCGATGGGTGCCTCTCTGTACAGCTCATCTACCTCTTCGTCTGTGAACCTGTCTCCCATTGTCGTCAGCAGCTCTCGCAGGTAGTCCTCCTGAATGAACCCTAGGACACAACATAAGAGGACATAAGAAAAACGAGTTTTTACATTTATCTGCTAATAGATGGATGATATTTTCTTTGAATTCTTTGTTTCAGTTAGAGAGAACTACAGTCTTTGTCACCAAATGAAAACAAAGCCATTAAAGCCTATTACTATAATTGCCAAATAATTACAAACATTCAATCAAGTCAAGCCTCTTCGTTAATTCGCATGGTCTCACTACTTCAAGTAAAGTTTTATGATTTGCCTGTGTTGTTTCAAAGAACATACAAATTTGTCAGTATACATATTGGCCCTTCTTCCCAACAGCAAGGCTATACTCCTGGTAGCACTGAGAGCCTTCTAACAACTGTGCATTTTACAAAAGGGGATCCGTTTGTCTAGAACATTCTTAATGAAAACCACTAAAAAAAAAAAAAAGAAAGATGGAACTTGACAACTTGACTACCAATGTTCAACAAGTGCATGAAACACAGGGAAGTTTGAAATATTTCAATGATTTTAAATTGATCTTACATCAGTGACAAAAGTCAGATTTACTAGTCTGGTTGCAAAGAATACATTTTTGATGTTATTTATTAAACAAGCAGCCTTATATAAATTGTGACTCCTTCTACCACCACTCTTGTGAGTCACACAAGGTTTTTCTTATATTAATTTTCTTCTCCTTTAAGTGCAGCTTAACAAAGGGACGGTGTATACAAGTTGCTGACAGAAAAGCTCTTCATAAGAGCACAACTTTGAGGACAAGGATCCCCCTTATAAAAGTTGCCCCAAAGCTGAATTTTAAATTAGGAAAAATTTAGGACCCCGGTTCCCAATCAACATCTTTTTTTCCTTTATTCTGTCTTGAATAACAGAACCAAAGTGCCAAAAGTTTGGGATTTAAAATTTTATAGTGTTTGAAAAAGCAATTTCAGGTGCTGAGGATACATGGCATGATTTTTAGTTTGCAGAAATCAGAATATTCAGAGCTAAATTCATCACCACTTCTATGAATGCAAGTACTTATTGTTACAAAAGTAAGTATAAGTAATACACCTACCATGATAATTTTACCCACATACCTGTTGCTTCTTCATCAAAGCAAGCAAAAGCATTCCTGATTACATCTTCTGGATCGGTGCCATTTAACTTCTCACCAAACATTGTGAGGAACATTGTGAAGTTTATGGGGCCTGGAGCTTCATTCATCATGGCATCCAGGTATTCATCCGTTGGATTCTTTCCTACAAGTAAAGGGATTCATAGTTGGTTTAGCTTTCAAACCAAAAGAAAAAGTAATCTGAAAAGCGTAACACAAATTGGGACACCCCTCATAAGCTATCCCAAGCTCAGTATTTTAATTATAATAGCACAAATCTGCTTGGCAAGCATAAACAGAAAAGTGACATTACCAAGGGAGGCGAGCATATCGTGCAAGTCCTCTTTGTCGATGAAGCCGTCCCTGTTCTGGTCGATCATGTTGAAGGCCTCCTTGAATTCTTGAATTTGCGACTGATCAAACATAGCAAATACATTGGAAGTGGCACGCTGAGGGCGCTTTTTGGTGGTCTTCGTCTTTGCCCTTTTGCTAGACATGTTGGCAGTTGGTTCTAGGGAGACAGAAACATATCCAAGATTTAGTCTTATTAACAGTCAGACTGGGGAAGAGATGGATAAAGGAATATCAAATTCCATGTTATAAGCAAATACCCCAAACTACACATTTATTTTAGTACCTCCTGCTCTATTTTCTTTCATTTGGACTTCACTTGCTATTAAGTATAACGTCTTTCAGGATTCAGGGACTGGCACTGTACACCACCAGCAGTGTACATTACAAAACAAATCAAATCATAGTTCTTGAAATGAAACTCAGTGCTCATCTTGCTGGTTCAATACTCTATCTGCATCTTCCACAAATTAAGATGACTACATACTTAGCAGTTTAGGAGCCACTATTGACCTACCACGTAGATGGATATGGGCTGCTAACCCAGCGTGGTATGTATTGGTTAAATAAATCAAGCAGTATGCTAAACTAACATTTGGGGGGAGGGGGGGAACGGGACACGGACACACACGGATTTTAGACTCTTAATAGCAATCTGTTAGAATAGCTGCTATTAAAAGAGCAGAAGGTCTCAGGACACAGAATGACCCTGACAAGAGCCTAATGTTTTTGTGAAGATCATTGGATGGTGCTGGAGCCGGGAGAGATCTGCCAAAGAACTCCTACTAGAGTGCTTTCAAAGTCAACCAGAGGATTGTGTGTGTTAGGAAAAGGACGCTAACATGGTTCGAAAGCACTACATTATTCTCTTACACAGTGGAACTATTACACAATACATATGCAAATGCAAGCATACTCTTTTTTAAATGAATTAACAATGTAATAGTTTTAAAATTCTGAAGATTGCTTCTTTTAAATTATGAACGCTTTGCAACATTTATATATTCTCATAGAATCTTTATATAGTTTCATGCATCACAAATATACTAATTTCATCATTTCCCTTGAGCTGTCAAATGAGGAAATAAACGTGGTAGTTTACATGTTATAGCACTAAAATAATCAGGGTAGAAATGAGGCTTTCAAGTTAACTTTCTTTTTAGCTGAGAAGATACATTTAGTGTTCAACTATGGTTGATGGTACAAACACAAAAAGCTGAGTCATTCACTGAAATGCAAACGCAAAGACCTTGAGATTGCTATTGGATCAAAGTAAGGTAGACCCTGTTTAATGTTGTTTCTGAAAGTCTCGTACACTTCTATGCTTTAGTTTTATCTAATGCAAGCAATTCACGCTGCTAAAATCATTTATTATGCCCAAACCAAATGTTGTGCAAACCAGATTCTTTCCATGCTTGATTTTGAATTTTACAGGAAGCACCTGCAGCAATTTTTCTGAAATATGACAAATTTAAGCTTCATCTGTAGTCACAAGAATGCCAACATTCTGAAATTTATACTGAGTATTAATTTTATAACTTTAAAAAAATTATCTGGTCAGAAATGCAGTTCTAATCAGAGTCACAGCACAGCTCTAACAGTTTCTCAGATAGTTTACCCAAAGTTACTATATTTTCTGTTAGACTCCTGAAAAGCAAGACTAAGAAGTCACTAACTTGGATTCATCCTTAAAAAAATAAAAAGGAGTAAAATTAAGCAAAGTAACTCCCTTATATGGTCAATCAATCCAATATTCAGGCAAAACAGTTAGGGTTTTTGGTTTTAATTAAAGGAAAGACACTTTACCTTGCTTTGTATCAGATACAGGACCTGCTGTACCAAGCATCTGGATCATAAAAGGATATTCCATAGTTATGTCCTTCTCAGTCTGTCTACAAACAGCGTTACTGATTTCGCCTGCTAATTCCACACTTTTAAATCCTACGTGCATACACAACGTTCTTCTGACGTATTAAAAAACACCCATTATGTCCTGAACTAAAAATAGCCTATGAAATGTAACTGCGCATCATTCAACAACACTGAAGTTCTCTTCATTGCATTCACTAACCACAAGCTATCTGAGATGTCTGGCCTCCAACAACATTTCAACAAATAAATATGAACTCCTGACATCTAGATATTTATGAAGACAGCTGACAATAAAGGTAGTTTGCTTTCAAGCTGCACTCAAGGGTTGTGCGTAACTTCAGTCTTTTTCTTACCTCTGTAAAAAAACTTATTACTGTTAAACTTTGAATTATCAATTAAAAGCTCCGCTACCCAGAATAGAGTTACACTGTACCTGTTAATAACTGTTCTCTGAAATAATTTATAGTTTTCAGGACCTATTCCAAGTAAGCAAAAAAGTTTACTTTGCACATGCTGCAAGGCAGTGCTCCCAGCAAGCCACTACCTGCGACTCTCTGAGGTATAATTCAATCCTAACCAAGATGAGACAACATCAACAGCAAACCACTGCTGACTGTAGCTGTACACGGTGGGAGAAGAGCCCATTTCTTTTCTAATTCTGTTCAGAAGATTGCCATATCTGAATATCATACTAGAGAAGATAAAAACTTTGCCCATGCTTGCATTACTGTTTTCTAAGTTTCTCTCAACCGAGCTTGGGAGGCAGCCGCACAGAATACGGACAGCACAGCTCTGTCACTTGAAGAGACCTGTCAGCCTGCGTATAGAGAAACATTAGGTCTCACAAGATTGTCGGGCCTTTCACCCCAAGTTAGGTGCAGCTATGCCCAAAATAGTAGAAAAACTGGCTAGATGGCCAGGCCCAAAGAGTGTTGGTGAATGGAACTAAATTCCGTTGGCATCCACTCACAAGTGGTGTTCACAAAGGGCTCAGTGTTGGGGCCAGTTCGGTTCAATATCTTTATTAATGACCTGGAGAAGTGAATCAAGGGCACCCTCGGTAAGTTTGCAGATGACATCAAGCTGGGCAGGAATGTTGATCTGCTTGAGGGTAGGAAAGTTCTACAGAGGGGTCTGGACAGGCTGGATCAATGGGCCAAGGCCAATGGTATGAGGTTCAACAAGGCCAAGTGCTGAGTCCTGCACTTGGGTCACAACAACCCCATGCAGTGCTACAGGCTTGGGGCAGAGTGGCTGGAAAGCTGCCTGGTGGAGAAGGACCTGGTGGTATTGGTCAACAGCCAGCTGAATATGAGCCAGCAGTGTGCCCAGGTGGCCAAGAAGGCCAATAGCATCCTGGCTTGTATCAGAAATACTGTAGCCAGCAGGACCAGGGAAGTGATCATCCCCCTGTACTCAGGACTGGTGAGGCCCCATCTTGAGTACTATGTTCAGTTTTGGGCCCCTCACTACAAGAAGGACATTGAGGTGCTGGAGCACATCCAGAGAAGGGCAACAAAGCTGGTGAGGGGTCTCAAGCCCCAGTCTTATAAGGAACAGCTGAGTGAACTGGGGTTGGTTAGTCTGGGGAAAAGGAGGCTGAGGGGAGACCTTCTTGCTCTCTACAACTAACTGAAAGGAAATTGTAGCAAGGTGGGGTTCAGTCTCTTCTCCAAAGTAACATGTGACAGGACAAGAGACAATGGCCTCAAGTTGCACCAAGGGAGGTTTAGATTGGGTATTAGGAAAAATTTCTTCACCAAAAAGGTTGTCAAGCACTGGAACAGGCTGCCCAGGGAAGTGGTTGAGTCACCACCCCTGGAGGTACTTAAAAGCCATGGAGATGTGGTACTTATGGACATGGTTTAGTGGTGGACTTGGCAGTGTTATGTTTGTTGTTGGACTCAATGACGTTAAAGGTCTTTTCCAACCTAAATGATTCTATGAAATACTGCACTCAGCTCTGGGAAACTATTAGAAAGAGAGTGATAAATGGAAACGCATTCAGAAGAACAAGGACATCAATCCTGTTAGCCAAAGAGATCAACTTATGATGAAGTTCAAAGTGTTTACACTTAGTGTTATCTCTGTGTACAACACTGAGTGATGTAACGAGTAAGAGCTAACCTCATGAGTCAAGCACTTCCCCGCTTTCAAAGAAAATAGGATTTCATCTGATAAAAAAAAATGACCTGCTGGGTTTAAATCATGCTTTTATAATTGAAATAGGGTAAGCATAGGCATAGAAGAATTTCAGTAAATAAAAAGTGGAAATACTTTACATTGGATAGTACAAGTCATGACAGGCAGGTTTAGTCTGTTGTTTAATGCTATGATGCACTGAATGGTCTCAGCCTTGTTTTAGAAACTGTTTAAGAAACTTCTAAAGTAAGATCTTGCCTTTAAAACTTATCATAAAAATATTTCCAAAACCATAACCTTTATTTAGGAAAATTTTAACATATTAAAACAATTAGTAAGTTGCACCCACTGGACTAGAGAGGTAGTAACAGCACTGTGCCACACTGTGCTGTTTGTACACATACATTAATTTGCTTAGTTGAGCAATAGCAATGGATATCAAACTACAGAAGCACAGGAAGTCATCTTGTACTCCTTACCTCTGGGAAAAAAACATGAGCTCTAGAAGGAGCTACAACTGAGCAACTAAAGAGCTTGAGCCAGACAATACGATATGAAACTTTACAACCCACTAACAGTGGTGCAAGTTTGCTTTGTTCAGAAGCAGCAAACAAAAGTTATGCTTAAGAGAAAAGCTTTGTGTTTTGACAGTTGTTTTATAATGATTGTGAACGTCTATCACTCAAAATAAAAAAAACCCCAACACACAAACAAAAAAAACACCACAACACAAAACCCACACCTGATAAAGTCTCTACATAAAATTTAGTACTGAATATTTTATTTTAACATTGCCATTACTAGGGAACTTTCTTAAACTATAATAGAACAGTCACCTTCTCTTAAATCATCAAATTCAAAAGTAAGCCCCAAAGCTAAATCCTAAGTTCTCTCTGTGTAACCAATCACGGTACACGGTACCACCACTCATCCATCAGTCTGGGTGGCAGCAGGAAGGGATGACAAGACCAAGGCACTCCAGCACATCTATGGCATAGCTCAATAAAGAGCAGATCACGCTTCGGGGACAAAAAAAAAAAACACCAAAAACCACCCTATCCAACCTCACCTAGTTCTGAAAGCCATCCTAATACGCTCCTCATTAATAAGTTTCCCTAAACCCTTGTACAGGAGTCAAGCCTGCCTCAACACCTAGTTTTTGTGACCCGACAAAGCCTCTGTCTGCAAGTTGGAGAGCGGAAACCACCATGAACTGTCCCCGATGGCTTTGTTGCGGCCATAACTTCTTCAAAACGCAAACAGGACCAGACAGACTCAGGCTCACGACCCCTCCTGCCATCTCAACCTCTTCCAACCGCAGGAGCTTCAGACCAGCCCTTCCCCTGCTCGACCTAGTTTTTGTGACCCGACAAAGCCTCTGTCTGCAAGTTGGAGAGCGGAAACCACCATGAACTGTCCCCGATGGCTTTGTTGCGGCCATAACTTCTTCAAAACGCAAACAGGACCAGACAGACTCAGGCTCACGACCCCTCCTGCCATCTCAACCTCTTCCAACCGCAGGAGCTTCAGACCAGCCCTTCCCCTGCTCGAACAACGGCGGGGAACCGGCTGGCGAGGGCCGAAGCGGACGGAAGCAACCCATCCCTCACCGGCGAGCTGCCATGCCCGCGGGGGCTGCTCTTCCCCTGTCCCCCCGCAACCGGCCCACG
>NW_009647242.1:0-4830 GCF_000708025.1 Charadrius vociferus | reverse complement strand
GCTGAAGGAAAAGAATGAAAGAACGTCTTCGGCTCTTCCAGGGCCGCGCGGTGGGCCGGGGGAGGCGGTCACCCACCCGGCCAAACCTCAAAGCGTGTTCCGCGGACTCGGCAATGGACGGGAACTGGATTGCAGATCTAGATTCAGGAACGCATGGATTGGGATCCAAGGAACATGAACTGACAGAGTCCTCCTCACGTGTCGGCCACTGAAGAAAGAGGCTGACCCCTTTGATCCCTCAGCTTTTGCACCGAGCATGAGGCAGACGGGATGGAATACCCTGTTGGTCAGGTTTGGGTCACTTGTCCTGTTTGATACTCCCCACAGGTGGGACACCTCTACGCTTTTCTGCTTCCGACCCTCCAACGGGGCAAATAACAAAGTTAGCTGCCCTTGGCTGTTATAGCAATAAGTATAAGCTGAAGCCTCTCTGCATACCATTCCTTGGCATAAGTTACAGCTAATCAAGTCTCATCATTCAGAGAACGAACAGTGTCTCCACAATATGCTCTCAATTTCAGAGAGTTTCAGAGGGTTCAGTTAGTTAGAAGAGGCTTAACTGCAAAGTAAAATTACTGAACAGAAAATTGGTTCTGTTTTACCTCAAACCAGGACACCTAAGAAAAAGGGCTTATGCCAGTTTGTTGTCTGTCTGTCGTCCCATCTTGGAATAATTTTTACTCGCCTTTGCCAATGCCAGCACGTGTAACAGGCAGCCAGAGGCCTCAGGTATCTGACTTTATTGAGGGAAACAAAACTTAACTGAGTGATGGGGGATGCAGCAGGCATCAGCAGGCACCAGACCCCGAGCACATGGGTTCCTGTCACAGAGTGGCTACGACATGGAAGCGGTCATTACCCAGAAACGGGTCATTCTTCATACTGCATACAAAACTCATGCCTGTTCTGAACTACTTTTTTTCAATCTGTGTTTCTTACGTTTCTAGAATCCACTACTTCTACTGCTGGAGTCAGTGGCAAAACTAACATGTAATTGAGCAGACTTAGCCTTGATAAGAGCAGGAAGGGGAATCTTTATCTATACTATAGGTTATATTTTTATCCAACAATGAAATAAATAATATTCAATAGCTGATTTCCTAATTTTTTCCTTCAAAATGTCATACAATATTAATTCGATTTAAAAGCATATTTATTTTAATGACCTATTCTAAAACAATTATTTGGCTTACCCAAAACTGGAATAATGAAAATGTATTAATAAAAGGACAATCAAACGCTAAAATGGGAATAATGAATATGTAGGAAGACCTGTCAGAATAAGCGTTTGTACCTGGGATCTGTATCTGAAGTGTCTGGCTATGAGTAGGCTTAATATTTAACATAATGACTAATACTTAATACATTGACTAACCACAGAGGACTTCAGCCTATACTCTAAATTATCATAGTTGAGTTTACCTTATTGCCCATTGATCTTTCACAATATTTTTTTTTCTGAATAATTTCTTAATGGCAAAAGGTATGCAACCTTTTATTTTGAGGGTAGGGAGAAATTTAAAGACTCACAAGATTTCAGGCATCTTTAAGAAATACAGATGGCAGTAATAAGGATTCATGAAGAGCAATCCTGTTTTCAGAAAAAAATAATTAGCCAGTTGTAAAAAAATACATGATTAAGTTGTAACATTCTTCTTCATTAGCTCTCATTAAACTTCTATAGACAGTATAAAAGCATCATGAGTTCCACTTTACAGCTGGTGAAACTGAAGTAATGGTGGGCTAGACACTCAGTGATACATAAATGCTAGAGAATGTTGGGAATGTAAAAGGATTTTCAGTAAGGTAAGTAGTTTCGGAGTGTACTTTCAATGGGATTTTGAAGCTTCCACACTTCCAAAACTCCTACAAGCTTCCAATCTTTGGACACCTAAATAACTTCAGAATCTACCTTAAAGTGACTTACCTGCTCCTTCCTCAGAGGCCAGAGGTCCCTAAAGGAAGTTTTCCAAGGCTGCTTTTAAACTCTGTCCTGAATATACGGTAGACTTAGGCTCATCCTTCTGGGTCGGTGTCTCTTTTGTATGGGTGGATAGTCTCATTGCAGTAAATACAGTGTTAACAGAGCAACCAGGCTCCTCTCTTGTCTAGCAGGCAATCTGCTTGGGGACTCATCTGCGGTGGGTTTTTTGGGGAAGGGTCTGCCTTCCTGCGTTTGCTTGATCACTGGCATCATCACATTTTGCATCTTCCATATCTTTCCATGTTCCACTGTTGTAAGGCTCTCCACCGCTGCCTTCTATGTACGTTTGGGGAACTTCTCACTCTCAGTAATACCTTACCCTGTGTGTAGATTGGTATTTTCCCCATACATACAATGCAATTCCCCTCCATGGAAATTACCATATTGCAATCCAGGCTGGCAATGGCAGCCTAAAATGAGTATCAACTTACCAAGATGAGTCTGCAGCCAGCAAAATCCTGGCCATATGGAAGTAAAGGGCCAGAATGTCACGCCCTTTCATCAGCATGTCTATTCTATGAGGATGCATTTTACTGGGAGAAGCAAACTTATGAAGTGCATACTTTAATGAAGCTCACGCTTCATAACAAAACTCCAGACAGCTCAGTGGGACCTAGAGCATCAAAAGAAAGCAAAGGTGAGCACTGTCCTCAAGCAGATGATTTACCTACTCTAACGATATGTCAAACTTAGCAATTTGTCGAATGCTTTTCAAATGTTTTATTTTCTTTGTCTACAAATGAAACAATTACCAAAGTAGTTAAATAATAACATTAACAGAATATAATAACAATAACAACAACAACTACTACTACCTAATACATTTGCAACAAATGTCAGAAGAATACATTATTTTATGGTATTTAGTTAGGTAAAACATAGTGTAGTCCAACTATTAAATAAAATAAACCAAGGAAGCTGGACTACAGTTACATTCTGGGAACTGCCAATACTGACAGTCAGGAAAGAAGGAACCCGCTGTAACTTGTTATCAATTCCAGCAGTCAACGCGCATCTTCCACACTACAGTGAATAACAGATGTTTACCTAAACAGTGCAATGCCAGCAGGTGGAAGGCGAGTGCCACATCGCGAGCCTGGCGGGGCCATTCCTGGGGCATTTCTAGCATGGGAATATGGCCCTGCACCTCACTGACCCGTGAAGATGTGCCTGTGAAGAAGTGAAAGGTGCTGCTGCTGGCTCACCCCATGCAGGCTGAGCTGCTTTATCCTCACTGTCCATTTGCTTCGTGCACAACTCGGATGTCCCACTCACAGCTGAAGTAACGAAACATTTTGAAAATGAAAAGTGATGTCAATACACTTGAGAACAAATCAAACAAAAGTGCCGGCTAAGCTGAGCCACTATTCTCCTGCACCGTGAGGCCGTGAGTGATGGCATATGAAAGAGGAATCATTGAAGTGTCTGAAGTGTTAGAAAAGAGCACTTTGGTGGGCTGTCCGTACTGAACAGCTGTGTCTATGTACCGAGTTAGTCCTCTGGTATTGCTGAAGAGCAAATAACTGCAAAGTAATGCTTAAAAATACAGTTAGCTTTGATTATGGTATGCTGGATTACATGAGATCTTATATTTATCATTCTTGCTCTTCCCAGAGATTTCTATCTGCTACATTACATTTTTCCCGGGCCACATTACTTCTTTCCAGCCATGATCAGTACTACAGGAATGTTTTTAGTTCAAACATCCCTGCAATATTCTTTTCTTTTCAATCTTGCACATGCATCTCTCTCTCTCATTTTGTAGTGTTGCATTATGTGTGAAGTAGGTTTGTGCGTCCATTTGGGGACAAAACCCAGTGCCAATGTTGGATGCAAGGAGTCAAGCCACGCACTGGGCATTACAAGCGTTGGAAGTGAAAGGAACAGTGGCCCGTCCATCCTCTATGCCCATTCTGCTCTGTGACAGCTTCTGTCACACCTTACTTGTCCGTGGGCAGGCTATGCAGGTTGTGCAATAATCGGGGGTGCACAAACCTGATGTGGATGCTGTGTGAGCAGATTGGGTTCAGGAGCAGCACAGCCACATTCCCATAGTGCTGACTGTGAGGACTCACAGGTCTCCCTGGTTGGCAGGTGAGACATCCCCGCTCTCTGCAGCAGCTTCGTTTGTTAAGCCCCTGTTGTAATCCTCATCATGTAATTTATTTATGGCTTGTACTAGAAATGTTTTATTTTTTCCAGGTTATTTATTTCCCTGATTGCTGTGGATATTGACTGTACTAGGTTTAAGATCACAGAATCATAGAATGGTTTAGGTTGGAAGGGACATCGAAGATCATCTAGTTCCACCCCCCCTGCCATGGGCAGGGACACCTCCCACTAGACCAGGTTGCTCAAAGCCCCATCCAGCCTGGCCTTGAACACCTCCAGGGCTGGAGTATCCACAACTTCTCCGGGCAACCTGTTCCAGTGCCTCACCACCCTCACAGTGAAAAATTTCTTCCTAATGTTTAATCTAAACCTACCCTCTTCCAGTTTAAAGCCATTCCCCCTCGTCCTATCACTACATGCCCCTGTAAAAAGTCCCTCTCCAGCTTTCTTGTAGGCCCCCTTCAGACATTGGAAGGCTGCTATAAGGTCTCCCCGGAGCCTTCTCATCTCCAGGCTGAACAACCCCAACTCTCTCAGCCTGTCCTCACAGGATGAAATAGCTCTTATGATTATGCCTTGCTCCAGGAAGGAAGATGTCTTTTATTTACAGGAGCACTCCGCTACCTCTCCCTACCGCCCTTACAAAGCCAGGGGCAGAGAGGCTCCATCCACACCCAAGGCAGTGCGGCGGTCCCTACTCCCAGGGCTCAGAGTCACAGAATCACAGAATGGTC
>NW_009647241.1:0-6553 GCF_000708025.1 Charadrius vociferus | reverse complement strand
CCAGAGTCCGTGCCTCAGTGCTCCACAGAAGAACATGCATCATCATCTACTAGTCTCTCTGAATGTCTTTTGCATATTAACTACTGAATTTGTGATACATCCTTGCCATACCAAAAGCATTTTTATGAAGTCCAGTCACTAATTCAAAAAGATATTTCCCTAAAACTATAAAAATAGTTACTACTACAAACTATTTAGCTACATGTTAAAGAGTAAGTCTGAAAAGAAATTAACTGGCTTTACTGGCAACACATTTTTGCATATTTTTTGTTTGCACAAAAAGTACACCCAGCTAGAATGAAATATTTTTCTTGAAAAATATTTTCTAGTACTTTTTAACTTATGTGTAACAGACAGTTTTACAAGGTCCAAGAAGGCTGCCACTAGTGTCCCTTGATATGGAACACATACTGCAGGTTACTTGAATTAAAATGAACATGCACCCGCACAGCCCCCAAATCCTGCTTGTGGCTGTATTTTTGTACGTTTCCCGATCGACCTTGGTTCAACATATCTTGCTTGTCTCCTGCAGTATAAAATAAGTTAAACGCCTTTTATTATCACCTAGACAAATCCAAAATATATTTGTCTGTTTTATAAAATTTTGTGTGTGACAATATTTTAGGGAAAAAAGACCTAGCATACATTATATATAGTACTGAATACTTGCTGCTCTTTGCCTAGGAAATACAAGCACACTTTGCAGGAGATATCCTCTGTCAGGATTTAAAGCCAGGAGGAAAGCTACAGACAGGGATAGGGAAACAAACTTGTGCCTCAACAAGGTAGAGCACTTACTGAGTGCTGTAATGCTCACAGTTCATGCAGTTAGTGACTGGCAGGGTAACTGGAAAAGCAGGTCAAAAAATATAACAGATGCAGCCTGAAGAGCTGTATTGTCAGTCCTCTTTATCTGTGACTCAGTTCATGTATCTATGAGCTGAAGCAGCTTTCACAGGAGAGTAAGATGGCACCCTCTTATTCATATGGCCATTAGGAAGCAGTGGATTGGAAAAGAGATCCTTTTCCCAAGGGATGGGGAACAGAGAGTTGACAGAGGTACAATTCATTCTACAGCATTAACTCTACTGGGAAAGTAACCGTTATTGGATTTCTAATCTCTGTGATTCTGGAAGATGTTCCTTTGGTTATGGAATAACAATGAGATTTTACTTGCATGCAAAACCCAGCCAGTTTTTTGAAAAAATCATTAATACAACAGCTACTGGTGATCTGCTATCCCTGGTATAGCTCTTCTACTATTCCAAAAGGACTAGCTGAGCCACTTCTAAAAGACATGCATCGGAAGTTCAATATAGAAATAACAGAATTATTTTTGATGCTACAAGGATACAATGGTCAAATGAAGGCATCCCAAAATGGAAAAAACACTGGTGGCCAAAAGGATGAAAATACTGTCATAACAGATGATCCGTCTTGAATGGTATTATTTTTGAAAAAACATCACAGACTCAGTTACGTTTTCCAGTTGATAAGGTTCACATTGTTGTGACAGCCCATGCTGAAAGGAACAATGAATTGGTAATAGAAAGCAGATTTTTAATGTTCAAACCATTTCTTTTATGGAGGAAATACAATATTCTGGCTTCATACCACCTGAGTAACTGTGCTTTACTTTGGGGGACTAAGCGTGTGTGGAAACCAAAACTCCAGACTGTGCAGTGTTTTGTACTAAGGTTCTCTGAATAGCTTCAAAGAATTCATTTGAGGCTTAGGACACAATGACAAAAACCTACTATCCTCTTTACCTCCTACTCCTTCTTGCTGTTATCCCTGAATTCTTCCACAAAACAGTGACTGAAGGCAGCAAACCAACACAAATACGATGAAGCATTTCATTAGTAAAGCAGCTTTTCAATAGAAAAGTACTCAGTGAGTACCCAGTAGTTACAAGAAAATCTTTTCAAAGAATGCACTGATTTCAGTTGTACTTTCCACTTGCTCAGGTTTGCTATAGAATTTCTGGTAAAAAAACAGGGAGCTAACCCTAATTTAACTTAGAGCTCCAAATCAGAGAAGAGATTTAGAGCTACTGATAACACACCCCAATAGCCAATCTGAGAGTTTTGAGTACCATCATTGTCCTGTATTTGTTTGGTTACACAGTATGTATTCTGTAGCCCAGTGGTTAGGGAAAATCTGGGAGAAAAATGGTTTAATCATCAGTCCTACATGTCCTAAAAATCCTTGCCAACTTTGGGCTAGTTTTCCTTGAAACAAACAAACACCACCACTTTTTAAAGTTGCTAGCGTTACACTGTTAGAAAACAGAAAATACTGCTGCAATCTCAATAAGATGCACAGGATTGAATTTTTTTTCCAATCCAGTTTACTCACAATGTTTTCTATAGATTGCAGGCTTCCCATTGTCTTAGATATTCAGACTTGTCCCTTAGCTGCATGGAGGACCTATGAAGGCATCAGAGATGAACATCACTAAACAGAAGGAAGATGAACACTCCAAAAGTAATAGCAAAAGAATGGCCAACAGAAAAGCCACAGCACTATAAAAAAATAATCAAAAAACATTATATTTTACATGACTGGAAATAAAATAAACTGATGTGGGTTTACCCTTTTCCTTTAAATCTGATTAAGAGATGCAAAATGCCAAGAGTATAAAAATTTACTTAGAATTCATACAACACAAAATGAGGCTGTCCTGGTTTGAGGTAAAACAGAACCAATTTTCTTTTCAGTAATTTACTTTGCAGCTAAGCCTTTTCTAACTAACTGAGCTCTCTGAAATTAATTGTGTATTGTTCAGACAGTAGTCCGCTTCCAGAGTGATAAGGCCTTGTTTATAATTAATACCAAGGAATGGTATGCAGAGAGGCTTCTGCTTATACTTATTGCTATAACAACCAAGGTCAGCTCTGTTATTTGCCCCGTTGGAAGGTCAGAAGCAGAAGAGTGTAGAGGGGTCACACCTGTGGGGAGGAGCAGACAGGACAGGTGACCCAAAACTGACCAACAGGGTATTCCACCCCATCTGCATCATGCTCAGTATAAAAGCTGAGGGATCAAAGGGTCAGCCTTCTCTCTTCAATGGCTAGCATCTAAGGGGGACTCTGTCTGTTCTTTGATCCTCTTCTGTGTGTTCCTGAATCCAGTTCCTGGGTTCAGCTCCCATCCATCACTGAGTCCAGTCTGGGACTCTCCCAGTGCCTGCCAGTGATGTGATTGTCACCCTGCGAGCTTGATACAGTTTTGTATATATTTCATTTTTTTAATTAATATTATTATCTTTTCTTTTTATTATTGATATTTCATTGAAGTAGTTTAGTTTCTTTTAAACTCATAAGTCTCTTTCTCTCATTCTTCTCTCACTTGGGAGAGAAGTTAGAAAGCATCTGTCATTCATTTTAGTGACCAGCCCAGCCCAAACCATTACAGAGATATAGCAGCTTTTAAAAAACATTTTTTCCAAACAATAGGCTTTTATTTCAAATGCTTGTGTTGCTATGCAGGCTACAAAGTGCACTTTGCTGAATAGCAGGATTATTATCTTTTGCCAGGTTGAAAAGTCCTTCACATAGTATCTGCCTATTTAAGCTGTGATATTAGAAGATCCCAAGCAACAGCTAATATCCAAAGACAAGACAGAAACTTACCAGATGTCTTTTTGGCTGAGTAGAGGGATTGTTTTGAGAAATAAGAATTATCACTAGCCCCAGATCTGGATGTCTTACCGATGCAGCACTTCAGCAATGTCCTCCCAGGGACTCTCCAGTAGTTCAAAAGGGAGAAAATGCAAAAGACATTGGCCAGAGTGAAAAGCATAGTGAATTATAGTACCATGAGTTTCCCAGAACAAGTTCTCTTATTCTCTCTCAGCCTCTAATTCTCTTTTTTTATCTCAAAATTTTCTCTACTAGCTTCTCAATGATTTTGTTTGTTTGTTTTCCTGACTCAAAGTCATTACAGAGCCTATACTCTACCAATTCCCAGGTCTTCTTTCCTTGCACCTCCTCCTCATTCAATTGCTTCCTCAAACTTGTCCCTATGCTTGCTGGGAGAGGAAGGAGGACTAACCATTCCCAGGCTGATATCTTTCATTCAGCTCAGGTGGAGAACAGTTAGCAATAGCAATCCCTGCCCTAGAAGTACAAAGTGTTTGTAAGGGTGTGGTGAGTTGACTTTGGCTGGCTGCCAGACCCTAGTTGCGCTCTCATTCTCCATTCTCAACAGGACAGGGGGAAAATAAGGTGGAATAGCTTGTGGGTTGAGATAAAGACAGGGAGATCACTTACTGTAATCGGCAAAACAGATTCAACTTGGGGAAGATTAATTTAATTTATTGTGAATTAAAAATATAGTAAGATAGTGAGAAACAAAACCAAAAGCTAAAAATACCTTCTTCCTGCTGCCCTTCTTCCCAGGCTCAACTGCACTCCTTCATTCCCTCTATCTCCTCTAACACACCCTGAGCAGCACACGGGGAATGGAGAATGGGGGTGTGTGTGTGTGTGTGCCGTCAGTCCGTAACAGTTCCTTTCTGCTGTTCTTTCCTCCTCACACTTTTCCCTTGTTCCTGCACGAGTCTTATCCACAGGCTACAGTCCTCCAGAATAAGAGTGCTCCAGCATGGAGTCCTCCAGAGACTGCAGTGTGGATATCTGCTCTGGTGTGGTCCTCTCCAAAGGCTCCAGGGAAATATTTGTTCCCCCATGGTCTCCTCCACAGGCTGCAGGGGAATCTCTGCACCAGCGCCTGGAACACTTCCTCGTCCTCCTTCTTCACTGACCTTGGTATTTGTAGGGTTGTTTGTCACACTTCCCCCATCCCACTACTCTTCCTCACACACTGCTGTGCAGTGTTTTTACCCTTTCTTAAATATAATAGCACAGAGGTGCTACCAGCTTTGCTGATTGGCTTAGCTTTGCCCAGTGGTAGGTCTATTTTGGAGCTGGCTGGAGCTAGCTCTGTCTGGCATGGGGGCAGACCCTGGTCTCTTCTCACCAAGGCCACCTCTGAAACCCTACCCAGCTACCAAAAACATGCCATGTAAACCCAATACAAAGGTAAGGGGAAAGATGCCAAAACCAGCCCAGCATCTGGGCTTGTATCAGAAATAGTGTGGCCAGCAGGACTAGGGAAGTGATTGTCCTGCTGTACTTGACACTGGTGAGGCCACACCTCGAATACTGTGTTCAGTTTTGGGCCCCTCACTACAAGAAAGACATTGAGGTGCTGGAGTGTGTCCAGAGAAGGGCAACGAAGCTGGTGAAACAACGAAGCATTCCCTCCCTTCCTCCTTCCTGCCTCCCTCCTCCATTCCTCACTTCCACTATCCCCACTTCCTGCCTTCCTCCTTCCTCCCTCCTTCTCTCACCTTCCCTCACTTTTCCCCTCCTCCCCTCTTCCTTCCTTCCCCTCTTTCTTCATCCCTTCCTCTCTTCCTCCCTTCCCCTCTTCTCTTCCTCTCTCTATCCCTCCATCCTCCCTTCCTTCCTCCCTCCTCTCCCACTCTCCCTTCCTTTCTTCCCACCCTTCTCTCCATGTCCTCCTCCTTCCCTTTTTCTCTCCCTCTCTCATGCTCTGCCTTTCTTTCCCTCCATCCCTTTCTCTCCCTGTCCTCTTTTTCCCTTCATCCCCTCCCTCCCTTTCTTCTTTTCCTTTTCTCCTTCTCCTCTTCTTCCCTTCATCTTCCCTCCACTTCCTCCCTCCCTCTCCCCCTTTCTTCTCCTCCTCCCCTTCCTTCTCTCCCTCCCTCCCTTTCTTCTTTCCTTCCTCCCTCTCCCTTTCTACTCCTTCCTTCCTTCCCTCACTTTCTCCTTTTCCTCCTACCTTCCTCCCCTCCTCTCCCTTTTCTATCCTCCCTTCCTTTCTTCTCTTCCCCTTTCTTCCTATCTGCCTACCTTCCTCTCCTCTCACCTGCTTTTCTTCCTCTCTCCTTATCCTCTCCTTCCTCTCTCCCTCTTTCTCCCTTATCCTCCCTCCCTCTCTTACTCCCTTCTCACCTTTTTTATTCTTTTCCTCTTTCCTTCCCTCCTTTTTTCCTTATTCTCTCCCTCCTTGAAGAAGACTTCAGCTACCATGTTTCCATTTAATCTCTCCTGAACTTTTGTGAATGAAATTGTTTCAGTATCTTGTAATTTGAGCAAATGAATTGGAAAAAAGTAGTTGTCCTGGTTTGAGGTAAAACAGAACCGATTTTCTGTTCAGTAATTCTACTTCGCATCTAAGACTCTTCTAACTAAATGAGCTCTCTGAAACTCTCAGAAATTAACAGCATATTGTGAAGACACTGTCATTTCTCAGAATGATAAAACCTGATTAGCTGTAATTTATGCCAAGTAATGATATGCAGAGAGGCTCTTGCTTACACTTATTGCCATAACAACCAAGGTCAGCTAACTTTGTTACTTGCCCCGTTGTAGGGTTGGAAGCAGAAGAGTGTAGAGGGGTCGCACCTGTGGGGAGGAGCAGACAGGACAGGCAACCCAAAACTGACTGTGTGAGTCGACTCGGGCAGGACGCAGGAATCATAGAATCATAGAATCATAGTGTCGTTGTAGAGACGGACACG
>NW_009647240.1:6268-8124 GCF_000708025.1 Charadrius vociferus | reverse complement strand
TTATTAATCATAAATACATTCCACTCATTTTTGTGCTATTAGACACTTCATTATATTAGACACTACGCTGCAGCATAGCACTGTGGTCCCTCTCTGACTCTGTAACATTGCACTCCAAGCACAATTGGTTAGGTAACTGAGTGGAACAACCACATGTAGTACGAGAGACTGTAGAGCAGGAGGTAGATCACGGTGTGTAAAAATGTTCAAGGTATGGTCTTAACCATGACAGCAGGCCTTGGCCCTGAGCCTTCGCTGTGCTGCAGCTCTTGCTGGATATAAATGCCAGGATGCTCAGGCTGGAGTGTAAGCACTGAAGGATGTCGCAGGGATTTAAATCTTGGGTGGAGTTATATCTTGAGGAGATAGCACAGGGCTAGTCTTGGAGGAGGAAGCATGCTTAAAGATCATGGTTTGGGGATATGTGAGGAGGTATTCTTGAGTATGGCACTTAATTATGTAAAAACATTGAAACAGACCTGCCATCATGAGAATTTGTCCAGCTTGATGTGGATGGAGTTGTTGCTGTGAATTTTTTCTTCAGTGCTAAAAACTTGCAAAGCTGTCAGGGGCCAGCTGTGGTGTTTGGTGAATTCATCTCCTCTGTATGGAATTACTGCCACTGTTGCTTCTGATCTTGGTCTGGCAGCTAATAAAAATGGGGAGGAAAAAAAGAGGACAGTGGCCACTTCAATCTCAAGGTAGAAATCTCTTCAGATAAGAGTGCGTGCTTGTGTTACTTGATATTCTCACTTACTTGTCTCTTGATATTGATGTTCCCACGAGAACAATTGCTGTTAACAGTAACTGCTCTTATATGGAAACAGCTTTTGGTATCAATGTTAAGGCCTGTACTTTGCTGAATTAGCTACCATCCTATGCAGCCAAAGATGTTTTCTCCTCACAACTGCTTTCAGGCTTCTGTGCCTTCAGAACTAAACTATGTAATGTGTTCAATACCTGATGCCCCTTATCTCCATTGTTGTTTTTTTTCTTTAGAGATGTCTGTTTTCCACAAGGTTGTTTCTTGGACTGCTCACCTGGGAGATGAAATAAGTCTCTGACTCTTTCTGCTTCCTGGCCAATTTTTTGCATGCTTTTCTCTCTTCTCATGAAAGATAGCTCTACCTCTGAGACACTGACCCTGATCCCAGCCTTTTTCTGTGGTTTGTCTGCCCTTATTAGACAGTCCTGTCTGGAGCAGTAAATAAAACTGATGCTTGCAGAATTTTTATTTTTTTTTATTAGCCGGAGTGTAATACTAAGTGGCATAAGGTTATTATGTAATGAAAAACCTGTATACATACAGTCTAATGTCTCCGCATACTTCAAATGCTCTATATTGAATTCTTCTATAGTGAAAGAACGGGCTTCTCTTTGCTCTCATCTTTATTCTTATCTTTAATTCCAGTTGGGTTTTTTTTACATGCACTGTCCCAACAGCTTTTGTTAACAACTGCTGATCTCAGTTGCACCTTCAAGGTAGCTCTGTTCATATGTTAACAAGCCCTGATGATAAAATTCATCCCTACTTGGATTTGCCTACTAGGCTTTGCGGGCAGTTTCATTATGCTACACTGCTTTATCAGCAGTGTAGCATAAGGAGTTTCCAGTCCAGCTGTTCTCTTCAGCAATCCACAGCAACCCAGCTCTATGAGTGAGAAGCTGACACCAGACCAGCTATGACCCTTATGCCCCCACAGGAGCTATGTTTAACCTGGATCATTTCAGTGTTTGGGTTTGCAGAATAGAACCAGACACAATTGTACAAGTATGGTAGAGGGAGTAGTGAACTCTGGCTTCAGGTCAGGAATGAGCTGGTAGGAGAGCTGGAGCTCCTGAATCTGTTTCCTGCT
>NW_009647240.1:4574-6247 GCF_000708025.1 Charadrius vociferus | reverse complement strand
GCATGACTCGCATCCTGACTCATTCCTTGTCCAAGCAAGGAGGTGAAGCCTCTGGTATCAAGTGTCTAATAGCACAAAAGTGAGTGGAATGTATTTATGATTAATAATAGAACTGAAATATCCGTTGTTGTTCGCACAGGGAATAATGAATCTGGTAGCTGTCTTGAGTTTTACAACATGTTAGTATCAAAACTACTCTGGTTTCTCTGCAATCCAGCAGTGTATCATGTATCTGTTGATGTTGACCCTGCCAAAAGACAGTATTGCATCAGGTCTAACCATCTGATTATTTTGTGCTAATAAAAATGAACTGTTATGCTAATAAAATGAACTGTTAATATATTTTGATTTCGAATGTTGTACTTTTTTAACATGTCTGGTGTCATTGGAGGCACAGCTCACATAAGCATTTAATAGTGCAACTATTAATAATATTAATATTGATATTGATATTGATGTTGATATTGATATTAATAATATTAATATTATAATAATATTGATATTATAATTTAACTGGTGCAACTAAGAAAAAGCGATGGGTGATAGTAGTAGGTGACTCTCTTCTGAGAGGTACAGAGGCACCCATTTGCCGACCTGATGCACTCTCTAGAGAGACGTGCTGCTTACCAGGGGCTCGTATCAGGGATGTCACCAAGAGACTACCAAGCCTCGTACAGTTCACTGACTATTATCCGCTGCTGTTGTTTCACGTGGGCACCAGTGATACTGTCAGGAGCAGTCTGAGGAGTATCAAGGACTACAGAGCCCTGGGAGCAGCAGTAAAAGACTCTGAAGCACAGGTAATTTTTTCATCAGTCCTACTGGTCAAAAGGAAGGGTTTGAAAGGGCCAATCGAATCTCTCAAGTCAACAAATGGTTACAGGACTGGTGCCACAGCTAGGCATTCGACTACTTAGACCATGGGACTTGCTTTGAGAAACCAGGTCTACTGGGGGCTGATGGGGTCCACTTGTCAGAGAAGGGGAAGAGTATCTTCTAACTAACTGCACTCTCTGAAACTAATGGCATATTCTTCAGACAGTGTCTGCTTCCAGAGTGATAACGCCTGATTTTTATAGTTAATACCAAGGAATGGTATGCAGAGAGGCTCCTGCTTATACTTATTGCTATAACAACCAAGGCCATCTAACTTAATTAACATTGTCCCTCCCTCAGGCCCTACCGCCTCTCAGAGCGGTGCCTGTAAAACTGTTGGGGCATGTTTTCTCCTAGTACGGGAGGATACAGGGCTGTCCGGAGGGGTGGAGGCTTTATCCGAATCCACATCCTGTGCCTGTGACTGACAGGAAGCTTAAGCAAATCAGTTAGATCTGGTTCTGATGCTCGGTAAGTCTTCTCTACTTTAGTACACCTTTGTCCAATACTACATGCCGAGCAGCACCACTTCAGTTTACTCTTAAGTTCTTTGTTATTTTCTCGCTTGAGAGCGAGTACCATGGGGTCCTGTGGCGGCACCATGCCACAGTCCCTTTGCCACTCCGGATGGTTTCGGAGGGTAAAAAACATCTGCATATGATACTTCATCCCACTTCCCTTCTCTTCTCAGAAATAGCACTAATTGTAAAAGATTATTACAGTCTAGTGATCCATTCAGCGGCCACTTAGCTCCATCTTCTAGCTTATACAGTGGCCACCACTGATTACAATACTTT
>NW_009647240.1:0-3010 GCF_000708025.1 Charadrius vociferus | reverse complement strand
GTATTAAAATTAGCTCTAAGAAATCATTTTCATAAACTCCTCCCAACTGCGCTTGCGCAGTGCCTCCTGGTGGTGGTCGTTGAGGGTTGTGAGGATGAAGGCTGACGATTCCTCTTCATCACTGCAAGTAACCTTTTGTCTTTGCGCAGACTCAGTTCTTCTCTGGTCTTTGTCCAGACCGCAGGGTTGGTTTCAACTGCTTTTCGAGACATGTTCTTGTCCGTTATCAGGAGCTGTCCTTGGCAATGTTACGAGACTCCTTGCTTCGTCTAGTTCTCAGTAACATTTACCCGTGGGTTTTATCAGGCCTGCCTTTTAAGTTATTTCACTACTATTATCCCTGACTCAATAGGCTTGCAAAGCTCGTGAAGAGGGCTTTAAACTAAAGTTGCTGGGGGAGGGAAACCTCAATCCATCCCACCCCTAACAGTTTGATGCCAGTGCCAGCAACAGATGCCCAGAGCCTGGAGAAGGATCACAGGTCAGCAGGAGAGAACCTGGAGTGCAGCACAAAGGAATTCCAGCCACTCCAGCCAGTAAGTCAGCTTCATCGGGGCCCAACTTAAATGCCTCTATGCAAATACACATAGAATGGGGAACAAACAAGAGGGGTTAGAGACGTGTGCACACCTGCAGGGCTATGATCTTATTGGTGTCATGGAGACATGGTGGGATGGTTCCTATGACTGGAGTGTTGGAGTGGAAGGATACAGGCTCTATAGGAAGGACAGGCAGGGGAGATGAGGAGGGGGTGTCACCCTCTATGTCAATGACCAGCTGGAGTGCATGGAGCTCCACCTGGGGATGGATGAGGAGCCGACCAAGAGCTTATGAGTCAGGATTAAAGGGAGGGCAGGGGCAGGTTACATTACAGTGGGAGTCTGCTACAGGCCACCTGACCAGGAAGACCGAGCGGATGAGGCCCTCTACAGACAAATAGGAGCAGCCTCACGTTTACAAGCCCTGGTCCTCATGGGGGACTTCAACCACCCCGATATCTGTTGGAAGGACAACACAGCAGGGCGTAAGCAATCCAGGCAGTTCCTGGAATGCGTCCATGACAACTTCCTTCTCCAAGTGACAGAGGAGCCAACAAGGAGAGGTGCTATGCTGGACCTTGTTCTCACCAACAAGGAGGGGCTGGTGGGGAATGTGAAGCTCAAGGGCAGCCTTGGCTGCAGCGACCATGAAATGGTGGAGTTCAAGACCCTTAGGACAGTGAGGAGGGCGCACAGTAAGCTTGCTACCCTGGACTTCAGGAGAGCAGACTTTAGCCTCTTCAGGGATCTGCTTGGCAGAGTACCATGGGATAAAGCCCTGGAAGGAAGAGGGGCCCAAGAAAGCTGGTTAATATTCAAGGATCACCTCCTCCAAGCTCAGGAGCGATGCATCCCAACAAAGAGGAAGTCAGGCAAAACCGCCAGGAAGACTGCATGGATGCACAGGGAGCTCCTGGACACACTCAAAAGCAAAACCAGAGCTTACAGAGGGTGGAAACAAGGACAGGTAGCCTGGGAAGTATACAGAGAAACTGTCCGAGCAGCCAGGGATCAGGTTAGGCAAGCTAATACCAGATAGAGGTAAATCTGGCCAGGGACATCAAGGGCAACAAGAAAAACTTCTATAGGTATATCAGTGATAAAAGGAAGACTAGGGAAGCAGGAGACCTGGTCACCCAGGATATGGAGAAGGCTGAGGTACTCAACAACTTTTTTGACTGACTTCACCGGCAAGTGCTCTAGCCACACCGCCCAAGTCGCAGAAGGCAAAGGCAGGGACTGGGAAAATGAGGAACCACCCACTGTAGGAGAAGATCAGGTTCGAGACCATCTAAGAAACCTCAAGATGCACAAGTCCATGAGATGCATCCATGGGTCCTGAGGGAATCGACAGACAAAGTTGCTAAGCCACTATCCATCACATTTTAGAAGTCGTGGCAGACTGGTGAAGTTCCCACTGACTGGAAAAGGGGAAACATAACCCCTAGTTTTAAAAAGGAAAAAAAAGGAAGACCTGGAGAACTACAGGCCAGTCAGTCTCACTTCTGTATCTGGCAAGATGATGGAGCAAATCCTCCTGGAAACTATGCTAAGGCACATGGAAAATAAGGAGGTGATTGGTGACAGCAAACATGCCTTAATGAAGGGCAAATCACGTCTGACAAATTCGGTGGCCTTCTATGACAGCGTTACAGTGTTGGTGGATAAGGGGAGAGTGACTGATGTCCTCTACCTGGACTTGTGCAAAGCATTTGACACTGTCCTGCACAGCATCGTCTCTAAAATGGGGAGACGTGGATTTGACAGGTGGATCACTCGGTGGATAAGGAATTGGTTGGATGGTCGCACACAAAGCGTTGTGGTTAACGGCTCGATGTCCAGGTGGAGAACAGTGATGAGTGGTGTTCCTCGGGGGTCGGTATTGGGACCAATATTATTTAACATCTTTGTCGAGGACATGGACAGTGGGATTGAGTGCAACCTCAGCAAGTCTGCAATGACACCAAGCTGTGTGGTGTGGTTGATACTCTAGAGGGAAGGGATGCCATCCAGAGGGACCTGGACAGGCTCGAGAGGTGGGTCTGTGTGAACCTCATGAAGTTGAACAAGGGCAAGTGCAAAGTTCTGCGCCTGGGTCAAGGCAATCCCAAACATAGACATAGGCTGGGTGATGAATGGATTGGGAGCAACTGTGGTGGGTTGACCTTGGCTGGATTCCAGATGCCCATCAAGCTGCTCTACCACTCCCCTACTCAGCAGGACAAGGGGAGAGTAAACAAGATGGAAGAAACCTCGTGGTTCAAGATAAAAGCAGTTTAATAAAGCAAAGGCAAAGGCCATGCACAGAAGCAAAGGAAAACAAAACATTTATTCTCTACTTCCCATCAGAAGGTGATGTCCAGCCACTTCCCGGGAAGTAGGGTCTCAGTACATGTAGCTGTTGCTTTGGAAGACAAACGCCTTAATAACAAATGCCCCCTCCATCTCCTCCTTTCTCTTAGCTTTTATTG
>NW_009647239.1:0-639 GCF_000708025.1 Charadrius vociferus | reverse complement strand
TAGCCTTGGAGGCGTGCACACGTCTCTGGCTCCTCCCATGCTACAGGCGTAGCCTTGGAGGCGTGCACACGTCTCTGGCTCCTCCCATGCTACAGGCGTTTGCATAGAGGCATTTCAGCCATGTCCTTGTTGAGGCTGACTTGGCTGGAGCTGTTGCAATTCCTTTGCGCTGTTCTCCAGTTGGCATTCCTTTGCCATGTATTAACGGTGCCTCCCCATTGGCTCCTGTTACCCCAGGAGCTCCTGGCTCATCTACATAAGACTTTGAGTGTGCTGCAGCATAGCCAGCACATCTTGGAGCAAAAGGCTGCAGGCCCTCGCTAGCACCCTGTTCCTGTGTCCTTGGTGCATCATCCCTTGGCTTGCCACAGGGAAGCCAGATAATATTCCCTTCCCCCATCGAGTCTAGTTTAAAGCCCTGTCAATGAGCCTTGCTAACTCTTGGGCAAAGAGCCTTCTCCCCCTTTGAGTGAGACAAACCCCATCTGATGACAAAAGGCCTGGTGTCATATAGGCCATTCCATTGTCAAAAAAACACCAAAATTGTGGTGGTAACACCAGCCATGGAACCATGTATTAACAGACTGATTTCGCCTGTTTCTTTCAGTGTCGTTGCCCCCAACCAGAAGTAGGGAAGAA
>NW_009647238.1:0-2274 GCF_000708025.1 Charadrius vociferus | reverse complement strand
ACGTGCCCCGGGTCCACCTCAGGCTGGTGGAACCCAATGTTGGGGGATCTCCAATGGTGGTGGCCCTCCATGGGGTGGTCACCCATGGGTGAGGGGTCACCCTATGGGCGGTGGCCCTCCATGGGGTGGTCACCCCATGGCGAGAACGTGCCCCGGGTCCACCTCAGGCTGGCGGAACCCAACCATGGAGGTTCTCCTATAGCTTGAGGACCTCCTGAGCTTCTCCTCCCCCCCGGGGTGGCGGTGGGAGGTGGTGGAGAGGTCCACCCGTGATTTGGGAGAGGGGGGAGGGGTGTGCCTCACCCGTCTTTCCCCCGCCCCGTGTTGTCTTCTCCTTCCCCCAGTCCAAAGAGCTGCAGATCAAGAAGCAGTTCCAGGACACGTGTAAGATCCAAACGCGACAGTATAAGGCCCTTCGGAGTCATCTCCTGGAGACGACGGCCAAAAGTCAACACAAAGTTCTCCTCAAGAGGTTGAAGGACGAACAGACGCGGAAATTGGCCGCTTTGGCCGAACAGTACGACCACAGCATCACGGAGATGCTCTCCAGCCAAGCCGTAGGTGGGGTCTTCTCCTCGCCGTGGGGCGAGGGGGAAGGCGGGAGGCGGAGGTGGGGGGAAGGAGGGCAACGGGGAGAGGCGGAGGGTGGGGGGAAACCCGGGGAGACACAACGGGGGATCATCAGGTGTTGAGGGAACCCCATGGAGACCCATCGGGGACCATCGGATGGTGAGAGAACCCCATGGAGACCCAATGGGGACCATCAGATGTTGATAGAACCCCATGGAGACCCATCAGGGACCCCATGGAGACCCATCAGGGACCAGTAGATGGTGAGAGAACCCCATGGAGACCCATTAGGGACCAGTAGATGGCGAGAGAACCCCATGGAGATCCATCAGGGACCAATAGATGTTGAGGGAACCCCATGGAGACCCATTGGGGACCATCGGATGGTGAGAGAACCCCATGGAGACCCATCAGGGACCAGTAGATGTTGAGGGAACCCCATGGAGACCCATCAGGGACCATCAGATGGTGAGAGAACCCATCAGAGAACATCAGATGTTGAGAGAACCCCATGGAAACTCATCAGGGACCCCATGGAGACCCATCAGGGACCAGTAGATGTTGAGAGAACCCCATGGAGACCCATCAGGGACCAGTAGATGTTGAGAGAACCCCATGGAGACCCATCAGGGACCATCAGCTGTTGATGGAACCCCATGGAGACCCAACAGGGCCATCAGATGTAGGTAGAACCCCATGGAGACCCATCAGGGACCAGTAGATGGTTAGAGAACCCCATGGAGACCCATCAGGGACCAGCAGAGGGTGAGGGAACCCCGTGGAGTCCCACCATCAGGGTCCTGGTGGGGACCCACAGCCCTACAGGGACCCACAGGGGACCTCAGGACCCCCTTGATACCCTCAGCTGCCCAGGAACCTACTAGAGATGGGGCTGGAGACCCTCAGTTGGCCAAGAACCCACCAGAGATGGACATTCTAAATGTGAATGTTACTGTCACACTTCCTGCAGTAGAGGGTATGTAATGTCACGTTTCCTGTAGTATTCTTCAGCCAGACTTTCATTCTGAGCCGATAGTAATCCAGATCCTTGTGGAATGCTTTGTTTCAGTAGAGAGCAATTATCTGCTGCTTTTGAGCATGGGGGGTTGGAGGAATCTTCCAGAATCTTAAATGCTCTATGAGCACAGTGGTGTGTGCTCAGTGTTTTTTTTAATTATGAAAAAACACCACACCCCCACAAAAAACTCCTTGAAAATTGTCCCCCAATTAGTCTATGCAGTGGTGTGAAGTAGACACCAATCTTGATTTGCCTATACTGGATCTTCCCAAGGATGGGACGGAGGCTGCATTTAGGCAGGAGGAGACTGGGGGGGACGGTAGGGAGTACCTGTGTAGGATTAGTATAATGTGTGAAGTTGGCCAGGAACCCCCCAGAGATGGGGCTGGAGACCCTCAGTTGGCCAAGAACCCACCAGAGATGGGGCTGGAGAACCCTCAAACGCCCAAGAAGCCAGCGGGGGGGGATGCATCTAGGGCCACCCCACCCCATGTGACCTCCCCCTCTCGATCCTTCCCCAGCTGCGATTGGACGAGACGCAGGAGGCGGAGTACCAGGTCCTCCGGCTGCAGCTGCAGCAGGAGTTGGAGCTCCTCAACGCCTACCAGAGCAAGATCAAGATGCACACGGAGGCCCAACACCAACGGGAGGTCCAAGAGCTGGAGCAGAGGGTCTCCATCCGCCGC
>NW_009647237.1:4528-9319 GCF_000708025.1 Charadrius vociferus | reverse complement strand
AGCAAGGAAGAGACCCCCTAGCAACAGAGAACAAAACGAAAGAAGAAATCGGAGAAAGCCACGCCAATCCAGAATTTAACCTGAAACTAAAGGACTATAAAAAGGGGGCTCTAGCGAGGGTAAGGCGCGTGCCGTTGGTGGAGCGGAGACTCCCCAGCCGGCCAGCGCTGTTTTGCCTGTTTATTGCTTGCTCAATAAATTCTATTTGGATAATCCTGATTGGCGTGGATAAAATTTGTCACCGCCGCTCATAACACTCACTGCCTCCCATTAACTTTTCCTGATCTCCTCCTATGTTTCAGGGTTAAAAACAATCTCAGGCTGGGGTGAGAACCCACGTCCCTGACACCAGATTAACAGTCTCCAGAGCATAATCACATCCATACTTAATTCCACTCTTAGAGAGTATATGAAGGAGAAATTTTACTATCGTGTCTTCTGTCCCGATCCAGTATTGGGAAGGTTTCGTTAAAAATAATCCCAAGGATGAGATTAAGACGCTAAAGTCGGCCAAATGTCGTACAACCTTTTACTTAATACTTTTAACAAAGAATAAAGTGCGGAGGAAAGGTGAAGGGAAGGGAGGGATCGCCAGGAGGCTCGGCAGGCGGCGGGATGAGGGGTGGTGGCAGATTGGGCGGGGGTTCACTTGTGTCCATTGCCTCCGGTTCTTCTGTCCCAGGTACCTCTTCCTCCTCCGGGGACGGAGCAGGGAGGGCCATGGGTAACCGATCGAAAGGCTAAACACCAGCCCCGAAACTTGCCAGAAGCCACAAACGCCCCTGCCACAATTAATTGCTTGGCTTTCATGGCTTGCAGGGTCGTTAAAATCAACCTCCAGGTAGTAGCTAACCCTTTGGTGTCTTTCTCTCCTTTACTCACTGCCTCCCATAAACATTTCCCGATGTCCTTCCATGTTTCAGGTTTAAAAGCAATCATGTCAGGCTGGAGTGAGAACCCATGTTCCTGACACCAGATCAACAGTCTCTGGAGCATAAGCTCATCATGTTTAGTTCCTCTCTTAGAGAGTATATGAAGGAGAAGTTTTACTATCACATCTTCTTCTTTTGTTACACTCTGACCCATCTCCTTCCCCGGCTGCTCATCTCACTGGGTGTCGCGTTGCAACATACATTTTCTTCTTATTCCGCAGATCATCCTCTGGTCCGCCCCGGTCTTCAGTCCCACTAAGCCGTACTCCAGCCGGCCTCTCCTTCTGGGCTCTTCCCCACTCTTCTTTCTTCTTTTTGGTGCGCAGGTCCGAATCACGTCGGGGTCACCATCTGAGGAGAGAAACTGGACTTCACACTATCCAATGTGAATCATACAGAAGCCACTTTATTGATATTCTACTGTCCCTTATATACAATTTTTCTATCCCTACTCGCGTTCACGCATTAGTTGATTGGTTAATAGTCCTGTGCACAAGGTGAGCATGCGACTCATATTGGTTTGTTCTAATCTCTGTTTTCCCACCTGCTCGTCCAACTCCTCCAAACTTGTTTTTCTCAATCCGTGTGAAACAGTCGCTATCGCTTTTGTTTTTCTCTCCTCAAGGTAAGGCCTGTTTTCTCGACTCATGTGAAACAGTTACTGTTGCTCCTGTTTTTCTCTCCTCAAGGTGACTTCAAGGGCAAGGGCTTACAGCCAGTTTGTTTCCTCGCATGGCTGGTTCAATATATGTCCATTGTCTCTTAAGTATGTTCCCACATTATAGCTGCACTGATTTTGTATTGCTTACAGTATTAAAATCTGGTATGACTCTGTGACACAAAAGGACTAAGTTGTTATGTCCTTTTGACTTACAGCATGAAGGAGATCCCACCGTTCTTTTTTTTCTGCATTTGCATTTGCATTTGCTTCTTTGTGTTTTCCCCCAACACTTCTCCCAACCTTAAGGGACAGAGAGAGGCACGTGGGTGACTTGCAAGGGAGAGTTATTCAAGAAACGTCCCATGAACATGGTCGAACAAGGAAGCTCAAGCCATCTTTATGGATAATAGTCTGCATTTGCAGATTTCCATCAAGGTTTTATTATTTACTCACATGCCAAATTGTAGCTAGTCTAGAGGGTTAAAAGCTAACTACATAAAATTCCTCCTGAAGCTCAATCTCACATTTACTCTCTGTTTTTATTTGCTTTTTGGTTTTGTTTTAATTGAAATGTAGTTGCAAATAGAAAACTTTTAGTTTAAGAAGAGAATCACAGAATCACAGAATGGTCAGGGTTGGAAGGGACCTGTGGAGATCATCTAGTCCAACCCCCCTGCCAGAGCAGGTTCTTGGTAAAGAAGAGCCAAACGCTTCGATAGCTTCTTCTGGCATCAAATGTGAGGCTAAGGATACATGTCTTCTAGATTCAACTGTGCCATTGAAAAAGAAAACCAACATCAGTTCCTTTCCTTCTCACGGCATGCCATGTTTTCAAGCCTTATAGTCAGAACCGCTCAAGTAAGTGCTGTTTATGACAATTCAGCTATGGGCAGCTACATAAGCAATACCTGCTCTTGAAACTCTCTGAGGTAAACATAACCTTATTCTGTCTGAAGTTGGTTGCGGTGAGCAAAGACAGGATACCCTGCTGGCAGGTGTAACAGGTGATGAAAAGCAGGGGTAGTGAGTTCAGTGAAACATAACTACTTACACTAGCCCTACATAAATTAAGAATGTGCCTTTTATTGTATCTTCAGTAGGAAAATTATACTGGAAGAGTATTAGAGGACAACTCATGATGTAGAAAATATATATCCAGAGTACGTGGAACATCAAGCTGCTTCCAAAGAGGAGCACTCTATTGTATTTAATAGTGTCTATGTATACGCATGAGGAAGATAAATAACTAGATGAGCAATACTAACAGTCCACTTTGTCCTGGTTCTGGCAAGGATGGGGTTAGTTTCCCCAAGGAGCTGGCAGGGGACGCAGGTATTCCATCCCACATGACCCATGCCCAGGCTATAAGAGGAGATAGCCAGGGAGAGAAGAGCAGTCACCACTTGGGGGTGAGCTGCGGTGGTCTGGTTCCGGTCGGTGTGCTTTGCGGTGGTACTGTAATCACGTCTTCATATCCCTTTATCAGTGTTATTGTTTTGTTTTCATCTTTCCTTTTGCTGTTCTGTTGAATTACCTTATCTTAACACACGAGTTCTGCCCTGTCGATTTTTTTTTCCATGGCTGTGGGAGTTGAGTGAGTGGTTGCGTGGTTCTTTCTTGCTGGCTGAGGCCAAAACATGACAGTCCTTTTTGGTGCCCAACGTGGGGCTCGAAGGGTTGTGATAACAACAAATCTGACCAGAGCTTGTTAAAATGAATTTCTTATATGCATTTCTCATATTAGTTATGAGTTACTAGTTATTCATCATATTAGTTATTTGTTTGTTTGCGTGGCTGTGTTATGTAAAATCTTATATGCTCTATGTACTCCCCATGATGCTGTTTGCTATCTCGGGGAGAGGCATCAAGAATATAATTTTGCTGTACTGTGCAATATCAGCTTATGATATGATAACATCACTATTGAGTGGTTTTGTTGGGGTGTCCTGCAGTATTGCTGTCCTGTCCATACCTTGGTTACCATCTCTCAGAGGTTATTAATAATCACACCCAATTATGGGAGAAGAAGGGGAAGATACTTTCCCCATCTCTTTTGCCTCCCTTTTCTCCTTTGGGCCGGATATGACACCTCTTGAGAATTTTGAATATCCTTGGGATGCTCAAACCAGCATGTTCCTATTGCTATGCCTGCTGAATGTTTTTCAGGTCTTCTTTAGGGTTAAGCAACTGTTTAAGACTACCACCCAGAGATCTGCCCTAAGGCTGGATAGTCAGGGGTGGCATGGCATGTGGGAGAACATGGGCAGGTATCTAGAGAATTTCTCACCTCCAATGGTTTGGGACTTCACCCTCGAACAACTACAGGACCCTGATAAAGTAATAGAATATTTGAAAGGAAAATGCTGAGGCTACTCCAGAGAGGCACATCCTATGGCACTGTGCTGGGCCCTGGCCAGTATCTACCAAACACTGCTCAGTACTGTGCAGGACCCTCAGTGGAAAGTGGGGGACATCAGACTAACAGACACCGCAGCTACTCCTGCTCAGTACTGTGCAGGACCCTCAGTGGAAAGTGGGGGACATCAGACTAACAGACACCGCAGCTACTCCAACCCCAGTGGCAGACGATGCGGCTAATCCAATCCTGGTGGCAGGCACTCTGGCCACTCAATCACCAGTGGCAGGCACTGCAGCTGAACCAGACAACCAACCTGTGCCAGTATCAGTTGCTCCTGTAGAGAAGAAGAAATACACCAAGAAGTCAGTTCGCATAGTAAGGGATGATGATGAACCAGGGCCATCAAAGGAACAGGAGGAAGAGACAGAACCAGAGATAATCACCCGATCCCTATCCCTGAGTGAGCTGGGAGACATGTGAAAAGATTTCAGTCGACTTCCTTGGCGAGCACATTGTCACCTGGCTGCCCTGATGCTGGGATAACAGGGCCAGTAGCTTGGAATTAGGGCGCAGGGAAGCCAGGCAACTGGGATCCCTGTGTAGAGAAGCGGGCATTGACAAGGCGATTGGGAAAAAGATACAAGCCCTCAGCCTCCTGTCACATAGGAGACTCCTGACACACTCCTGATACAAGGCGACTCCTGTCAGGTGTGCGGGAAAGGTACCCCTTCAGTGAAGATGTTGTATGTCGTCCAAGCAAGTGGACCACCATGCAAAAAGGTATCCAGTACCTGAGGGAATTAGCTGTACGGGAGATGATTTACTACGACCCAGATAAC
>NW_009647237.1:3681-3918 GCF_000708025.1 Charadrius vociferus | reverse complement strand
ACATCTGAGCCACAGGAGTATAAGGCTCTAGTGGACACTGGTGCGCAGTGCACCTTAATACCATCAAATTACAGAGGGGAAGAACCCATTTGTATTTCTGGAGTGACAGGGGGATCCCAAGAGTTGACTGTACTGGAAGCTGAAGTAAGCCTAACTGGGAATGAGTGGCAAAAGCATCCCATTGTGACTGGCCCAGAGGCTCCATGCATCCTTGGCATAGACTATCTCAGGAGAGGA
>NW_009647237.1:962-3513 GCF_000708025.1 Charadrius vociferus | reverse complement strand
TCTGTGATTCCTATCCATAAGTTGATTCGTCAATTAGAGACTCAAGGAATGATCAGCAAGACTCGCTCACCCTTTAATAGTCCCATATGGCCAGTGCGAAAATCTCATGGAGAATGGAGACTAACAGTGGATTATCGTGGCCTGAATGAAGTCATGACACCGCTGAGCGCTGCCATGCCGGACACATCCTCATTGGTCCCTTCCAATCTAAACCATTCTATGATTAATGTTTCTGGTTTTGACTTTGAATGTTTTTTTAACTTGAGAAATTTGAGAACCAGAAATGTATTTCTGAAGCACCATCTATGTTTTTGGTGCTCCAAACTGTATCTATCAGTTAAAATATCAAAGATTTTAATCCAGTTTCAGCTATGAAATCAGATGTGGATTTTTAACTCTGGTCTTTACAATAAAGAACTATATTAATTATTAATAAATCACAATATTTGGTCAGTGTTGAAGTGTTCATAGGTATAGCAGGGAAAGGAGAAGCATATTTTATTTCCCAAATAGGTAAGAATTACAATTTTAGCTCCTTGATCTTCTGAAGTGATTAAAGTCATTATTCAAAGTTTACAATGAAGTATTTATGAGTGCGAGGACACCCAGAGAAATGAGATTTCAACTACATGTTTTAGCAGCTGTAGTATCATCTGTGCTTTAACATGAAGCTCAGCAAAGTACCATCAGAACACACCATCATCAGTGTAACTGGGCACTTTGGATCTTCACCCTGAGTCACCAAAGTTACAGTAGGATTTCATTTTGAACTTCAGTGGGAATAACATTAAGCCCTCTGTGAGGAAGGAGGTTATTGTAGCTGTTGACTTCAATGGGAGTTGGCTTAGGTCTGGATTTATTCTGGAGGTGTGTAGTGTAGATAGAAAGGCAACAAATTCAAAGACATCTGCAAAGACAAGCAACTAAATCTAGGATACCTAAAACGGAGAGTTTCTGAAAAACAGGGGTGTAGGAAGGTGGGAAGAGCTTCCCAGCAGAGAAACACTGAGACATGTTTCAGTGATGACAGTCTGCACTGAAAGAACAGGGAAATTTAAAGCAGAGATTTTCTTGTATCAGTTCAACTTGGATCTTGAGGTAGAATAGCTATGTCCAGGCTGTACAATGTGTAGGGCTGATGATTTTGCAGAGTGTGGTGCTACTGCCACAGGTCTCTGCTTGCTCCAAAATCTCTGCACTGCATTTCATGACATGGTCATTACATGCCATGGGCCTCTAATATTCTGGATATTTTGGTCCCTTCTTGAAAAAAACCTTAAAACTCTTCAGTCTTTCTTTACTACAGTTCTCACCAGCTTTCACTGTTTGCATTATTCTGATTTCCTTTCCTACCTTACAACACAATGTGGGGGTGGCTACTGTCATTGTAGAGACGGACGCGACACTGAATATCCAGGTGCAGCAATCGTATATTTTATTTTACAAGCAGTGCTCTTTTATATCCTTTTACCTGGATGCTTATTCTGCATATACTCTACCATTCTACTTTTGCCCAATCCACTCTCACATCACACACCATCCAGCCAATACAATTGTTGATCACGCGCTGTTCATGCTCTGGGAAAAGCCAGGATGTTTGCCACCCCTTATATTGTTTGCTCGGATCTTCTCAGGATTCTCCAGTCTCTTCAAGGGTACACGGGTATCTGCTCGGGGTCAATGTTAAACTTGTATTCTGATCCCTCGGACCAGCCAAGGTCTCCCACAGTATCCCAAGCTGTTTGGCGAAGTAGACACACTGGAGGGGAGGGATGCCATCCAGAGGGACCTGGACAGGCTGGAGAGGTGGGCCCAAGCCAACCTCATACAGTTCAACAAGGCCAAGTGCAAGGTCCTACATCTGGGTCGGGGCAATCCCAAGCACTAATACAGGCTCGGTGGGGAATGGCTGAGGAGCAGCCCTGAGGAAAAGGACCTGAGTGTGCTGACTGATGAGAAGCTCAGCATGAGCCAGCAATCCAGAAGGCCAACCGTATACTTGGCTACATCAAAAGAAGTGTGCCCAGCTGGTCAAAGGAGGTGATTCTGCCCCTCTACTCCACTCTTGTGAGACCCCACCTGGAGTACTGCATCCAGCACTGGAGCCCCCAACATAAGAATGACATGGACCAGCTGGAACATGTCCAGAGGAGAGCCACGAGGATGATGCGAGGGCTGGAGCACCTCTCCTATGAGGAGGGGCTGAGAGAGTTGGAGCTGTTCAGCCTGGAGAAGAAAGGGTTCCGGGGAGATCTTATTGCGGCTTTCCAGTTACCTAAAGAGGGCCTACAGGAGAGCTGGGGAAGGACTTTTTACTAGGGCATGTAGTGAGAGGACGAGGGGGAATGGCTATAAACTGGAAGAGGGCAGGTTTAGATTAAACACTAGGAAGAAATTTTTTACTTTCAGGGTTGTAAGGCACTGGCACAGGTTGCCCAGAGAGGTTGTTGAGGCCCCATCCCTGGAGGAGGTGTTCAAGGCCAGGCTGGACGTGGCCCTGGGCAACCTGGTGCAGTGGGAGGTGTACCTGCCTATGGCAGGGGGGGGGGGG
>NW_009647237.1:0-283 GCF_000708025.1 Charadrius vociferus | reverse complement strand
GTGTAATGATTGAAGACTTCAGACAGAATCTGCAGAAAAACTGTTGAACTCAGAGTGGTAGTAGCGAGCTTTCTCCCTCTTTCCTTATTTTCTCCCTTTACCCTCTTTTCTTTTCCTCCCTTTGCCTTCCCTTCACCTTTCCCCCGCGCTTTATTCTTTGTTAAAAGTATTAAGTAAAAGGTTGTACGACATTTGACTGACTTCAGCGTCTTAATCTCGTTCTTGGGATTGTTTTTAACGGAACCTTTCCAATACTGGATCGGGACATTTAAAATTGGCGTCA
>NW_009647236.1:5124634-5138125 GCF_000708025.1 Charadrius vociferus | reverse complement strand
CTTCACAGAGTAACACCTGCACTGTTACTCAGGCCCTTCCTGTGCCGATCTGCAAATTTTCTTTCATCTCATATTACAGCTGTGGATAGTGGAACCAGTGCTGTATCACAGCCCACCCTCTCAATCCTATCCACAAATTTCCTACTGGGTCTCATCTTAGTGGATAAGACAGAAACTGGAGGAAGACCCTTCTGCTGCCCATTGTCTTAACCTGTTCAGCATCAGAATAGTGTGCTTCTATTGGCAAATCCTCCAGTGGGTTGCCATGACTTACAGGCTGAAATGATATAAATTTCACTATTGTATTTGACCACATGATAATGACTTTTCTCTGAGACTCTTGCTGCCAATGATGTAAACAACTTTTACTTCTTCATTCAAACAAAATCCAACATTCTGGGCAAAGCATTTGTCTATACCTCTCAGACATGACCACAACATAAGTAACAATGGTGGATCTTTGTGTAGGAGGCAAAGTTTTTGTCTTATGTCTCAGGCATTTCTTTCCATTTTCTGAATCATTGTGAACATATACATTCTCACTATGAGAGTACACAATGCATACATATGCATTCACACTGTGATCCTTGAACTATGTACTTGAAGCTAGATGTCTGTATGGAAAAGCTTGGACCTAGTCCTCTTGTGCATTTTGGAAGTTATCACATTGGCCATTGAATAGCAGAGAGCCAGACCGCTATTATGGCTCTTCTGTGTGCTGTGCTTGTTCAAAACAATTGACACCTTCAGGATTGGCTTTAATTTTTTTCTTTTTTGCTTATGCGTCTCTGAATTTCTTCTTATCCAAGAAACTAATTTGCCTGGTTTTTCTTTTCCCACTGTTTCTTTTTGCACATATTGAGCATGAGTCATGCTTGGTCTCTTCACATTGACCAGATTTGGGACCCCTCATCTGCCTGCATCTTTAGATGACACATCCAAGGGGTGAAGTTTCTAACCCCAAGATTATTTTCACTATTTGCTTCATGCCACCTTTGAGACATTTGGTTCTTTTGCTTTGTTTCAGCTACTCACAGTGGGACCTTTTTCTTAGTATTCTGTGATGGGCTTTGCTTGCAGTAAAGGTACATGTGGGCAAGCAGTCAGAGACGAAAGAAAGGTTACTGGTAACTGCCCTTCAAGATTAATTGTTTATATGTGCATTAGTGTTGCTTACACTTACAAATGCAGCCCACCCTCCTTTGTGAGGCACTTTTGAAACTGAGAGAAAACAAGAGTCTGGGGCACAGGTTGCAAACCAGTGGGAAGAGTAGGTGAGTACTAGTTTCAAACCATACATTAATCTGGAAGGACAACAAAAGTTAACCAACCTGATTTGAACTGACAAATGAGTGTTTCACAAATTATTCCAAAAACGTTAAACCCCTCCCCAAACCTTTCAAGCAGATATACTAAAGTGGCAATTGAAAGTTCAGCTGGAATATGCAAAGAATTAGAAGACCTAAGTTTTGCATGATTAATCAAACCTTTATCAAAGTCTTCCTCTGAGGTACCAGACTTGATTTTGCTGTGTTTCTCTGTCCCTTACCCAGACCTGGAATTCTATTGCCTCTAGTTGGGTGGAGAGGAACCTAATGAAGTTCAACAAGGGCAAGTGTTGGGTTCTGCACCTAGGGAGGAAAAACCCCGTGCACCAGTACAGCATACACCAACCTGCTGTAGGTGAACCTGCTTTGGCAGGGAGGGTGGACTACATGATGTCCAAAGGTCCCTTCCAACCCCAACAATTCTGTGATTCTACTGGCTGGCACAATATGAAGCCCAGTTCCTGAACAATGCTGTAAGAAATGGTCTTAATGAGCATCAACTTCAAATTATTGGTCAAATCATTGCTATTAGCCTCTTTGAGAAAACCATAGTTGGTTTTGCCTTAATAATATTGTCTGAAATCTCATTAGCTTCTGGAATCTAGGTGAAGAAACCATTCCAGCTCAACTGCCTTTCCTTTGATTTACCTGTATTCTTGGGAAATGATTCTATGGTTCTATGATTTCTGACTTGCAAAATAAACACCGTTCACTGCATTTTAGCTACTTGGAGATTCCTTTAAAAGTTTTTGCCTTTTCATTTTGAGGATTAAGTATCCTTTGGGTGAAGACATTTCCAAACCTACATCTAGCTCCTGCAGATTGGTAGGAGGTGTAGCTGCAATATTGCCCCACACTGCACTACACCATATGGTGCTGTAATATATTAGTTAACTCCAGCTGTATAACATGGAAGTCAGAGTGTAATTCTGAGAAGTTGGGGTTTTTTTTTGCTGGTAGAAGAGGAAAATTAGTTGGGGATAGTATTTCACTGAAGCCATCCACTGCCCATTTTCATTAAAGAAAGGAAAGAATACTTAGCTTCCTGCTGCTCAGTACTGCCAGGATTCATTGATTACAGTTTCCAAGCACAGCTGAAGAAGAAAAGTGCTATCTATTCACACCATTTTCTAATAGACAGATTAGCCACCAGCCCCACAAATGCTTGTTTCCTTAATTCAACTGTCAGCAGTGTTCTGTGATACATTACTACACTGGAAGTGGTTTTAAATGACAAGTTTTTTCTGCTTAATGGCATTTCAAGCAAATGTGAGGTGTGTGTTTTGAACTCAGACAATTTTACCAGGAGAGGAACTGAAAGAAGCCTTTTGTCTCATGATGGTTTCTGGATGCGAGTTCTATGAATATCTCTGAAAATTGGAGAACAAAGAGTTTCCTCTCCCAGTTTAACAGTGCCAAGAGCCTCAGAGCTCCGAGTCATGCTGTCAGTATGGCTGACCTCATCTGAAAATGACTAAGCAAGCCTAAGCATTCAAAGAACCTGTGTGTTGGGGCTGGGCTTGCTTTGGATAATGTTTGCAAATGTTGTGCAGGGATGTCAATGTTGTGCATATTTAACTGTGTACACTTTCATTTACATATTAAAGCAGTATCCTTTTACTTGTCGTTCAACTCTGCATCTCCTAAGCAGCCTATTGCAAAGTACAAGTTCCCCAACATAACAGCTTGTGTGCTTCAAGACTGTAAAGAAAGAGGGAGTGAAAGTGGTGCTTTCTGCTATGCCTTTCTGTCATATTCTTCCCTGAATGAATCTGGTACTATTCACCTCAAATGCTAAGCCACATCAGTCAACTTAAGATATGCTGAATCATGTTTAAGCCTAATTTTAGGTTTAAAATAAATTTGTAAAAGGATTCTATACTGTCAGGGTGGTAAGAGGGTGCAACAGGTTGCCCAGAGATGTTGTGGATGCCCCATCCCTGCAAGTGTTCAAAGCCAGGCTGGTCTAGTGGCAGGGGGTTGGAATTAGGTGATCTTTAAGGTCCCTTCCAACCCAAACCATTCTATGACTCTATGAATTCCCCTGTATCTTGTTATTAGCTTAGAAGGCTTTTAGTGAGGCAGGAGCTTTTCCCCAGATGGTAGATTAGTTGGTAAAAAAAATCTTCTTGTTTATCCTACTCTTACATACAATTTCTAACTATTGTAAAGAGGCCTTATAAACATAATAACATTAAACTGCTTTCGCTTTACTGCCCTCTTTCATTGCTAGAGTGCAGGCATCAGTGTAAATATGAATTGTGTACTTCTTCCTTGCTTTGCTTCTTTTCTCAGACATGCTGCTAGAAACATGATTTTAGACTTCTTTTACAAAAAAAAAAAATGAGCATGGCAAAAATCCTGAAAGGTTTGGTTTATTTGTTTTTCTGAAATTACTTTGAAGGCCTCATCTTAAGGTGGAACAAGGAATATGTTTTTATCTCTCTAGAACAGACATATATTATCAGGAGGAGGTTTTATCCTACATTATGACCCTGTTAGTCTGTTAGCATTCTCCCAAGAACTATCTAAAACTCCGACTGTTTGTGTTGAAGGCAGAGAAAGAAAAATACAGAGCCTGCACCTATTTTGATCCTTTTCCGGTTCAATGTGGCATGGAAGCATGTTGCGATCCAGAGTGCTGTAGATATCTACTCGACTGAGTCCCAAAACTTGTATAGCCAGGTTGATAGTTCTGCTGGGCATTTGCTCATTAGTCCTGCTTGTCAGCCATGCAGATGGTTATAGTGCTTCCTTTTTTATAGATGCTCACTCACATTATCACGTGGTGCAGAAATCTTCCAGCATATTCTCCCAAGAAAGCGTAGACAAAGAGACAACTCTGCTTCGTTTTGCCACAGAGCATTGTACCAAGTTCAGATAATGTGAGGTTTTTGAACTGTGTGACCTAAAATCCTGTCACTCACATGCAAAATAGGACTGGGCCTGGGTAATACTCGATGAGAAGCTTCCAAACCATAAAGAACAGTGTCAGCCATTTTCATAGCAGTTTCTGATGAAAAGAGGGTTTGCCTTTCTGTCTATTTCAAGCTAAAATATAGCCTAATGAGATGTCAGGACTTGCTGTTTTTTAGCACAGTGTTGGCTGTATTTAAAAGTAGTCCAAAATCTATATTCTCAGAGCTTAATCTGTAGATAGTTAAGGGACCCACCAGCACAAAGGCAGTTTTTAAATAGAAATTATCCTCATCCCCATCCTGTCCCTCCTGGTAAGCCATGGCATTTCCTTCAATTTGGAGATGTTGGGACCTCATGTTGGGCTGAAGTTGGACATGCCCTGCTTTCTCTTTCTAATGAGCATACCAAAAGCCATCTAAGTCTCTAAAAGTGTGTTTTATTAGAACATAAACCAACATGCTAGAAAGTGATAGCACTTTAGGGAACACAGAATTGCTAGCAAAAAAAACCCCACAAAACCAACAAAAAAACACCTGAAAATAAACCTCCCCTGCTCTCTGTGCCCCTACAGAACTGGTTCTTTCCCCCAGTCCTCTCTTCTACTCCCCCAGTGTTTGGTGACTTGTCAGGCTGCGCGGATTCCACATGATGTCTTCTGAGCATCTTTTTCCGTCACTTCCATGACTTCTTTTGTGTTTAATCCCAGGGTCTCCCCATCTACTTTCTTTACCCTCCTTATGCTGCCCGCCCAACCTGCACTCCTGGGTATGTACTCAGCAGCTCTGAGGTAAGACACAATGTCCCCTTTCCACTGGGAATTTCATGAAACCTAAAGGGTATGTGTCTGCTCTGCAGGAGAGCTAAACAACAAAGGTATTCTACTCTGTTAAAGAGGAAAAGCAAGGTCCTGCAAGTGTTCCAATTCAAAACTGTCACTGCACCATGGTTTTCTGGAATGGTGCTTTCATACTGTAAAATGGCTAAAAGTCAGCTGCTAAAGTTTCCTCTGTGATAGCTAATTGGTATATGACCAATGCATTAGGACATATATGCCATACATGTCAGCATCTATCTGTTCAAACGAAGGCTCGGAAACAAGCTGCTACGTTGCAGTGCTACTTCTCTCAAGGTGAAATCCCATGTTATAGCTGAGCTGAACTCAGTTTGCTGCAGCTGAAGGAGGGGATAACCACTGCAGCAAAGGCCTCACTCTCTGCAAGTCTGCAGAGGATGAGAAATTTGAAGAGGTGTGAACTATCAAGATCATCTCAGTGCAGTGATAACCAAAGGATGATTATTAAATGTCAGCACTCTTAACTGCTTTATTGCACTCAAGAGAGATGAAATGAAGGATCGTATATCTACACATTTATTGTAAATAAATTCTTATTTTCAGTCTTATTCTTCACAAATGAGTGCACTCTGGAAAATGGCAATCAATTTTTCTGTTAGTCAGAGGGAGCAGAGCTCAGGACCCCAGGAGTACTGGGAGCTGCCTGTCACACTGATGTAGAAAATAGGCAAGTCAGGTTCTGCGAGTTGTGTACAGCTCTAGGCTGAACCATGCGATTTTGGTTGTGGATGCAAATCCATCGTGAGCAGGTTTCACCTGGAAGACTTATCTGACAGGTGGCTAGGGTCAGAGGCCTTTAGACTGTGGTCCTCCAATTTGACTGCAGCCTCTGAAATTAATCTAATTATAATACTAATAATCTTATGCCTTCCCACATTGTCTCTCCTTGACTGTTGAAGAAGATTCTAAGCCATATCTGAGGAGGTTCTCAAGCTCTATTCCAGTGCATTGAGTGCACATTCCAATACACTGACAGATTCTACTTGCATGTTTGAAAATTGGCATATCCTCTTTCAGGAAAAAACAAACTCAGTTGAGGAGTTTGTATTTCCATTTCAAACATGCTGGTTACTGTTGTCATGCTAAGATGATAATAATTGAAAAAGATTTGGGGAAAGACTTCACTCTTTTTTTTTAACATGGTTTATGTAGCTTGTTTGACAGCTCTCGTGGATAACTAGTTGCACCAGTTCCTTTGTAGTGTCTTTGCAGTGACTTATTTAGTAATTTCTCAGAGTCTTTCTCACAGTAAAAGGAGAAAGAAAACTATTTAAAAAAAAAAAAAAAACAGGAAAATTTGCTTGTGAAGCCACTGAAATTTTCAGGGGAATCACTGCAAAATCAGAGACAGCTACACAGCTTGAAAGCGCTTTTGATTGCTCTCAAGCAGGAAAGATTTCCAGTCTCTGTTATTCTTTATAGCAGATTTTAACCTACGGTATAATTTTTTCTTGCCCTAAAATGACTCAAGTTCCATGACACACTCTTTAGGAATTTAGCTGTTAAAGAGTTTTACACACTGTAAAGAGACTGCTTTACTTTCTCAGACATAATCTTACTGTGGCTATATTTCTTACAGTAACAATCTACCACAGCGTTTTCCTGCATCTCCCGCTGCCACCCTGCAGATATTGACGTATTAAATTTAGAGGTATAATGAACCGAAACAATGATCATGCCACAAGAAAATGACTAACTGTATCCTGAAATGAATATATTATATGAGTCATAGCAAGTCATAATCAAAAAGGCAGTACCGGATGCTTGGAAGAGGCCAGATACAACAAGCTGACCTCTGCATTTGTTTTCCTCTTCTCCTGCGACAGAGTGCCCGTGACACTTAGCAAGGCTTGTCTGGAATGAAGTGAAAGATAAACGAATAGAAGTGCTTTGTACTAGAGTAGGGACTGCTAAAGTACTTGGGAGACTTTTATAGATGGTAGCTTCATGACTCTGAAAATGTAGCCATAACGGCACAGGACAGAGTGTAGGCTGAAAACCAGCACTGCGTGTTGGGTGACTAGCAAGTAGTCAGACTAATTTTCATGATAGAAATAAATGAACTAGCTGACAAGAGCTGATACGAGCTGGCCTGAGCTTTGTTTTTTGAAGCTGTGATCACAGATTTTTCAGCGTGGACATATCTTTAAAAGGGCACAGTAAGAGACATATCATTATTGTTAGTTTCCCACTCACACTGTTTTATCCATACTCGACATTATTCCTTGAAAATGTCTCCTATTCCCATTTCATTCTATTTAGGCTATCTTCCTATCCTCAGAAATTCTGTTCTTCCTCATACTCAGATTCTTCATATGTTCTCCTTTTAACGTGCTTTTAACACGTTTCTCTTCTGCTACCTTTACTGTGTCACTTGCAGTATGAATCTCTTTCCTGATGCTGTCTCATACAAGCTGAAATAGCAACCTTAAAACACAGCCAGAAAAATACACTTTGTCATTGTAAACTCTAATTTTCTAGTAGTAAGTGTCTGCAGCATAGCTGGATTTTTTTTAGATAGCAAACTTTAATATTAGGAAGTGACTTTATATGTTGCAGAGGTGACACTGACAAAACTTAATAATGAACTCAAGGTTTCAGTTTTCCCATTCAAAGTGGAATATACTTTTGCAGTTGTCAGTTCCTAGTTTTTAATTTTTCTATGAACTTTTCACCCTCTTTAGCTTTCTGCAGTATCCCTTCAAGCAGTCATTCAAGACAGCTGATTTTGAAGGCAAAGGAAAGATGTTAAAGCTCATCTAGTTAGAGATGCAGTTTGATACAGTGTCCTTTTGAAAATCAGAAATTAAGCTGAAGAATAGAGGGACAACTGGAGAGAAATATGATGGATAAAGAACTGGATTAAGGAGAGAAAGTAAAAGGCAGTGTTAAAAGGACGTGTCTAAAAATAATAAAATGGAGGTTGCTAATAATGTTTCTCAGCAGATTATTTTTACAGTAATTCTGTTTAACAGTTTTACTAAGGGCATTGGCATATGTATCAGGATCATGTGAGAAAATTTGCTGAAAGCAAGAAGAATATAGCATGTTTAATATAAAGAATGGAAATGTCACACAAAAAGAACCAGGTGACCTTGATGAGTAAAATGGTAGATGTGTGCTGAAATTCAGCAGCCTAAAATCTAGTAACAATAAAAATAGGTATCACAACAACTTTAGGCTGGAAATTAGAATAGAGAATCTTGCCTCAATCAGGATTAAAACTAGCCTTTCACAAAGGTGGGTGCTTTTTTGGTGCTGAGATTGTTTATGAAAAGTGTTTCATGATACAATGCCTGCAAAAAAAGGTGATTTGATGCAGTGATGTAGGGGTCCTTTCTGAGGTTTTGTTTCTATCTTCATGTAAATGGGCTATGTCTCAATATAAACATAACTTTGTAGAAAAAAGGATGGGTACGTTCTTTAATGAAGGAATTATCTGGTGTTTAGAGTCATCCAGCTTGCCGAACAAACACCATTGGCCAAATCGTCAACTGCTAATAAATCATGACTGGATTTAACAAGCTGTCACATATTACATCAGTCTGGCTGTAGACTTTAAACCTGCTATAGCAACTTCTGTGTGCAAAGTAAGCATATCTTTGTCCTTGCAGAATGTGAGCTGGAATGGATGAGGGGAAAAGGGATTCACACTGGGTGCCGAAGTGCCTTGGGTAGTATTTCTTTCAGAGTAGCACTGTGACACCATGTGTAATAAAGTGCAAAGGCCCCCCATTTCTCAGTACAGAAACAAATACAGAAGGTTTTATACTCTGTTCTGCATGCTGAACTTGGCCTTTACTCTCTTCCACATGAGAAGAATAATAAAATCAGTTGTACTGTTTGTTTATGCTTAAGTGGCATTTTCCTGTTATTCTAAACAAAATCATTTACTGCAAATGGTAGGTTGTATACCCTCTTTTTCATCCTTTGCAGAGAGCAGATAAGGGGCTTCTGTGACAACACGCTTATGACCCCACGTCTATACAGTTAAAATCTCAGTCATACCTTGTTTACTGCTTAGCTTTAGCATAGTACTTTTCCTCCTAGCATTTTCTTACTCAGCAGAAAGATAAGGCAGCATAAGAAAAGTCCCTATACTTTTTTCTTATGAATGATTGTACCTTTAAATGGTCTAGTGGGAGGTGTCCCTGTCTATGGCAGGGGGGTTGGAACTTGATGATCTTCAAGGTCCTTTCCAACCTAAACCATTCTATGATTCTATGAAATACAAAATATATCAACTGTGAGTTTTAATTAGCATGTACATCTACAAGCGCATTCCCAATTAAAGAAAATCTGCTTTGTAGTCCTGGAGTATGTGGTCAGCATGCAAGTCTGAACTTCCTTTTTTCCATGGTTTTGAAACTAGACACATTCAGACATTGCGTTCAGACCACAGCAAAGTAAAACATTAATATCACCAGGACATGCTTTGAAAATTGTGCTAGGGCAATTTAGAAGTCTTCTGAGAAAATTTTTGCTTAATTTAACAGTACAGAATTCTGGTTTAAGCATTTGGGTAAGAAAAATAGGCTGTTTGGATTCAGGTGTTGTTAGGGTAAAAGAAGTCAGAATGATTCCAGCACATAGACCCAAAGGAGCAGCAAAGAAATACTGAAATGGAGACGAATGTAAATTTACCAGAATAGTTTTTTATGCTATGACTCTTTTGTATCTGGAGCAAGATTCCACAGTGAACTCAAATATGAGGCAACAGAGACAGGAGCACTGAAACACACTAGGACAGAGAAAGTAAGAAGGCAATAAAACACTAGTACACTAGTGAAAGAGAATTTACAAATTATATTAAGGAAAGAAACTAAATGAAAGCACTAGCATTCAGGAAAGATATGTGTGCAGGTAAACTTGAACTCTAGCCAGATTGCTCAGTAAATCTACTTCACTTTTATTCACCTCATACACTCTAATTCCAGCACTGATGCCATGCTCCTGAGTTCAGTTTTTTACTACTGACAGAACTGAACTAACCATAGAGAATCACATCTCATTACTGACAATGGATTTCTTGCAACTTCCTCTGAAGCACTCAGTCCTCTCTATTGTCACAGGATGCAAATGCAGAAGCAGGGCTTACACAGTCCAACGTTGCAAATGTTAATCCAATAAAAAGGGATTTGTTGCATGAACCTCTCATTGCAAGATCTTGCCCTCCCTTGTCCCCTCTCCTTTGGAGTATGTACACAACCACCTGAGATGTACTGCCTGCTTAGTTAAACTAGAGAAGTCTTCAAAGTGTTACCAAAAAGATTTTCATTTTGCATCTTTCCCACTGCTCCTACTATGAGGATTGTCACAGAGGAACTGCTAGTACAGATCACGCACCAGCAGCTTTAGTAGCATATTATCCACCTCTAACTGGGGCAGATCTAGATATGACAATCATGATGTGACCTCGGCCTTGCTTCTGAGCTGGCCCTTGTGCTGTTGTAAAAACTAACCAAACCACATAAAACAACATGCTAAGGAAATGTTAAGGAAAATGCTAATGCAGATAAAGCCTGGTTACACACAGCAAGTTTTGCACGACTTTATTTCATTCAGGGTAGCTTGCTCTAGTCTCCAGCGGGGGGACATAGTTCCTTCTGAGCTTCATACAACACTAAAATTCTCTGGATAGAATACACGTGTTGGATCACCTTGACACATTTAGCCTGTGATCTCCGAAGAAAAAAACCTTGTCACTACATCTTGCTCAGAACAGCCACCCTAATATTGAAGGAAACAGGTTTAAGAGCAGCGTTAGCTAAAAACTTGCCATCAAATGTGGGCTGCTTTTTATTCGGCGGAGAGAGGGGAAGGTTCAAGCATGAAATTAGATTTTAACTGAATATCGTTTCCTGTGTTCTTTGAAGGGGAGTATCATTGATTCACCAAGACACCAAGAAGTTAAAATCCAATTACCTTCTGGGTGAAAAAAATAACTTTTTGGCATTGGATTTTTTTAAAATATTTCCAGAAAAGTCCATTTTTAAAAAGAAATTTTGCCAGTAGGATTCTCCCTTCTCTCCACCATTTTCTTCAACATTTTCTGATTTGTCCACACTCCTTTACTTTTTGAGCAGCTGTTTTCAAAATGCAGACTGTCTCTGATGCTACCAGAATCTGTTTCTATGACCCTGAGCAGGTTCCTCAGTATTCTTCTGAGATACTTCTTTACCTAGAGAATAGGGACAGGCTTTTTACCTCCAGCATGCCTGTTGTGAGGATACCAATGTAAAGTTCAATAATGTTTGGGAAGTATTTCAATTTGCAATGGGTAGCACTGAGGTAACCATTTTGGATCCCCCATTTGATCAGCCAAATGCATTATGGATGGCTGCTCCCTCACTGCCAGCAATGACTGCATCTGTTTCGCTTTAAAGTATCACCAAGGAGCTGTTTTTATTTTCTGTCCATGCAGTTTAGTTCTACCTCACCATAATAGGAATGGACACATGCACCTTATATATTATTTGGAAATGTCCTCAGTTTAATTTGGATCTCACAGACCTTCTCCCTCTCTACATAGGCAGCTTAGGTTTCTGGGACTGCCGCTCAAATCCCTAGTGCCATTACCAAGTCTGCGGAATGCTGCGTGGTCTCTGGAAGAGCACAAGCTCTAGAAATGCAAATGAATAGTACATGAGAGACATTAAATGCCGTAGCTAGACTACAGTAAAACCAAGACAACTACACTAAAAGACAGGGTTAGAAAGACTTAGGAGTGCCACTGTCTTTGGCACAAGAGCCTTTCCCACTCTTGATACTGACCATGCTCGTTAACCTTAGGATGAATTTCCAGAAACTGCTCTCTACTGTCAGAGCATCAGTGATCTTCCACCACTCCTTGGAAAGATGCAAGAGATCCCTGCCCTGTTTCAGAGTATCTGCAGCCTCTCTTCAGCAGAAACAACATGGCCAAAAGCTTCAAGTTCACAAACACTTTCCTGGGCATATTTTTAATGTGTTAAATGGATCCGTTTCTCAGATGATGTGAATTTTGAGGTCTGAGTAAAAAAGCTATTTGTGACAAACAGTATGTTCCCAGCTAAGGGTCACTAAGTAATTGCCCACATGGAAGTCACAGGGATAATGCCTGGCAGCCTTGTGACAACTAAGAGAAAAAGAGCAGGAGTGAATATTGGGGAAGCACGTTTTAGTTGTGCTGGATAATTTTTAGCAATTAAAGAAAGCCACAGCATGATGAATAGCTTTTGTGTAAACAAAATATCTGTGCACATTTCCCTTTCTTCCATCCTGGTGGCTGACTGGGCCCAGTTAGACTCACCTGCTGTTGTCCTGATCTTGGTGATGGTGAGCAGCACAAAAACACACACAATCTTCCCAGCAGTCTTCATGTTGGCTTCTGCTTTCATGGTTCAGGCAGCTCCGTCACTCCATCCATGCTGCCACCAACCTAGTTGTGGTCATGGGGAGTATTTCTGACCTCCCAGTGCATCCTCAGTAACCAATATCAGTGTTTTCTCTCCCCTTTTGCCACTCCTCTCCTCTAGCTGTGCGTGCTCCTGATCGACTGGCTCCTCAAAGCTGGAGAGGTTCCTCCTTCTGACTTTTCAGAGCACTGGGCTTCCTGTGCTGAGCCTAGGCGAACGCTGAGGAAACAGACTGAACAACTCTGCCTTCCGTTCATTGGCTCTCCTCAGGAGGCTGATGAGTGAAGATAAACCCTGCAGCAGAGCTCAGAGGGGGTAAAAGCAGAGGAGATTATTTAAGGCTGAGTTTAATATCAAAAAGGAAATCTTAGTCTTGGAAAGCTACAGAGAATCTTATATTTCATATTTGTCACTACTACTACTACTGCTACTGCTGCTGCTGCTGCTGCTGCTACTTCTTTGTCACTTCTTTGTCACTGCCTCCAGGAACATTCCTCCTCATGTCTCCCTCAAAAAAATAAGCAGGCTCCTCCTCATGTCTCCCTCAAAAAAATAAGCAGTCTCTTCTCTGTAAGTGATATTTTTAATGATTTCTCCCTTCAGTAGCTACTTAGCTACAATCAATGTAGTTCTTATCTTGAACAACATGGCTTTCCAGACCCAGGGGGGAGAAACTGAGTTTTGAGGGGAAAGAAAAGCCTATTTTACATACTTTTCAGTGGAAATAATACAGAAATTGAAGCTAGCCCACATCTTTCACTGAAAAACTCTTTGTTTTTTTTCAGAATACTGTTGTGTGGGTTTTTTTAAATAATACTGTACCTGTTTCCCCACTGCCTCACTGTTCTACTAATTTCAGATTCAGGGCTTCTTTTCCTTTCTTAAGCCACAGCACTTTCCCAGCACAGTTCTGTGGGCTAGCAATAGAGAAAAGGCCTCCATTGTTGAAAGCTAGAAGTCAGAATAATTACCACTGAGAACAGAGATACAAGAG
>NW_009647236.1:5121054-5124598 GCF_000708025.1 Charadrius vociferus | reverse complement strand
TCAGGAGCTAGGACTGCACACCATGTTTGAAAATCAGTAAGCTATACTGATGACTGTAGTCTGATACTCTGGTAATTTTGTTTGATCGAACTGGTGTTCAAAAATGGTCTGCATTGATGTTCACTGGAACAGATGAGTGTGAATTAAGGTCCTATGAAATTAAGTAAAAAAACACTGATAATGATCATATAAAGAAAATCAGGTAAGACAGAAATTCAGCTGGATCATCTTGGTCCCACGATCATCTTACTGACTACAGTTTTGTGTGGGAAGGCATTCTGCATATTTTTCCCCACTCTATTTTTTAAATTAAATTTAACATTTTGACACTGCTCCAGACTGTTCTAAGGTTTTCAATATGCACTCTGGTTTATTTCCTGAGTATTTACTGTTGATCTAGGAATTAGTAATGCTCATGAACAGATATCACAGCTATATTTTAGACAAGGGCATGGAGAGGAAGAAGAGGTGATTATGTAAGTAGAGATTCAAATGCAAGCCTGTAGCGAGAAGTAGGCAACACATAAGCAGTATGAGGCCTCAAATGCAAAAATAATAGTGCTCAAAGCAAAGACAAGAGGAAACTAAGGCAGTGTAAATGTGCAGACATGTGGCGTATTGGATAGATGATTGCTGCATGAACATGAAAAAATGAAAAGATGCAATGGGATAGAGGAGATTTTGGAAGACAGCATACTATCTTCTAAGTAAGAAAAGCCCTACTTTAAGTTGCCACAATGAAAGGTCTCTGCCATTCCTACCAGAATTTCCTCGGAACCAGAAGATAGACAGCTTTTGGTAAGCAAATAATATTTAAGATGTCATTAAGAATTTTGGGAGCAACCTGCTGGTTGAAGCCTGGGTTTCTAGGAACAAGTGAGGGGGTCCTATGAGAAGGTGTGGTGGGTGGACCTTGGCTGGCTACCAGGTGCTCACCAAGCCACTCTACCACTCTCCCTACTCAACTGGACAAGGGGAGAAAAATACGACAAAAGGCTTGTGGGTTGAGATAAGGACTGGGAGATCACTCAGCAGGACACAACTGAAACCATAAATTTACCACAAGAAGTGACAAGTACTTTATATCTTATTCACTGGAGCCTGTCTTCTCAGTTATGCATTGAGAGCCAGGATCCCATGACAGAGGAATTGACCCCAAGAAAGGCCAGAGCGGGACAGAGGATGACCCGGATGGAGAAATAGTGTGTGTAGAGGGAGGAAAGTTGTCAGGGTTGGCTGGCTGCACAAAAATGTGGTGTGCATTTGATGGAAAGGAGGACAAGGAGAGGGATAAATTGATTGTGATAGCTGAGGATGAAGCCTGAGATGTAGCTGAGGATGAAGACATTGCCAACAAGGCGTAACTAAAGACACACTTTCACTAAGTGCACTTTTCCACCCAGCGGCAGAGAAAACTCAAGCATTTTTGGTTTAAGGTGCTATACAGAGCCATCACAGCCTTCCTGGAGACTGAACTTCCCCTGTCTTCTGTGTTCAGAGAGCACAGATTTGGGCTCTGGCTGTGGTTTTCAGTGTGAGTTATTGCAGACCCATTTGATGTTAATTATCATAATGTCATCAGATATTATTTGACATAGGCACAGTCTGTGATCTGCTCTGTTTGAAGTGGTTTAACTCAGCTTTAAAGTCCTTGCTGACAGCAGATTCCATGCTAATAGCTTGTTCAACAGGAAGTGCAGGAGCTGTAAAGCTGGGTTTTAATTATCAAGGTGCAGAGAGAAATTCAATTCTTTCCAGGAACTTCATTTCCAATGATAACACGAATATCAGAGTGCTGCACCCTCAGCCAACATAAACTTTTAAGCTGTCCTCGTTCTCTTGACTTCTCATGGAGCTACCATGACTTACTCCATGTGAGAATTCTCCCTGCTCTCTTTTTCTATGTCAGCTGAGGATCCTAAGTATTGGGACCCTACAGATAGCACAGCAGGCAGCACATAAATGAGTAAATCAAATTATCTCTGAAGCTGGGAATTGTTCTGGAAAAGCATCATGATTCTCTGTGTTGTACTGATAGATCTGTTTTACTCACTGTGTAAATGCTCACCCCAGCAATGAAATACAATGGTTTTGTCTGACAATTCGGCAAGGAAGTGAAATGAAGGCTGGATTACGTTATGCAATGGTCTTGCACAATGTATAGTGCATTAAAACCACTTTAATTCTTTCAGAGGTAGCAGTGTGTGTCACACTTGTCAGTGAATTTCCTGCCTTTTGATGACCTGTCTTAGTGCCTAGAACTTGTGACATTTATAATGAAGGTAAAATAATTTCATAAGTTTTATTTATGGATACTGCATCTGGGCAGGAATAACCCCATGTGTCAGTACAGGTTAGGGGCTGACCTCCTGGAGAGCAGCTCTGTGGAAAGGGACCTGGGAGTCCTGGTGGACAACAGGATGACCATGAGCCAGCACTGTGCCCTGATGGCCAAGAAGGCCAATGATATCCTGGGGCACATCAAGAAGAGTGTGGCCAGCAGGTTGAAGGAGGTTATCTTCCCCTTCTACTCTGCCCTGGTGAGGCTGCAACTGGAGTATTGTGTCCAGTTCTGGGCTCCCCGGTTCAAGAAAGACAGGGAACTGCTGGAGAGGGTGCAGCAAAGGGCTACAAAGATGATTAGGGGATTGGAGCATCTTTCTTATGAGGAAAGGCTGAGGGATTTGGGTCTTTTTAGTCTAGAGAAAAGACGACTGAGGGGGGATCTTATCAATACTTACAAATGCTTAAAGGAAGGATGCCAGGTACATGGGAACAGTCTTTTTTCAGTGGTGCCCAGTGATAGGGTAAGAGGTAGCAGGCACAAACTTGAGCACCCAATCTGGGATCCCCTTGAGGTAATTGCATGTTTCCCAGGGCTGCTTTTTCTGCAGTTCGTCTCCAATTTGATTCAAATACCGAATACTGGACTGGTGAAAACATAACCTGTGCTAAATGTGTTATATCAGATGGACACAACAGATCGGTATTAATTACACGAATTAACTGCATCACCTCCTGAGAATTAAGTCCATACTTAGCGATGTTTGCTCGTAAGTCCACAACTACTTTCCAGGCAAATGGATTATGCTCATCATGCTGTCCTGTGCCCTCTGCTGCTTTAAACACAGGGTAAGCCATTAGTCCCGATTCATCTGGATTCGACATTGAAGCAGTCTCAACAGTTTCACTTGATAAATCAAGTCTTTCAACTAAGTCCCAATCCCCCATTTCTATTGCTTTATTTTTAACTTGTGCCCAGAACCGATTTGGATTCCGTGGAATCACTGTCACAGTAGCGGGGGGCAAAGTCCAAGGTTCTGCACGAGTCTTTGGTTGGCAGGGTGGCTCGCCAGAAGTTTTTGATGCTTGTGTTGTTACCTTTTTCTCCTCCTCGTCCTTACTGTCCAATAAAGGTGGACACAACGGAGCAGTGGGGTGAGGAGATTGGTACTCTTCCTCCGTACCAGGAGGGGCCGAGAGCTGAGTAGACATTTCATTTGCTTCCCACTCGGCCAGCTGTTGTGCTGGAGTTTTATAGGCT
>NW_009647236.1:5101729-5120566 GCF_000708025.1 Charadrius vociferus | reverse complement strand
CTGCACGTCGACCTGCAGCCTTCCACGGTCCGTGGATTGTCCTGTAAAATCACGTCGGGGTCACCAGGTGTCGTTGTAGAGACGGACACGACATTCAATATCCAGTTACAGCAATCGTTCTCTTTATTTTACAAGCAGTGCTCTTTTATACCCTCTAAGCTGGTTGCTTATCTGTGCATGTATTCTAACATTCTACTTTTGCCCAATCCACTCTCACATCACACACCATTCAGCCAATACAATTGTTGATCATGCACTGTTCATGCTCTGGGAAAAGCCAGGATGTTTGCCACCCCTTATCTTGTTTGCTCGGATCTTCTCAGGATTCTTCTGTCTCCTCAAGGGTACACGGGTATCTGTTCAGAGTCAGTGTTAAACTTGTATTTTGATCCCTCAGACCAGCCGAGGTCTCCCACAGGTAGCAGGCACAAACTTGAGCATAGGAAGTTCCAAGAGGAGGGACTTCTTTACTTTGAGGGTGGAAGAGCACTGGAACAGGCTGTCCAGAGAGGTTGAGGAGTCTCCCACTCTGGAGACATTCAAAACCTGGCTGGATGCATTCCTGTGCAACCTGCTGTAGGTGACCCTGCTCTGTCAGGGAGGTTGGACTAGATGATCTCCAGGTGTCCCTTCCAACCTTGACCATTGTGTGATTCTGTGATTTGCATACGCTGTAACAAAATACATTAATTTTTGCATACAGGAGTATGTGAAAGAGAAAGCAAAAGTATTGGGTAGCTTCACTTTATGTGGGCAGATGCAAAACTTCTCCTATATTTACCTTGCTGATGCACTTTACTCTGACTGGCTGGTCCTACGACTATTCCAGTTCATAAGTCTAACAGACTTCATCTAGTCTACCTGGACTATGATTGACACGCCCATGACCTGCCCAAAATGTGATTGTCTGAATGGTTCCAACTGCAGATACTTTAATTTCAGCTCTTGCTTTCATCATGCATTTCCTAGCCCCTTGGTCCCACTGCATGGCAAATCCCCTAGTAGAATGGCATGATATGGTAGGCTGGCTATGGAGATAAAATTTACATACTTTGTGGCAGTAAAGTGACAGTATGCTTATAAAGCCGCTTCCTGGTTGTTCTGTGGTTGGGTGTTGTTTATTCCTGGAAACACCCACACACCTGAAAGTCCTGATGAGAATATGGTTTCTTTTACATGACTCCTACTGGATGGTAGGTAAGGCTGAGGTGACACCCACATTCCCAGAGTCCCTATCCCTTCAGGAAAGCTTGCATTTAAGAGCAAGACTGAAATTGGAGGACCTGACTTTGAAATCAGAGCTGTTGTGCATCCTTTATACGCATTTGTAGGTAAATTAAATACTACTCATGTTTCAGAGTATTTCTCTGGGTGCTGGATGTAGGGGCTAGATGTACAAAATTCCTCCCTGCAGCCTAGTCTGAAATTCTGCTTCCCATCATTCCTTGGATTCCTGTCTCAATAGCTTCTGTGGACCATGTCCATGCTTTACAGTTACTGACAGCACAGAGCTCCCTGAGCTGGCTTTGGGGTAGCTTTAGAAATAGAAATGGTACAGTCAAGTCAGCAAAGCACTGCACCTAGCCAGGGCACAGCAATTTGTTCATGCAACTAACTGCTACCCGATGGAGATGAATGATTGCACCGAGTGCAACGCAATGATGTATCAGCTTACTTGGAGCTAGTTCTGACAAGTCACTGACATACGCAGAAGGCACACAGTTCCTGCTGGTATGAAATGTTGTGGCTCTCTTGAAATCAGCATTAAGATCACTAAACTGCATGATGTTCACCTGCCCCAAACTCCTGCATAGGCCACAATGCCTAGGAGCTTCACCTTGTGATTACGTTCTAGCCTATCTCTCAGCAAGGCTTCCCTTAAACCTTGCTCCAGATTGGGCAAAGAAGGCTGGGCTTACTTGGACAACTGCACTGACCGCGGATGACTGAAAAGTGGGGAGGAAGTGACTCAGAGGACCAGATGAATGGAGACAGATGCTTGGTGATAGGAAAGGAGCAGGAACCTCCAGATGACTGTAGCTCCCCTCTGTGCTGGAGGTCCAAAGCATTGGAGTTAGCCTCTCTTTTCTTTGGTAAGGAGGTTGCACGAAAAAAGTAGTTGTTAAGGCTTTGCTTGAACAATAGGAAGGAAGATGTTTCACTTCTCTGATTCCTTGAAATGCTGAAATCCTTGGCTTGAGGAATGAACAGTGTATCTTCACTTGACAGCAAAGCCTGAGGCTAATTTTTTTTCCAATGGAGATGTGTCCTAGCAATCTCCCAGTCGAGGGTGGGCAAGCTAAGGATATGAAGGAGGAAGTTCTGCATTTGAACACCATTTGCAGCATTTGTGATGATGTGGTCTGAAAATTCACTAGCCCAGCTAGGTTGGGACTAACCTCTGCACTACCCTGCATGTGCTGCTGTGTCTATTATCCCCAGTGTGGCTGCATAGAATACTAAGGGTGTATGTGATATGTCCTCTATTATTTCAAGTAGCTGGAGTAAGGAAATATTAGAAATCTGTGGGAAATTCTTCCCTGACATAAATCAATAGAGGTTAGTTGAAAGAAGTTGGTGTATAGGGACATTTTCGGAGTGTAGAGGCATTTATTTCATTTTCTGCAACAGACGCTATACATGTAAGCAGAAGCAGGGGATTCTGCCTGCTATGGGGTTTGGACAGTTATTTCTACCTTATTTTGCTTAGTAAACAGCAGTAAGGCTGAGGGAAGATGATTCTAATAGAATGGACATTTCTAGTGAAGAAATTAATGTCCAGCATCAGATCATTCACAGAAAGGAGCAAGATGCTTTCTAACCTTCAGGAGATAGCTATTGATTTAAATGACAGTACATAAAGCTTAATATCTGTTTCAGTACTGTGCCTGCACTGTTCTAATTTCTAATGAGAAGCTCAACTCCCAAGGCTACATATATTATGCACATACGATGCTTATGTTATGATGGGGATGCATGTATTGGACATGGAGAAAAAATGGGCTTCTCCCATCTAAGCAGACTTGCTAACCTAAACAGTTCATTTTTTCCCAATACTAATATATGACTAGGAATCAGCCCTGCTTGCTACACCAGAACAACAAGGCCTGTCTGGCACAGGGAAATACCAGCCTACAGTTGTTAGTGATGTATGACTAAAAGCAGCATGGGGCAGGTATGGCATCTATATGATCTGGAAAATAGAGCCTTGCCAGCCCTGAAGATTGAAAATCTTTTCTCAACGTGCTTCCCACAGATAATATAACTGCAAAAGAAATGCACTTGCTTGGGTGGTTTTGTTCTGTAACAACAACAGCTAAAATATGAGATCTCAGAACCGTATGACTCCAGCTAGGGGAGAAGAACTCTAAATACCACTTAGTCTGGGAATTCGGCAATACCAAGAACACTTCAGGTGAAGAAAAGAACATGATGGTAAAATTCTGGTAGTTACAATAAATTTGGCGTTTCATGTTTTAATCAGGTCAGAAAGGAAGACTTCCTCTTGGCCAAGGGTGACCAATCTGATAGCCTTCTATGATGGCATGACTAGCTGGGTGGATGAGGGGAGAGCAGTGAATGTTGTCTACCTTGACTTCAGCAAGGCTTTGACACTGTCTCCCATAACATCCTCATAGGTAAGCTTAGGAAGCGTGGGTTATATGAGTGGATAGTGAGGTGGATTGAGAACTGGTTGAATAGCAGAGCTCAGAGGGCTGTGATCAGCAGCAGAGAGCCCAGTTGGACGCCTGTAACTAGTGGTGTTACCCAGGGGTCAGTACTGGATCCAGTCTTATTCAACATATTCATCAATGACCTGGGTGAGGGTCTGAGTTTGCTGATGAAACAAAAGTGGAAGAAGAAGCTGACACACCAGAAGGCTGTGCTACCATTCAGTGAGACCTGGACAGGTGAGAGAGTTGGGCAGAGAGGAACCTAAAGAAGTTAATCAAAGGCAAGCGTAGGGTCCTGCACCAGTATAGGTTAGGGGTTGACTTGCTGGAAAGCAACTCTGCAGAGAGGGACCTGGGAATCCTGGTGGACAAAAAGTTGACCATGAGCCAGCAATATGACCTTGTGGCCAAGAAGGCCAATGGTATCCTGGGGTGCATTAAAAAGGGCACGGCCAGCAGGTCGAAGGAGGTTATCCTCCCCCTCTACTCTGCCCTGGTGAGGCCACATCTAGAGTACTGTGTTAAGTTCTGGGCTCCTCAGTTCAAGAAAGACAAGGAACTACTGGAGAAAGTCCAGCGGAGGGCTACAAAGATGACCAAGGGCCTGGGGCATCTCTCTTATGAGGAAAGGCTGAGAGACTTGGGTCTGTTCAGCCTGGAGAAGTCACAGAAGGGATCTCATCAATGCTTATCAATATCTAAAGGGCGGGTGTTAAGAGGATGGGACCAGGCTCTTTTCAGTGGTGCCCAGGGACAGGACAAGGGGCAATGGGCACAAACTGGAACACAGGAAATTCCATCTCAACATGAGGAAAAACTTCTTTACTTAGAGGGTGCCAGAGCACAGGAACAGGCTGCCCAGAAGGGTTGTGGAGTCTCCTCTGGAGATACTCAAAACCTGTCTGGATGCGTTCCTGTGCAACCTGTTGTAGGTGAACCTGCTTTGGTGAGGGCTTGGACTAGATGATGTCCAAAGGTCCATTCCAACCCCTACAATTCTGTGATTCTGTAATTCTGTGTGATTTCTAAACTAGATATTGGGGAATACATTTGAAATTTGCATCTCCCCAGTTCTTGGCAAGCTTGTCTGAACAGTAATAAGAAAGAGGCAGTGAGTCAGAAGCTCAAAAATTGTAATTTGGGGACTTGCAATGATGTGTTGGCTCACACTGCTCTGTTCTTTCTTTAGAAACTGCTGTAGCTGCTCTTTGGGATGAAAAAGCTGAAAGTAGAATGAAACAGCACTAAAATCCAGGAAATACTGCAACTCGAATTTTGATGAGACAAAAGGGTGGCATTGAGCAGAGCATTCTAAGCTTCCCACTTTGGGACAGCTTTCTGAACCTTGTGCCCTTTGATTGTGATGGCAACTTACAAGCTGAGCTCTGTAAAGAGCAACTGTTTACCCTGATAAGCCATAAATACCACCAGCAGCTTACTAATGAGTTTGGTGCTGTTGTCAGTGAGTGTGCAGCAGGAGTACAGCAGTTTTTCTTCTCCTAAAATCACTTTGTCAATACATTGTTTTGATCAAAATAACTGCCTAAACTGAGTACAACTTCAGATTAAATCTTCTGTGATTAAATATTTCACTTGCTTTCAAGGTAGGTTGGGATACATATATTGTTTATGTCATTAGGTAGACCAGCTGAAGTTTACCAACTTCTTTCTGCCAAGACTTGGTTCAGTAACACCATCTAGGAGACAGCATGACTGCATATGAAATGGCATATACAGTTATTGCCTTGAAATTACAGAGGCTTTTTGGCACATATGAATGTGTGATTTCTGTGAGAATCAAACATCTAAATCTAAGTCCAGAAGGATCAGAACAAAGAGAAAAGGTAATGGAGAGCATCTTGCTAGGTGGAGCTCGGCCCAGGCTCTGCATCCTACAGACACCACAAATCTTTTCACAGGTTCTGTCTTGATGAGCAAAAATAACGATCTGAGAACTCAAATCATGTGACCACCTTAAAAATAACTGTCCTTCAGACAGCTGAAGTAACAAAGATTTCTTGCATTGCTATCGACATTAAGCATGGACTTTCTGCCTTATAGAGTTGGCCATTGGTACCATCTGTGAGAAGAATACTTCTGTAAAGTTACCAGCTGCCTTTTCTCTCTGGTTGGGTTTCTCTGCTGATAAATGTGTCATGAGGTTGTGTTTCACCAGAAGTGCTGAAAGACCAGAAATGGCTTTACAAGGAACATTTCATCTATGTTGCTGTTTCTCCCATTGCCTCTACTTACGTTCCACCCAACTTTTTCAGCTATTCTAGCAGTAGGATCTAAGAGGTGGGTGTTTTACTGCTTCTAGAGGAGAAAACTGTCTTTTTTTCTCCAGTCTGTCCCACGGGTTTTGCTAGAATTCACAGTGAACCTAAACGGCTTTTAATCTCTTTCCTAACTGTTTCAAAATATGGTGTCTGATAGTCATCATTTTTCTCATTGTCCAGTGGATAAAACTAGATAGTTGTGATAATAGGCATTTGACTTGTGGGTGACTTCAGTAGATTTAAAAAAACCAACCACTCTAGTTTCCCGTTCATCTCCACCTTGTGGTCAAACCAGATGCTGCTGCCCTCTTTCAGAGATATATTTTAGGATGGCATGAAATACTTTATTCAACCCAAAGCAAAAGATTTTATTTGTTTGAAGGAGTGGGATTTGTGGGGGTTTTAAAACATATTTTTGAAGATCTACTTTCTGTGCAACTTTAGGAGAAAGCATGTACTACTGTATGATTTTTGCCTAACATAATTACTTGAATACATATGGCATAATGATTGGTCATCATTATATGTAGGTTCATTTTAAAATATTTAAATCAAAAGGTTTTATTAGAAAGTTTTTTATCCATCTTGACATTCACATGCATTTAGACTACTGTCAAGATTCATCTTTGTCTAAGAAAGGCAAGTTCATTCTTCTGTACATTTGACAATAATAAAAATGTGAAAAAACAATGTAATGGGATTTTCTCATTAAATCTAAAGATTTAAGAACGTAAGCATCATAAGAATTGCTGTTTGAACCCCATGACATAAAACCTGAAATAAGCAGAGAACTGAGTTTGCTATGGGGAACATTGCCTCAGATGTACTTGATAGCTGTGATTTAACTCATTGTTGTCAAAAACAGGATTGTGTTTGTAGTTGCCTCTCAATGGAGTGTATATGAATGGGCCAGTTCAACAGAAAACAGGCACAGCTTTCACTGTGACATGGTGTATATATAGGAAGGAGTTCCATAATCAAATATTTTTCCTGAGGGAATGGGCCACCCACCTTTAAAAGCTGACACTCACTAGTTTAGAGCGTTTTTTCTGCTTGCCCTGTTTCATAACATGTTGCATTTTGATGACACTATCAGGCAACACACAGAGTGAATAAACTCTATTTGATGCAATGTAAGATAACGTTCTGATACATACATGTTAAGCAAATTACTTAATAGGAAGAAGTTCATATGCATGAGTGGAAATACCACATGCAGTAAAAATAAACAATGGCTAACCAGCCTACTGATGGAAAGACAGATAGCAATAAGCGAAGATTAGGCAGGCACTATTTATTTTTGCACAGTTACACTAGCTGCACTGTGAACATTTGCAATGGCACCCTGAAGATTTGGCACTGGACACTCCCCCATCACTGAGATTGTCCCAGCCAGGAAATGCTTTTGCACTGTTGGGCAGACTAGAACTTTTAGATTTCAAATTCCTTTTGCACAGAGACAAATCTCTCCAGGCTGATTATTGTTTTAGGAATTAACTAACCAATACAAGAAAATTTTCATTGTGAATAAAAATCTGGATGCTGACAATGCTCATATGAAGCCCTAGCATTACATTCAGTTTAAGCACAGCCCTCTGGACCAAGGCTCTCCTGCTCAGCGGTAGCTATGACTGGCACACAGCCTATTTTACAATCCTAGAAGAAGCAACCAATTTTGTGGCTACTACACTGATGCAGGATTCACAGTAGCTAATCTCTCCTCTGTTTCTGTAGCTGTATCTCCATAACAGTCCTTAAGAGTGACTGCACTATACATAAGTCTCAATACAGCAACAAAAGCCCCAGCAACTGGGGCATTTCTGAGCAAAATGCAAAGCTCATCCCTATGCAGCTAGTTTGCCCTTTATAGGGGTTAGGTTCCTACTGTCAGGGTGCATTAACAAGCCTTAATGGCCCTGACTGGCCTCACCTGGGCATCCACCCATCCACCTCTGCCCATAGGCCCAGGAACCCCATTTAAACCCAGGTGTAGGTCCTTGCTTCTTACTTGAGCTACTTTGTAGGAATGCTGATCTCTTAGGTGCTTGCACCTTGCTCTGGACTGATTTCATAGCTTGACCTCAGGCATGTCTTGTGTCTGTGGAGATGCCTGATGATTGCTGGTCTGTGTCTGATCCTGGTTACCTTCACCTGACCTTGACTTGTGGCTTGATTTCCTGGCATGACCTTAGACCAGTCTTACCATTATGCACTTGCCTGATGGTCTGGACTGGGTGACTGCCCCCTGAACTGCCCTGCAGGAAGAGGAAGACCTCTAACCTGGTGAGAGAATAACTTTAGTCATATCCCTGATACTTCATGTGCACCAGACTGCTGCTATTGCATCCACAGCCAGTGTGCAGTTTCTACCTTGTACTAGATGAAAGATCAACAAAGCAGAGCCATTGCTTGAGTTCAACTTAAGTCTTAGACTGGCATAGGTGGGGGATGATGATTTTTTTTTTACTTATTAGACTGTTTTAGCTATGTAAATGTCATCCTAAATTATACTGGCAACACTACTCAATTTGTTATTAACTCCTTGTTATTGCACATATTCTTGTAGTAGAAAGTCTGCCTTTTTACTCTGTTGCAAATAGAAACAAACTCTGACTCCAATAGTGTTATAAGATTTGCAATGTCATTACTGAGATGAGAGACATCTAGATGAAGGCGTATCTGCAAACTGTGACAGATACCTTGTAGCCTTGCTAAGCTGGGCACTATGAAAATATTTTTTTAATGGTGATAAAATCTTCACTGATGATGGGATAAGAGACAGTGATCTCAACTGCATTCTTATGTCATATTTTCTTTAGCATATCTTTTTAATTCTACAGAAAAAAGTATCAAAATCATTGATAGGAGAAAAGTTTCCATAAGCTCTTAGAACTACATGCCTGAATGAGATGTTAAATTTCCCACACAATGGTGGTGTGAACAGAAGTCATTGAGTGGTGATACTATTTGCCTTTAAATATCATGTTCAGAAAAACTTGTAATATTTTTAGCAGTGAGCAGAAGAGACATTATGAAGAAATGCATTCCCTAGAACTACTTTTTAAGGACTTAAAGAAAAATTGTGTGTATACTTTGGGTCCTCAATGATATTTATTTGGTATTTAGTTTTCATAAGTTTAACATTTAGTTTGTAAGATAGACTGTAAACTTTGTAAGTTTGATACTTAGTTCTCATAAGTTTCCTCTCACCCCTAAAGTTTGTTGTCCTAATGTCAGCATGAGGATGGTTAAATTCCACAGGACCTGTGTCTCTGGCCTGTTCTTTCTGTCATCCAATTATACTGGAGCATGTTTATCTTTGGAAGCATGGTTCTGCCTTGTGACTCCTACTGATACATTTGCTTAATCCAGCACTTACTCCCTGGTCAGTTGGAATAGACATTTGGCCTATGTACAATTTCAGGAAGCAATGTGATCCTTCCTCAACTGGCCTCCACAACTTCTGTTTCCCGTATGTCATGTGAAGACCTGGGGTTTCTGACCAGGTCTCTGATGTGATCTTAGTGTCTTGTTAAGACCATGGCAAAGTTAGAAAGAAACAGCCTTGGCACAGAGCCCTGGCCCTGGTGTGTAACAAGGCTGTGTTTACAAACAGTCTGACCCACCCATTGCACTTCTGGTCTCCTCACACAAAGCACAAGCAATTTTTTTTATTCAAGCCCGCTCTTGTCTCTGTCTCAGATGGGTCTTCCATACAGTCTGGCTTGTGCCAGATTCCTGTTGTGCCACTACGTCTTCAACCAGAGTAATTGCTCTCTCTGTTACTGTGCTATGACTCACCATTATTCTGGTGGATGGAGTCCTTGAAGCTGGAGAGCTTCCACTCCCTGCCTTTTTGCAGAGCAGATCTTCTGTACCTCCTTTGCCTTGCTTCTCTTTATGGGGCTGATCTGTGGCTGAAAAACCCCACAGCAGAGCTCAAATAGGATAGGAGTTTCTTGTCTGTATTTCATGTTTTCTTATTCTGAGCTAGTGGAAGAAACATATTCTTCTTTCAGTGCTGAAAATGCTAAAATTATACAGTCCCTCCCCAGCCCTTCCGCAAAGTGATAATGATATACATCTTTTTACATTTCTGTTGATGCTTTTTCCGGTGAAGGGATGGTCAGGCATTAGTAGGAGTGGAATTCCGAGTCCATGTCCAAAGAAGTCTCCCAGGTGCTTGGAGAGAATATGAGGAATGAGGTAGAGATGATGGACACCTGGCACTTTCTTCTCAGGCTTGGGAAGTGGTGCTAATCCTGTGCCATATACCTGTTCTAGTGTATACTATCTATCTCTGGAAAACTTAGCATAATCAGAAGCAAAATCACATATAAGCCTGGGGAAACTTTGAGCATGTATCAGGCCTATTTGTCCATTGGTTCTTTGCCTAAGAGAGAGTTCTGCTAGCTGCTATTGCCCCTTCTGTGACCTGGCAGTTATTCCCAGGCCTCACAGGATATCTTATGCTTCTGTTCTTTGCTCCCTATCTCTAAAATATTAATGAAATCACCCGCTTACCTCAGTGGTAGAGCGTGACTTGCTTAGATACTACATTAAAGGTAACTTCTGACCTATAAAAGCCTTGATCAGCAGAAAGTTTAACTTTCTGAGGGCATCCTGCACATTAAGATGATGTGGATAGGCTTCTGTGTCATCCTCTGGGACAAACTGGCAAGTAATAATGAGTAAGAGTAGTAATACATTGGAGGCTGTAGTTAGATCTTTTCTGTTTCCTAGGTAAAACTGTTTGTGTCCACTTTAGTCTTGAAAATTGTTGATTCAACACTTTTGGTAGGGGAAAACTGAAGGCAATTGCTGGACCCCTTGGGAAAAGTCTGCTATTTGTTTCTCTTACAGTTCGTCTAGCAGCATCTAACCAATTTGGAGAAACCTGTAAATAGTGAACAGAACAAACATAAAAAATAAACAAGGTTACTGGTGGAAATCAAATACGTCAGGTACTCAGAGCATTTTGCTGACATAAGGTCATCACTTGATCTTCATGTTAATTTAAAATACATATATTCAGGCCAGTGTAGCTTTCTGCTACTGAATTCTCTGTGGCTTTCAGTTATGCAGTCACATTACCACAAAGAACTAATAGCAAACCAAATTTAGTCCTGTGAAGTGCTTATTGTGCTGCTTCTCAGTACAAAAGGAAAATGTTCTCATTGCTCCGATGGCTGATTTACACACCACATTTTGTAGGTTTTAGACTGCTTAGAAATTGTACAGCCTACACAGGCACACACAGATAAACCTGTATACCTCTTAGTAGGATTAACTTTTCTTCAAAATAGTTCATAAAACACGTATGTGGCTGTGCAGAAGCCTCTTTTAACTAACAGTCAAAATCACTGACTGTATCAGGTGGAAATCTGGTTCACACCCGCGTTCTCTAGCTATATGGCTGATGAGAGAGTGACTGTGAGGGAAAGAGCATGACAAATGTTGAGGGGACAGGGAATATCAAGACCCTCAAAATCGGACTGTAACAGGTTTGTCTCAGCCTCTGCCTCTTGCTGTATTTAGTAATCTATGTGGTGATTCTCCTGCTCTTAAGAGAAAAGCTTGGTATGTCAGGGCATGTGACCATGCTGGGCAAAAAAAAAACCAAAAAACAAGAAGTTTCTATCCAATACAGCCACGTTATGGTTTCTGCGGAAATTCCCAACACTGATTGCAACTTCAGGTGTTTTGGTGGTACAGGACAGAATAAAAATGGAGAGAAATCTGTCCGTAGCATCTGCTTGTTCCCCCAAAAATAGTTTGATTTATTTATGTCCCAGAAAAAACCCACTGTTAGACTCCTCTGTAGAAAGCATTCTTACAATTTTTCCCTTCTGAAGGGTCTCGCTTGCTGACAGATTCAAAGCCTCCCAGACGTGGAGGGAGATGCTAAATACTTAATAAAATAGAGCCTTTTCTACTTTGGACATGGGTCATTCCAGTACCGAACCTGTCCAGTGTTCTTCCCTATCAATGGCTAGCTCTGTGCTGACAGGCCAGAATATGAGGCTAGCTGGAAGAAGTTGCCTCTTATAATGGTGTTGACATGGCTAGAGCCAAAAAGCAGAAAGGCCAGTGCATGACTTTCTGCTTCAGTGGTTGAGTCTGCTGGTTTTGGCCCATTTTCCGCGAAAAGTGTCTCTGTGTGGATTACTTCTGCAAATGGAACCCTAGAATCCCAGTGCCACAGACCCCAGGACAGCTACTGATCCACATAGGGCAGCCAAAAGTTAGGCTTTGTTTTCCCAGTGCTTCACCCATGTGATCTTTCTAGTACACAGTCTTATCTTTCAGGGTAATGTGACATACAAAGAAACAGACTCTTCAGGCAAGTTTCTAAAGCAAGCTTTCTACTACACAGCATGGGACATAGAGACTAAAGTGGGAATACTTGTTTGTCACTTCCTCAGTTTCCTTGCTGCTCTTCAGCAGTATTTGGACTGATGGTTGTGGTTATAGGTTTCTTCTTTAGATCACTTCTCTTCTGCTGGACTTTTCCTCTGAACCCTTAGAGGCTAATTGTGTTTTCCTGTCATAGCAAATCTAGCAATCCTAAGTCGCTCTGACTTAGGGAACACAACAACCGTTCTTCTCTGCCCAGCTATAAAAAGGGCTGTGTCACTCATTCCATTTCCCTTTTCTGAAATGGCAGGCCTAGACCTTTGTTTTTATTTTGTTCTTACTTACAGGCTTAGAATTTGAACTTGAATTTATACAGATACCTTCCTGTCTTTAGAAATCCTTCTGTTTCTGAATGATATAATCACTCTTGCAAAGACTCTTAGGGTATGGGTCTACACTCACATTTCTGTGTATGAAGTCTTATAGCAACAATGGACTATATCTGTGCTTTCATTTTCTGGAACTCATCCCCGTTCTTTTGGGAAGAAAGATTCAGTGAATAGTGCAATGCGTATGTGAATTGTGCATTTACCAAGTCTTGTTTCTTCATTAATCTTGGCCCGGCTTTTATGGAACTCAGCACAGCATATCACTAACAGAAAGGCAAAAACTGCCAAACATTAACTGCCTGATCTAAGATATGTCCCTGCTGTTGCCAAATGAAAGATTGTCCACACTTTCTGGTATGAGTAAAATGTTACTGAATTATTGATTTAAGCTAAAATGTAAAGGAAAAAAAAAATAAAATATCAGGCTGAGGCAGGCATTTACCACAGTTAATTCCAGCCTAAACTCATAACATTTGGCAATATTATAAACTGTAGAGAAAAGAATAACGGGAACTGTCTCACGGTCTTAAGAGCTATCTGTATCAGTCCCACCTACAAGCGCCCATCCAGGCTTCTGCATGTGTACTTGCATAAAGCCTGCTTGTGAAAAAAACAAAGTATAGTTTGGTCAGAGTAAAAGGCTTTTACCTCCTACTCATGTTTCAGGGGGCTCCTTTCTAGATTAAAGCTTTTTTGCCTCTCCTTTTTAACTAATGCCTTTCCAAAGTGACAAGTTCCACTTAGCAGAAGGTCCTGAAGTCACTCCTATGACTTCCTGTCCTGGTTTGAGGGGCTTCTCTCCCTGGAGGGAGAGGTGGGGGAGAGCATCTGTCGTTCCTCTCAGTGGCCAATCTCGCCACTTCCATTAGTCATGCTGCAGGAAAGAAAAGGGTCTATGGATTAAGGTGCCACACTGTATGTAGCATAACCTACGATCAGCCTCATTCCAGATTTCAGACTTCCTGTTTGCTGTTGAGCAGGTAGTTGCCTGTAGTTTTCTAACCAAGTGCTATTGTGTGAGTAAACACACTGGAGATTAAGAGGTGCTTACCTAGCAAGGTATTGCTAGCTTGAGATAGGTAGTTCACAGGGGAGCTCACATGCTGAGAAGATGTGGGTGGATTTTTCATAATCCTCTGATGACAGATATACTGAGTGAAAAATAAAGAACCTGTGGTCACAGTTTTGCTGTCTTGCAAGTAAGCATGTGTGGCAGAGGAAGACTTGAAACTTACTGATCTCGGTTTATTTTAGTAATGGAAAGTTAGAACTCATGGCTGGTTTTCTCACAAGAAGCTCCACCTACTGCTCACTTTGTACCATTAGTGTAAACATACTACATAAATAAGATGATAGGAAAAAAAAAAGCCAAGAAAATCATATGTTAAATGCACATTATTAAAGGCTTGAAAAATGAAGCAGTCGGGAGAAGTAAGGAAAGGCCCAAATATTCCATAGCATATGTGCATTATCTTACAGTCTGTAGTTAGTCACAATGTGGCAGTGTACACAGACCACAGGGAAAGACTATCCAGAAAGAATTAACGAGGGGCTTCATTATTTTTCCCAGCTGTGGCTGGGCATTTGCTGGAATGGCCTGCAGCTGAAACAAACTGGGTCTGTAGAAGAAAAGAAACTGCAGGAGAAACAGCTTTGTTAGAAGTACTAGTGATAGCTTAATAGGGTTGGGTTTTGTTTGCTTGACACAGACCCTGTGCTGGAACTCAGAGTAGTGTCTTCTGCTGATCTGGGTTCTGCTTTCTTTCCTCCTCTAAGGGAGTTCCATAATGGATTATCTGCAAATTGTGGAGAAGGTCCTGTTTGCCTGTCATCCTATGGTGTCCAGAGTGCAATGCTGAGCCTTGTTGTCCCTGAGAGAAGTGAAACCTGTGGCTAGATATGTAGAAAGGAGTTGTTAAAGATGCTTGCTCTTTCTTTTCTCTTGTGCTCTGCCTGGATACTCACAACTGCACGGTAAGGTTACTGCTTCAATCTGAGCCTGACATACCCTAGCAGGGAATGACCAATGCAACTTTTCTGTGGCACTTGTGAAATTTTGACTCAGCCTAGCAGTGGCACTTGGCTGTAGCATGTTGCTTGGATTCAAAGTTGAAGGAAATGTAAGTATGCTTGCTGGTGAGGTGTGTCCTGATAAGTGCGTGTAAAGCTGAACTGATTCAAATCAGTTGAATGTCTTCCATTGTGATAGGTTTGTTTTGCTGTGGAAACTCACTCACCAGTGTGAGTATGAATGTGAGCTGGCTCATTATGGTTTGCTCTGCCTAGACTTCTTGTGGCTTTCAATAATACAGATTGCTTATTGTGGAGCAATAACAACAACCATAAACAGAGCTGTTTGAAATTAAGTCCTTTCTCATGCCTATGATTTATTTGCATATCATCCCTACTCTGTAGGATTGAAATGATATGGTGACTCAACTAACTGTGCACAAATATCCTTGCACAGAAATCCATGCTTGTAGTCAGTCTTAAGTTGTATGAGTTTAACAAGATATTTTCTGGTGGTATATACAGCAAGCTTTTGTGGAGACAAATAAGTTTATGGGATGTAGAACTTTTTTTTTTCCCCTTATGACTGCTTTCAACTCAACCCATCTCAGAAATGGAGCCACTTGTAGAACAACTTTCTGCTGATGTGAGAGACAGAATGTGTTCGCCCCAATGAAAGGGTGACTTGTTAGAACTTCGGTCCAGAAATCTTGAAGGTCCATTTATGAATAAAAAGGTGCCTGTCTTCTCCAGTTTTCTAGGGAAAAAAGTTTGCCTCCCACTAACTTTCATCATGGCTGGGCACTAGTTTATTTCCTTAGAGCTGCTGAAAAGCTCTTGTTTGAAAACCAGTTCTTTTCACAAATATATAACCTACCGAAAAACTACTTGTTAAAGGATCCTGTCTTCTGTGTGAAAGGTATACTGCCCATTAATGGCTGGAAGGCATAGCGAAACAAATTAAAACAGGAAAGCAGGCACACTTTTTTTTTCTCTTGAATGCTACAGGAAGGCTAAAGCTAGTTCCAGTACTAGCAGTTTCCAACAGCCTTGCTGGTGAGGACTGTTCCCACAGAATCTCTGAAGAGGACAGGTTTGGTCTCTTCTGGCATGAAGGAAAATATCTATTGTCCCTACTCCAGGATGATCTGTGGCAAAATCCTTCCTTATCTTTCAGGAAAATGTTTCTAAAAGCCGTGCTAACAAAGAATTGTGGTTAAAATACATTGAACTAGGGGAAATTTACTTGCTTTCTAGAATAGTAGCTATTGTTTCTTTTATTTCTGCAAATAAGGGTGAGGTAAAACCTGAGTTCATGTTTGAAGGAAAAGAAACAAAAGCAAAGATCTGATTAAAATGAACTCCCAGATTCTAGAGTTGCATGGCAATTTCAGTTGCCTCAAGTCTCAGAGGCTGTACTATTCTTCAGAGCAGTATTGGGAATGACTGTAAACATAGAGCAGTAGTTCACCCAGGGCTGCATTCACCAGCATAATGCCAAATGCTGCATTAACACAATATTTTGCTGCTACCTCATGAGCAGATGTGCAAAATAATTAAGCATCCAGGTGAATGTGGGGTGAGAACTGCTCTTCTCTTCACCTCTGGCCTTTGCTCTGATTCAAATGTGCACTGAAAAGGCTGTCTCTCATACATGCCCACAGGAATACATTTATTGATACACCTCCAGATATTTTTTTATCTGGTTATTCATATTTTGGGGCATATGACTACATAGACTTGCTAATGTTCTTTGTGATGTGTTTGTTGTGTGTCAAACCAAGGCAACAGTTCTGAAATATACTATCTGCTCTTTAATCTCCGTCTTATGTGTCAAGCATGTAATAACACTTACCTTTTAGGGTGGAATGAGAGTTTTAACAGAGATTAAAAAAAAACCCCAAAAAACAAAACCTTGAAACCTTGATTCATTGTGGGGATTTTCTGTGCTTTTTTAACTGTTGTTAGACTTCTGGGAAGACTTAAAGGTTTCTAGATGTTGAATCTGAATGTTTAATTCTAAGGCTTCTTTGGCTGAAGCAAATTGAGGCATTCAGAAAGTCAACATCCATTCTGAGTCTGTTCCCAGCTGTGCCTTTGGTATGGCATTCCAGTCCGATCGCCTCTCTGTTGCGTTTTCAGTTGTAACCCTGAATGGGTTTGAAGTGGGTGAACAACTGCTTTATTTGGTGCCCTGGGGTTTTGTGCAAGGATGGAACATTGCAATAGACGTATAAGCATCGCTGTGGAAACCACAGTGCACACAGCTGCTTTTTAGCCAGTCTCCTCAAAACACAGGAACAATCCAGCTCCTAAATATCTGGGGTTTGATGGTGGATTCTTTTTTTCTGACCCAGTGTCAAGGCTATTAATAAAGAGGTAACAACCACTGGTCACACAGCTAAAGGCTTGCCTCTAACTGGCCTTTGTTTCACTGATCACTCTCCCCTGGGACCACCTGTTCAGGCAGTTCTAAATCAATGTCACTGTGCACTTATCTAGCCCATACTTTTTCAGCTTCTCTGTAAGAATGTTATAGGAGACTATGCCAAAAGTCTTGAGGTCCAGGTACACAACATCCACTGCTCTCCCTGCTGCACAGAGCAGGTCTAGTCACTACCTTGGTTCCGTGGTATCGCTAGTGGATGTGCTGTGGTGACAGCATGCAACACCAGAAAAAGCCCATGGAAATACGCTCAGTTAAACGTCTGGAGTGCACAACTGTACTCACTTAAAATGTGCTCCTTCCTTGCCTTCCCCAGAAAATTCTTGTGTTCTTCTGGATGATATCCAGCTCTGTTGTGCCTTGTTGAAGGCATGTACCTTGATGGCTATGCCTTGACCTGTGTCTCAATGGGCAGAGGCCCCAAGCGACTCCTTGGATCCACAGACTGCTCCAAAACAACCTCCTGTCCTCAGCCTTACATGTAAGTAAGAAGCTGAGTTTGATGTACATTCCTCTGAGTAGGTTCAGTTGCAAGCTTTTAATTAAAAGAGTTTTCCGTAAAACCTTTTGATTTAAAATATTTTTTTTTCAAGGAAAACCTTTTGACGAGTGCTTGAACATGGGAAAATATCAGTTCACATCAAACACCAAAAAGCCCCACAAAAGCAACTGGCATGTGTTGATGTGTAGTTGGAAACCTCTAGTTTGGAGTTTGTCATTTTCCTAACAAAAGCTAAACATTTCCTAAGCCGCTCCTTCCCACACACATTACTCCTCAAGAAACAAATGCTCACAATGTTTACTTCTTTTTTTCCCCCCTCTCTTTCTGTCCAGCAATGGACAAGAAAGGTCATTCTGATGTTTTCTCTGCTGGGAGTTTGCTGTGTGACCTCATGATAAGGAAATCTGAGGAGCAACCACCTTCCTGGTCCTGTTTTTCTGGAAGACTTCCAATTCTTGGGGAATACAGGATAATGTAATTATATTGTAGCTCCTGCAGTGAATTTTCTTCCTTCATTTTTCCACCCAGCTGCTGATTTAGCGCCCTGTTCCTGATGCAAGCGTGCTACCTAGCCATGGGTGCAACAAAGCTAAGAAACAGTTGGTGCGCATTGCCCTGACCTCCAGTTTCGACAGCTACTTGCTCCTAAAGGGTAGTCTGCCTTGGCCTTTGCTCCAATAGCAAGCACCATGAGGACTCATGCAATCCTCTCAACAAAACTCTTGCCATCAACACTTGTTTTTACTGCTCAAGTGGCTGTCTGGCTCAGCTGAGCAGGAGAACCTTGTTGCTGTCCTCTCAGTAGTCAGCATTGCTATTTGCTATGCCACTTCACCCTGACCTGCCTGCTCCTGAATGATTAACTTCTTGGAGCTGGAGATGCATCTTCACAGCACCAAGCTTCACAGAATTTCACAGAATTTTCAGAGTTGGAAGGGACCTCTAAAGATCACCTAGTCCAACTCCCCTGCTAAAGCAGGATTGCCTAGAGCACATTACTCAGGACTGCATTCAGGCGGGTTTTGAAAATCTCCAGAGAAGGGGACTCCACAACCTCCCTGGGCAGCCTGTTCCAGTGCTCTCTCACCCTAACTGTAAAGAAGTTTTTCCGTGTGTTGGAATGGAACTTCCTATGTTCCAGCTTGTGCCCATTGCCCCTCGTCCTGTCACTGGGAACCAC
>NW_009647236.1:5081539-5099564 GCF_000708025.1 Charadrius vociferus | reverse complement strand
GTAGTATTTCCAGCAGACATCTGGGAAGTTGAAGTCCCCCACGAGAACAAGGGCAGATGATCGTGAGACTTCTGCCAGCTGTTTATAGAATATTTCATCAGATTCTACATGCTGATTAGGGGGTCTATAGCAAACTCCCATCACGATGTCTGCCTTGTTGGCCTTCCCCTTAATTATTATCCATACACACTCAACACTGTCATTCACACTGTTAAATTCTAAACATTCAAAACTGGCCCTAACATAGAGGGCCACCCCACCACCTCGCTTTCCTTGCCTATCCCTTTTGAAAAGCTGGTAGCCATCAATCACGGCACTCCACTTGTGTGTGTCTTCCCACCACATCTCTGTTATGGCAATTATATCATAGTTTCCTTGCTGTACAATGGCCTCCAGCTCCTCCTGTTTATTCCCCATGCTGCGTGCATTAGTGTAGATGCACTTCAGCTGGGCTAATTGTCCTGCCACCTTCTTGGGAGGACAAGCCTTAATTCGCACCTGATCATGCTCACACACTTCTGTAGTTACCAAATTATCACTACCCCTCATGTCTTTGCTGCCACACAAACCACCATCCCTTGCTGTCACTGAGACAGACTGCAAGACCTTGCTAACGCTTTTACCCGGAAGTACTGGTATGCTGCTCCCAGGCACCACTTTTGTAATCCTGGTTTCATCCCCATTGCCCTTCAAACCTAGTTTAAAGCCCTATGAATGAGCCCTGCTAATTCTTGTCCCAGGATCTTTCTTCCCCTACAGGTTAGTCTATCCCCACCTGTTGCCAGCATGCCTCGTTTCCTGTAGACCAGCCCGTGATCAAAGAAGCCAAAGTTCTGCCAGATGCACCAGCCTCGGAGCCAGGAGTTAATTTGCTTGCTTCTCCTATTTATCCCCTCGTCATCCCTGGCAAATGGTAGGATAGAGGAGAACACTATTTGTGCTCCTGATCCCTTAACCAGTTGTCCCAGGGCCCTAAAGTCATTCTTCATTACCTTTAGACTTCTGGTACCTACCTCTTCACCGCCTGCCTGAAATATCAGTAGTGAGTAGTAATCTGATGTCTGAACCAGGGAAGGGAGTTTTCTCTGTGTGTCCTTAATTCTGGCCCCAGGGAGGCAGATGACTTCCCTGTGGGATGGGTCAGGTCTACAAATAGGGCCCTCCGTTCCCTTCAGAAGGGAGTCCCCTACTACAATTACCTTCCTTCCTTTTTTGGTTGAGGAAGTCCTAAGGCGTGGGGGTGAGTGACTAGCCCTGGGCAACTCACTGGTTGGATCATCCTCTCCATCCTCAGTCGCGTTGTCCTCGATTTCCAAAGCCCCATACCTATTATGCAAAGGCAACTGGGATGGTGAGGGGGGCTGTGAGGGGTTTCGCTTGCCTCTCCAAGGAGGGATCTGACTCCACTCCCCCTTATCCCTCAAGTCCCCTCCTTCTGCCTGGTGACAGGAGGGTAGGGGATCATCCACTTCTGATAGAGCCTCTTCCTGCTGCTTTTGCCTCAAGGTATGGCTCCACCAATCTATTTCATTTTCACAGTCTCTAATACTTCTTAACCTTTCTACCTCTTCCCTCAGTTCAACCACCTGCCTAAGCAGATCGTTTACTTGATCACACTGTACACAGGCAGTGTCTCTGGCTCCCTGTGAGAGCAGTGCCAGGCTCAGGCATTCGTTGCAGCCTGAGACCTGCACAGCCACATGCTTGCATGGGAGATCAGTCTGAGTTCCCACATTCTTTCTTACAGCAGCTTTCGACCGTTTTGCGGCCATCTTCTCTTGTGCCAGGAGGTGCCCTTGCACGTCGATGTTCCTCTGCTTATGCTTGCCCAGCTTGTGCTTGCCCAGCTTGTGCTCGGCTTAGATGCAAGGCTTTCAGTGACCTACCAGTTCAGCCGCTCCCAGTATGGTGCCACAGTAATGCTCACTGGCTGCCCGCGTGTTGGGTGTGCAGCAGCCGGCCGCTGCTCTCCAGGACAGCCCGTTTAGAACTGCCGTGTGGTGCTGTCTCCGCCCCTGCTGCCTCAGCAGCCTGACCCCAAGCTGCCAGTTCCGGGACGAGCTAGCCGCTTTTCCCGGCTTCGAAAGCCCCCCAAAAGAGCCCTTCGCCAGCTTTTTCCGCCACGATCCCCTCCCCCAGTGCAGCCTTACCTACACTGGAGCTGGTCTCCTCAGCGACCTATGCTTCCTATGCTGTAAGTCTGGGAAAGCATGTGGAAAGAGATACAGTGACTGTGTCTTCTCTTTTTCACTTATCACACAGCTGGGTGAAGATAAATTTTACATTAGATGTTGGGGAACCAGAGGCTACACGTTGTACCTCCATTACTGACAGGGTATTAGCATTGTCCGTGAGTGACGCCAGCTTTCCCAAAAAAACCTAATAACCTGAGTTCTTTTCTAAAGGACAATGCCTGAACATGTCCCAGGATGAAAAAGTAACAACAGGGGTTCTAAACTTGCTTTTGCAGATGGTTGCTGTGCCAGCATGGGGAAAACTGTGAATAGCAGGGTTAAGTAGAGATGTCTGTTATTTATTCATCTTTAGATACAAGCAAAACTTTTAAAATTGAGTAGCTGTGTCTTCCCTTGCAGTCTGCTCCACGGTTTCTCTCTCACCATAAAGAGATATAGCCTCTAACTGGTATACAACTCCACTCTCAGAACAGACCAGCACATAGGAGAGGACTAAGCGAGCACTGCTGTTGAAGCAGGTGCCCCCTGGCTGTTCCTTTCCACCCTGTGCCCCACCTCACCCTGACTTATGGCAGTCCTGTGGTAAATGAGACTGCAAAGTTGACTCGTTCTTGCCTGCTGTGTTCCCCGACTCCATTCAGTGAGCAGGTGCCTAAATTTGTCCTAATGTCAGTGAGAGGGTCATTGTGGAGATGGGAATAAGCTGCTAGCAGTGGGGTGGGTAGGGGGACTTTGAGGCCAGTTTCTGATGACACACAATGCCCAAGGAGCAACATTGTTTTGTTACATACAAATCCTGCTGATACAACAAACTATAGATCAAGGGGGAGGCTGGGATTTCTCTTGCTGTCATCTCTATCTCTGGCTGCTGTAGTACCTCTTTCCTTTTGAACCACCCCCTTGCCTTAAAGTGAGGATTTTTGACAGCCACCCTGAAAACACCTGGAAGGGCAGGCCTATTTTTGCCAGTGCTCTGCCAATTTGGGCACTCGCACACACATGTTACTTCTCCACAGTCATCAGGGGCCATAGAAGCAAAAAGATGCAAACTCTTCATAAGGGTTTCTGAAGTAATCCAGTCTTATTCTACCTAGAGCAGGTAGATTTAGGGAAACCAGTATGTGCCACTTTCTGCATCTTTGTCCATGTGTTCATACACATGGAATGAGAAGTCATTGTGAGAAACACATTTTTCTGTTCATTTTCTCTCGCTGTTCCCACTTGTATGAAACATAGCACGTAGAAGAAGAGCAGGATGCTCTACAGGTTGGTGTGGTAGCTTCTCAGTGGGATGACATGGTTTGTATCCACGTACCAAGCTTCAGAAATGCTCTGTGAAGCGAGAGCATCGTTTGGTCCCCAGTGTTCCCATTCACCATACTCAAACAGCAGTAGTAGGGATATGAGGGGACTTGTAACACTGAAATAGTGGTAGTGTGGAGGAGACACACCCGGTGACACTGGAGTGGTCTCTGAGATCATTCTGAAAGTGACAGAATGTGAGAGGAGTTTTATGTAATCCTTTAGGCAGGCTTACCAAGTACAAAAAAAAAGAGTCTGCGGTCAATTTGTGGTCTCTCAGTTGTGCGTGCTTGCTGGGGAAGGACTGAAACTCAGAAAAGGCAGTTCTTATTGGGGGGAGGGGTCTGGGGGGAGAAAAGCTAGTGCAGTCTCCGAATTTGTTAGAACTTTTTGCTCTGACTTGAGGTTCATGTTTTGTGGTTTGTGTTTTGTTTTTGTTTGTTTTTTTTTTTTTTAGAACAATAGTTTAAACCTGGTATATTGTAAAAGAAAAAAAGTCCCATAAAGCAAGCAATGTTTGCTTGCAGTCATGGCTTAACTCTGGTCAGCAACTAAGCCGCCACTAGCCTCTTGCTTGCTGTTGCCGAGTGGGATGGGGGAGAGAATGGGAAGGGCAAAAGTGAGAAAACTCATGGGTTGAGATAAAGGCAGTTTAATAGGTAAAGTAAAAGCTGCAAGTTTAAGAAAAATAAAATAAGGAATTCATTTCGCCATGTCCCATGGCAGACAGGTGTTCAGCCATCTCCAGAAAAGCAGGGCTCCATCATGTGTAATGGTTGCTTGGGAAGACAAATGTTGTAATTCCAAAGGTCCCTCCTTCTTCCCACAGCTTTTATGGCTCACCATGGTGTCATATGGTATGGGATATCCCTTTGCCCAGTTGGGGTCAGCTGTCCCAGCTGTATCCCCTCCCAACTTCTAGTACACCTCCCAGCCTACTTGCTGCTGGGGCGGTGTAAGAAGCAGAAAAGACCTTGTGGCTGTGTAAGCACTGCTCAGCGAGAACTAAAACATCCTTGTGTTATCAACACTATTTTCAGCATAAATCGAAAACATAGCCTCATACCAGCCACTATGAAGAAAATTTACTCTACCTCAGCCCAAACCAGCATATTCTCCACCCCTTATTCCATACCATTTAAATCATGCTCAGGCTGCACACTACGCAAAACACCCTCATTAATGACCAGCCCTATTCCCGTCCTTTGGTATACACACACAGATATCATTCCTTAAGTTTGTTGACCACGCTCCTGTAAATATCCACATATGTCCATAAAATGTTCACTCAGTTCATTCAGTCTATGACTTTGGGCTCCATCTGTTCTGGTGGTTGCTCAGGACATGAGAGGTGGTGTTATCAGTGCATGGAGCTATCAGGCACCAAAGCCAGTTCTGGTTGGGTCACTGCTGTGCTTGCTCTGCTTCTTGTAAGGCTTGTCCTCCTTTCGTTCAGGTGGTTCCTGCTATAGTACTTCCTATAACATGCAACTCAAATCATGGATTAGATTATTTTAAAGGTATATCCATTACAATCTTCACCCCTGGTTTCTTTGGACCAGACTCATAGGGGTTAACACTGCAATGAACTCCTTCCCTTTACTCTGCTCTGGCTTGAACTTATTGATGGACCGCAGTCCCTTAGGGCTGTACGTGCTCCAAGTGAAGCCTTATCTATGAGCCACCATCTCTTCAGGGGTGTATCTGCTGTGGCATAGGCTTATCCATGGCCGCAGTTGTTTTGAGGTGCACCTGCCCAAGTGCAGCCTTATCCATGGGTGACAATCCCTTCAGAGATGTACCTGTTCTAGCGTGGCCTTAACCCACAGCCACAGTTCCTTCAGGAGTATATCTGCTCCAACATGGCCACAGTCCCTTCAGGATTGTACCTGCTCTGTTGTGGACTTATCTACAGCCACAGACACTTTGAGGTGTTTCAGCATGGCCTCATGCACAGCCACTGATGCTTCAAGGTGTACCTGCTGTGGCATGGACTTACCCACAGCCACAGATGCTTCGAATTGCACCTTCTCCAGTGTGGGCCACAATCCCTTTGGAGGTATACCAGCTGCAGCACAGACATAACCACAGCCCCAGATGCTTTGAGGTGTACCTGCCCTGGCCTGGACTTAGAATCATAGAACGGTTTAGGTTGGAAAGGACCTTGAAGATCATCGAGTTCCAACCCCCCTGCCATAGGCAGGGACACCTCCCACTAGACCAGGTTGCCCAAGGCCATGTCCAACCTGGCCTTGAACCCCTCCAGGGATGGGGCCTCAACAACCTCTCTGGGCAACCTGTTCCAGTGCCTTACCACCCTTAAAGTGAAAAACTTCTTCTTAATGTTTAATCTAAACCTGCCCTCTTCCAGTTTGAAGCCATTGCCCCTCGTCCTATCACTACGTGCCCCAGTAAAAAGTCCTTCTCCAGCTCATGGTCACAGACACTTTGGGGTGTCCTGATCCTGCGTGGACTCATCCACAGGTCACAGTCCCTTTGACTAGAGTTCCTACGTGAGTTCCAGCCTGTACAGTAAAGCAGCACTGGAACAGGAGCGATGCCCTGGCCATCTGCCAGCCCAGGTGTGTGGCCATTGCTGTTATCAAAATGTTCCCAGGCACAGTAGAATAAGATGATAAGCAGTGCAGCAAGCGGCAAAAGCAAAAAGCAAGCACTAATGAACACTGAGCTCTAATATACAGTAAGGCAAGCAAGCCCCATAGCAAGCACAGAAGGCAGCCAATTAATGCCTAAACTGCTATGACAGCTACAAATTCAATCCAGCACATTGCAGTCAAATCTCTCATTATCATGTGGTGAACACGCCAGTAAGAAGATGGGGTGTCCAGTGAGAGAAAGGAAGAAATGTTCTTGGTTGCTCCAGTAGTTGCCCAGGAGACTGGGCTGAAACTCTGACTGTAGAAAGCTTTGGTTGCTTTACCTTCCCTCCTGCAAGAAGGATTTCTGATGTCCTTGAGAGTGAATAGACAAAGGAGTAGGGGCAAGGCTGGTTACAGAGCCCTGTGGAGTCTGGTATGTGAGTTTGATCTCTCTTACCCCTGATGGAGGGTAGAGCAACTCTGAGCTATTTGAATGGAAACTGTAACAAAGCATGTGAGATATTTCTCTTTCTGGCTGGAGACCTGACCAATCTGGAGAAAAGAAAAGAAATGTAGTAAGTAGAGCTCAACGAGAACCCATCTTGAGTACTGCTGACACTGGTGGGCTGTTGCTAACCTGGGGCATGACTTTGTTCATGTCTCTGAAATTTTGACTTGGCCTGCAGGTTGTGAAGAGAGGAAAGGAAGGTGGGTCTTCTCTCCGTACTCCTTTTGTCTGTAATATCTGTAGTAAGAGCCAAGCAGAGTTGCAGCTTTGTGGATGATCTTAACATAAAATGAGACCACTGGTGAAGAAGCTGTGTGTTTGCATATAGGTTTGTATGTGGAGGTGCTAAAGGCTTGCTCAGCTGCTGCAGAGATGAGATTTAGCTGAGTGCAAGTTGCGTGCTCTCAGTTGATGCGCACTGTGGAAACTCCGCTACTGGGATAGCTACAAATATCAACTAAAGTCAGTGTGGTTTTCTGCTTGCCGGCCTCCTGATAAAGCAGTTAGGTTACCACAAAGAATTAGCTGTAATTCTGTCAGCCTCCAAATTGTTTATTCTTCTGGTTCTTGTCTCTGAGTTCATTCACACTGTGTGTCAGCTCTGCAGAGTTCAGACTCTGTTGTGACCAGACAGCCATGTGTGACAACAGATGCACACAATGGGTTTACACACCATGTCTGTAAAGGTGAAAGGAGCAGTTTCATGGTGCTGTGCCAGCAGAATCAGTGTCTGCATCCTGCAGATGTCATTTTACAAAAACCACCCCAGGCAGTGATTTACAGTTTATTGGCTGCACCAGGAAAGGGTGAGGGGAAGCCAGGTAGTGGTAGAAAAGCTGCACAAGGGAGGGAGTGCATGACATGACATGGCATTTCCTTTTCTGAATAAAGCTACATAACTATTGTGTGTCACTGATACCCAAAGAAATTAAATAAATGCTTGAATAGCTATTGGGTAACAGCCCATCTAAACTTCCCCAGGACTGGCCAAAGGGGTTTGTGTTTATCATGTTCCATACATACCTGCTACCCCAGGTGTAGAGATGAAGAACAGCAAGCAGGAAGAGGAGGCCCAGGAAACTAGCAAGGCTGATGACACAGTGAAGAAAACATAGACTATTCCCTAAAGAGAAACAGTTGCTCTTTTAGGTACATCTCACAGACCGTTTGTTTACCCTGTGCCTCTGCCAGGATGGCATCTTCTAGACAATGCTCTCTTTGTGCTGTACTTTGGAGGATGACCTAAGGTCGCTAGGATACAGCACCAGGCACAGAACTGGGAAGAAACAATGTCCCATGCCATTGATGGAGGAGCCTTGTCTTTTGCAGTATGGGCACTAATTAGATCCTCCTCCCCACCAGTTCCCGTAGTCCAGCTGCAGGCCTTGCATATGCATCCCAGCACATTTCAGCTCTGATTCTCTTCCAACCGAGTACTTCAGTGAAGCACACATGGTTGCACACAGCTTCCCAGCAACATCTTCAACTTCACCTACCAGCCAGTGTTTGGAAGCTGTTAGGTGGCTTTCACTCTTCCTGTCACAACCTATGTGTAACCCAACAATTTGCAAGATGTAATGGTACCACTGGATTACAATCTAGGTGATCATACCATTGCTGTCTTTGTGTGTCATGAACTTCTGAATAATCCTGCCTTTCCATTCAGCCCTATTGGTGGAAGAGAAGACTACTACATCCATCTCATTTCTTATAGTTTCACAGCTCAGCTGCATGCTTCCTGCTGCAACCCTGCCAGGGCCACTGGTGTTTGTCTTAGTGCATGAACAGAGGGCTAAATGGGGTTTTGAACGCTGAATACACAAAGGGAAGCTTACTTGAGGGATGACAGGCTATGGAGCGGCTCCAGTTCCCAGTTGGGTGGGACACAGTGCAGGTTGTATTAGTCATGTTGGTGCCGTATGCTGTGAACTTGCTGAGAACGGTCACTGTCCCATCATCATGACCTTCTTCCTTCGGGGTGGAGTTGCTCTCTAGGAGCCACGAGATCTGAGCAGCCGGTTTGCCTGCCACTGCCTCGCACATGGGGTTCCCGTGATCATCGCAGTAGAGGGTCAGCCTCGGGGGGACTGCAAAGCGTCAGGAAGGGGAGATACATAGAGTTAGTTTGCTGGAGTTGGGACAGGATGTTGTTCTCTACCCAAGATGAACACAGTGAAAAGAAGAGGACAAGGTCAGAGGTGACATCCAATTACAGTGACATGGGTCAAACTCACAGGAGACATTATGCCTCTTTTTTCCTTTTGGACAACTCTCCCCCATTCAGGCGAGTAACCACAGCCATGTACTATTAGAGGCGGTTTCCCTGGACATTGCAGTAGGGAATTATCCCAAATACAAGGCTGAATTAGACTCTTGTCCCAAGTAGCCTAAGTTGTACATGTGATTTAAGATGTATTTGAATGTCAGTACAAGAGGAAATGGGTCCATTCTGACTGTCTGGAAAAGAACATCCCGGGTTTGGTAGAATATCTCAGCACTTGGAAGTGTTAGTCTCACGTGCTTTAGTTCTCTTAAATTAGTGTATTAACGCTTGATTCTACAGGCTAACCGGATGCATATGCAGACTCCGCTGTTAGTATATTAGATATTGCTTCACACCTGCCATTTCTAACTAGACAGTGGCAAAGGGGGCAGCAGAAGAAAGAAGAGTTTGGGGAAATAAGGGGAAGGGAGACAGGGAGCTACTATCAGTGAAATGCATGACAGTTTATCCCAGCAAGAAACCTCCACTTCTCACTGCATGCTTCCCCTGGTGCGTGGGGAGAGGAGCGTTGTATGTCCAGGCCCAGACATGGTCCCTTGGAGAACTATAAAGTGAGGAAGGAGTCCCTTACCCAGCACAGTCAGGAGATGTGTCTCGTGGAAATTCCCGTCTGCTGCTACTACTTCGCAGGTGTAATTTCCCTCATGGGCTGGTTCCACTTGACATATCTCAAGGGCAGGATCCTGATCTGGTGTGAATTTCCAGTTTATGCTGTCACTGCAGTTTGTTTTGTCTGTCTTGTTCTGATCAGTCCTGTATCCCAGGCTGCAGGGGCCTCCAACCTTGGGGCTTATTTTCCATGTTACCATAGATATACCTGGTTTTGGAGTGCAGGTGAGCACAGAGCTGTTACCTGCTATCACTGACGCTCTCTTGATCACTGAAGGAGAGAAAGAAGGAGAGGGATGTGTGAGAAGGTTCCCAGGGATGTCACTCACAGCCTTGGAGTTCTGATCTGTGCTTCACAGAGTAACACCTGCACTGTTATGCGCCACTGTGAGGCCCTGCCTGCACCAGCCCAAGAACTGCATCTCTCTTCTTAGGCAGGAATAGATCACCAAATTCCTGGCTGTGTTCTCCTACGTTTGTCTTCGTTTTCACTCCCTCCCTCTGTAAGGTCCTCTCCCTGGGACACTGGATTGATAACATGACTGGGAAGTGGAGTATGAATGAGCTGCAGAGCCCATCAGTTTGAGATCTCTCAGGTTTCTTTTCCCTCAGCATCACTGCCCAGTATGGCAGAGAAATGAATGTTCGAAGACATTCACGTCACTTTTGTGCTTGATATAACCAACCCTCCTAATCATGTCAAGCACAGGTGGCAACTTCTGTCCTGCCACTCCAAAGCTTATATGAACCGATTTCCCTGATTATAGTGGTGACAGATGAAATAGTAGAGGAGGATGACATTTAACTGGTAAGACAACACATTCCTGTTTGCCATTAGATGCAGAGATTCCTGACAGACTCAAGTGGTGACCTGCCTTGTGACCTGCCTCACCTGTCCTAACAAAAACAAACAAGAAAAACGAACAAAAATTTGTATAATTAATGTCAGGTCAGGAGGAAAAGGGTTATAGCTGCATTGTCAGATCCCATGTTTTTGCAATTAGCTTTTCCAAGTATTTAACCAAGTTTCGAAAGGGGAAAGAACTTTTTCATTAAATCTTATTAAAACTTTAATCTGAATGTCTCATCATAAAATCCCAGTATACTTCCTTTGTCAGGACAAGTCATTGATACCTAAAAGTAGCGCTTGATAGGGTGCTCAGACTGATCAGAAAAACTCCCATCACACGTGTTTTTAAAAAACCTGTTAATTATCATGAAAAATATCATACTCCAAGAAAATCATAACCAGTTTTCATCAAATAATTGAACAGCCCAAGTTCAACATCTTATTGGTTGACAACTGACAAGATCTAGTTGCAGCTAGAAATGTTTTGATTTGCAGGTTATTGGGTTTGCACGAAAAAATTCCTTCACCAATTTGTAAAGACTCCTTCCCCTAGATTTTTTTTTGTTCTTAAAGAAGAACTGAGTAAACATCACATCTGATACATTGCTTTTTCCTCCTCTGTCCTTAACAGAGAGTTGGTACCAAAGTACCATCACAAATACCTGTAGCTCCTGTGATCGTAGTGATGGTGAGCAGAACAATGGTGTACATGGTCTTCCCGACAGCTTTCAAAGTAGCTCTTACATTTGTGGGTGATGTGGCTTTCTTGCACCATCCAGCTTGCTGTGAGCTCCCCATCATTCCCTGCCAGTGATCCTCAACAACCAGAGTCACTGCCCTTCCTGTGCTCCTGAGGTCCCGGCAAGTGCAGCTACAAAGAGGTGATTCTTCTCCCTAGCACAGAGCTGCCTGTGCTGAGAATTGGTGAACGTAGAGGAAATGGTATGGTTATCTGCTTTCTGACCATTGGCCTTGGGTATAGTGTTACTGTGAGAAGACAAATTCTATAGCAGAACTTGCACGAACTCTAAGCAGTTTTCAAGTCTGGTTCTGATCTCGCAGTGAGAATTTTACCATTGGGAATTGGGGGAAGGATATTCTTAGCTTACCGCTTAAAGGATGTTCAACATGTTCCAAAAAATCTCTTAAAATAAATTCCTCTTCTTTCCCACTCTGTCTTTCCCCACATACCTAACAGCCTAAGAAGACCTTTTCAAGAAAAGGCACTGGCAATCACTTCTTCCCTGCAGGGAGGGAAGGTAGGTAGGTACATTGCACTTTTATATTACAGCTCTGTTTCTCTGATAAAAGTACATCCATAGACAGTTAGGCCAAGGTTGCTTTTTTTGCACCACTGTTTTGTTTGGTTTTCAAACAGTTCTGGTACTATTTTCACCCCATACGTAAGTGAACACTGAAGGTCATTCCAGTAGCGAGCTGCGGGATTCTGTTTAGAGCCAGAATTGTCCCTGAATTTTTACAAGGTCCTTAAAGACATTTCCCCAAGCTACCACTGACTGTCTTCCCATGTGACTAAGACTGCTGCCTTATACCAGCAAAGACAGCTTCCCCAGATGTAAGTTCAACCTACCTGGAAATTAATGCACTGAATTTAATTTTATCAGAAAAATGTTAGCCTCCCCAAACTTTGAAGCCACCAAGCTGAAATGAGTTGGTGACCATTTGTCTGTTCTAAGAATAGAACTCTCCCCCATGACTACTTTCACAGCAGATTTCTCTATTTCCATGGCTGTGCTGAAATGTGCCTGGAAGGTCTTCAGTTCTGTGGTCAAATAGATGCAAGACATCCCTGAATGGAGGAAATCACAGGCAGGCAAATAGTGGGTGCCATTTAACTGAGAAGCAGCATAGTACCCATTAGTGACTCAAGGGAAAAGCTGGGTAAGTTCAAAAAGAAAGGCAGGCAACCTGCGTTCACAGTTCTTATATTCAGAAAAGCCAGCAGCAGCAATGTAATGAAATCTTCATCTCTGCTGGCTGTTGTTGCTGCAGTTATACTTTCCAAAAGTCACTTTGTCAAACACTTTCAGACAGCTACCTGCACCTTGGCCAAAGCAGCTTCTGCGTCAGTGCTGTGTGGTTTAGCGGTTAAGTGCAACAACCATTTCTCATGTTTAGAGGCAGGTACAAGATGCAGAGATCACGTTTAGATCCCTGCAGTGTGAGACATACCATAGTTTCAGCCATAGAATCTGTGGGTGACATAGCTCAGCGCTAAATGGCAGAGGCAGCAAGAAATAATGGTCCAAGTCATAAAAATCAGAAGCTCTCAGAGTCACTTGGGGTTCAATTGGGAGCAATGCACCCAGGCATCTGGAAAGATCTAGGGTCATTGTAGAAACTAAGACAGGAAAACTCTTGATAAATGGAAAGGGACAATTCCCTACAGTATGTGATGCAACCTAGTCCAGTTATCTTTGTGGTAAGGCCTAATGTTTTGGGGTTTGGGTTTTTTTTTTTGCTAAAGATTCTGCTTGCTCTCTGATAGTGAAGATGATGTCTGAAAATCATGCTCATATTTCTTTAGTTAGCCTTTTGTTTTTTGAGTCTTTGGATTACAGTCTAGCCACAGCAGAGTAACTCGCTGCGTGACTATAAGGACTGGAAAGGTTGTGTATTGGCGATTCAGCAGGGGGAGGGTTGATGTGGCGTTTTTTTAGTTTTTGGAAGCCCGAACTCTCAGTTTCACACTAGAGCTGGAGCCAGACAGCGTGGTAATATTGTGGCAAGAGCACCACCCTTGCACCCCGGGCAGCTGATCCAAACAACTGAGCTGCTGGACCTTGTTGTTCTCCATCCAGCTCTGGCACAGCCCTGGAGCCTTTTAAGGACACTGAAGGACACTTAAAGATTGTTTCCTCCTCAGCTCAGAAGACTTGTGTGTTTGAGACCCTGTTTTACTTGAAGTCCTAGAGTACCATGAACAACTGCATGATACCCCTGTTTCCTTTGTGTCTTTTCTCACTTGATATCTTACTTTTTTTAGCCATTCTGCAAGAGCCCTGGTAAGGGGCTCTATATGTCCATCATACCTCTAGCAGAGGGACTTAGCATCACCCTCCTCCTGCCCAGTTCCTGATGTACCAAATGCTGATTTTAGCTGCCATCCTGGGTGTCGCAGAGCATGCTGCTGCATAATTGCTCAATGGTTATTAGTGGCTCAGCCCCCAGGGAGAGCAAATGTCGGCTTCTGGGCTTCTGCATGCTTGCAGCCCACAAAGACAACCGCATCCTGGGCTGCATCCAAAGAAGTGTCACCAACAGGGAGAGGGAGGGGATTCTGCCCCTCTACTTTGCTCTCGTGAGACCACACCTGGAGCACTGCATCCAGCTCTGGAGCCCCCAACATAGGAAAGACATGGACCTGTTGGAGCAGGTCCAGAGGAGGGCCACAAAGATGATCAGAGGGCTGGAGCACCTCTCCTATGAGGACAGGCTGAGAGAGCTGGGGCTGTTCAGCCTGGAGAAGAGAAGACTCCAGAGAGACCTTATTGCAGCCTTCCAGTATCTGAAGGGGGCCTACAGAAAAGCTGGAGAGGGGCGTTTTACAAGGGCATGTAGTGATAGGACGAGGGGTAACGGCTTCAAAATGGAAGAGGGTAGATTCCCATTAGATATCAGGAAAATTTTTTTCACTCTGAGGGTGGTGAGGCACTGGAACAGGTTGCCCAGCGAAGTTGTAGATGCCCCATCCCTGGAGGTGTTCAAGGCCAGGCTGGATGGGGCTTTGAGCAACCTGGTCTAGAGGGGGATGTCCTTGCCTGTGGCAGGGGGGGGGGAACTAGATGATCTGTAAGGTCCCTTCCAACCTAAACCGTTCTGTGATTTTATGATTCTATGATTCATGCTCTTGCTGCTGTGCAAGCCTTTTGTGAGTGCTTTTGTCAGGGCCCAGGCTCTAGCTGCATTTGACTCTCCATCTCCTGGTCAAAGCAAGCAACAACACTCACTTTGAAAAGTTCCTTTTTTTTTTTTTTTTTTTGAGTGATCGACTATATCACATTCAAAACAAAACATTTTACTTTCAGGGATGTTCGTTGTTGCTTTCTAGGATTGATGTGGTAAGTCTGTGTTAACTTTTAGGCAGAGCATTTGTAATTCCTGAACTAAGGCGTTTCCTTTCGGGAGTGAAGAGGAAGGCATTTGCTGAAGCTATTACTGGATTTATAAATTATCGCCTAAACACTTTGCCTGCATCAGAAATGCTTTAGGGCCAGACCATTAGAGAATATTGTAATCTGAGTAAACATGTTGTAGATCTGCAAGGGACAGAATGAGACCATCCCCACCAGTTTTTACAACCTGAAACTTGGAACTGTGGCCCATGTGAGCCATCGGTACCCCTGAATTGTGTTGCCTGACAGCCTTTGGATGCTATGCCCACAAAAGCTTCAGTATGCTAAAAAGGGTAATCTCAAACTGATGAGGTAATAAGAGCACATTTCTAGATGATTATTACAAACAAATACGTATGTTGTGGGATCTCAGCCATGTGACACTAGGCTCTCGGATAAGCTGGTACTTTGCTTGGAACCTTGTAGCAGGAATTATATTATTTGAGCCTTTTTTTTTCATGCCACTGCACTATTTTAACGCAGATACGGATTGTATGAAGGCAGGAGCCCTGCTGATAAACCTGATTAAGGATATGGAGTACAGAAGTGTTCTCACACAGCTTTGTCTGATATTCTGAATGTCTCTGCAATAAAATCACTGTATGACATGAGGCACAGCAAGACTGGGGAGAAAACACATGACACTGTCTTCCTTCTTTACCAGTTCCTTTATTTCAAGAGATACTTGCTACTACCATGGTCCTGGTCATGGCCATGGCAACCAGCATTAAGGAAACAAACTTATCTCAGATCAGTTCTTGATGTAATGGTTATATGGTTCTCCATCCCACCTGCACTGATCATGGGGAGCTTTTCCATTTGTCAGTGTCTTCACCAGCCAGTATTATTGGCACTACTTCTATTTTTTCAGCCCAGATTCAAAGGGTTTCTAACTGATTTACCACCCTTAAGACACAAAATTTCCTTCTCTTCTACATATTCACAGCACTCTTTTTTTTTCCTGTGCTAATGACCAAGACTCTGAGAAAATGGATGGAGTAATTAATTCTGTCTTCTGCTCTTTGCCTCTCCTCAAAGGCTGAAGGGCAAAAAACAATTGCTGCAGCAGAGGTCAGATCAGGCACAAATGGAAGATATTCATCAAATTTGAGATTAATATCAAAAACAGAATTTCAGTTCAGTGAAGCCAGTGGGCACTACTCTTCATGTAGGACTAGCAGTGTTGGCTGCCACATGAACAATAATGCCTTTCTCTTCAATTACTTTACTTGAGAACTTTTAAAAAACTTTCCCACTACTGAGTGTTTTTATTTTTTTTACTTTTAATTTTTTTTTTTTGTTTCAGAATGTCTGGCCCTTGAGAGGTTTGTGGCTTTGAATTCCTTCTAAAGCAGAGATGCTTTTTTCCCCCCTAAATAGAATAGTTTGCATAAAGCAAAATGCAGAGCTTCTTAGTATTTTATACAAGTAATTTAGCCTTTAAAACTGTCTATCCTAGTAGCTCTAGTTCCTAAACTACCTTCCAAGTGGAAAGAACACAGGCTGTATTTTAGAAGAAATCACAGATTGGGACACAGTCAGTAGTGCTCTTTACGTCATGAAAAAGCAGAAAGGTTGGTGCACGCACTCTGTCCTTTCTGGCATGCTTCCTGGTGACAATATTTGGTCTCGGTTCCTCTTCTTGGAAATGAAGCTCAAAGGCCAGTTGGCTTTGGCTTACAAGACCCGAACCAACTGCCAAGCACACAAGGAGCGCTCCCTGCTCTCTCAGAAGTCCATCTCCAGCTGGTGCCACAGCTACTCTTCTCTGAGGGGGATCTGAAATGAATTATGGTTTGACATGTTGCCCGATGCTGGGATAGAGAAGATCAGACCAGACTAGACAACTGGTGTCACTACTTCCTTCCCACTCTGTGGTCCTCACCATTGTTTGGCACTTAGGTCAGTGTCCATGGTTATAGATTCCTTCCTTCATAGTCCAGAGGAATGACTGTCAGAGTTTGTAGTTTCAACTGAATTATTTTTGTAGGCATTCCCTAACATCTGAACTACGCATCCCACAACTGAAAAGAGACATCTGCTGCCACAGACATAAGCCACAGGCAATTTTAGTCTGAATGCCCAATGTTTGGCAATAATATATGGAATAGAAAGTGGAGTCTTTCAGGGGAGATACAAAGCAGGCTTAAATGTTGATATTTTACCAGGTCTGTCCATAGTAACCTGCTATTTCCAGTCTCTGCATGGTCTGCCCACAGAGAACCTAGTCTGCAGTTTGGTCCAAGGAAAAAAAAAAAAACACGTTCCACTGAAATGAACACTTCTGATCATCAGGTTTTAGATGTGGGTCTACTGGATGCTCTTGTTTATCCAGCCCTTTGCTAAAATTCGATGTATTCAGAAGGTCCTATGACATTTCAGTTTGTTCCTGTTGCCTATGTAGGTATTGTCACATTAAAAAGGGAGACTTAATTAGTGACTGGGGCACTAGCCTGTGAACTGGGCGCCTCTGTTCACATCATCACACCTGCAGACGCACTGTTAAATGGGCCAGTCGGTTTCTTCTGCTGCCTTCCCTCCTGTCTCTGGCCGGCTGTTCTGGGAGTAGTGAGCTGGAGGATATGTGCTTCCAGCAGGGTAACTACTGTAGGGTGATTTCAAGCAGGCAAGCCTGCTGCCAGCAGCGGTGAGCTACATGGGAGACCAAGGCAAAGATACCCAAGAGCACTTGCGCCGTTTTGTGTGTCACAGTTTGGCATAGAAATGTGGAAATCTGCCTCCTGGAGTGGTGTTGTTGTGAAACCCCAGCCAGCAGCCAGGACCACGCAGCCAACCCTCATTTATATACCGAGCATGACAGCTATGGTATGGAATACTCCATTGGCCATTCCATCATTGTGCAAGTGCTCCTTCTCAGCTTATATGGGAAACTGAAGAGAGTCTGTAGGCTTCAAACTGGTTTGGAACCAAATGAAAGTCATTTGTAGATTTATTTGGGAGCACTCTTCTACGTATGCACACAGCAGCCAGTGATTGTGGGCTGTCCTGAGCTATGCACATCTGAGCTGCTGTGAAACGAAGCAGATTTTAAGAGGATGTAACTTACAGGACTAAAGTAGAATACAGAGGGTTTTCCCTAGGTTTACACCATTAACCCAACTCTCACCAGCAACCGCTTTCATTGTTCTGGTGCGCTCGCAGCCCACAAAGCCAACCGCATCCTGGGCTGCATCCAAAGAAACGTGGCCAGCAGGTCGAGGGAAGGGATTTGCCCCTCTACTCTGCTCTGGTGAGACCCCACCTGGAGTACTGTGTCCAGCTCTGGGGCCCTCAACAGAAGAAGGACATGGACCTGCTGGAGTGGGTCCAGAGGAGGCCATGAAGGTGATCTGAGGGCTGGAGCACTTCTCCTATGAAGACGGGCTGAGAGAGTTGGGGTTGTTCAGCCTGGAGAAGAGGAGGCTCCGGGCAGACCTTATAGCAGCCTTCCAGTATCTGAAGGGGGCCTACAGGAAAGATGGGGAGGGACTTTTTACAAGGGTGTGTAGTGACAGGCCGAGGGGGGGTGGCTTTAAACTGG
>NW_009647236.1:5071404-5080977 GCF_000708025.1 Charadrius vociferus | reverse complement strand
GTGCGTGGGGCAGTAGCGGGCATGGGCACGGAGGGGTGGCAGATGACCGGGAGCGGCTGCAGCAGGAGGGGCGCCCCCTGCCCGGACGCGTTGGGTGAGGGCAGGCGGACGGGTGTAGGAACGCTGACTGCTCTCTCTGCCCCTCCTGCTGCAGGTGTGCTTCATCGGCCGGAGTAACGTGGGGAAATCGTCTTTAATCCGGGCCCTGTTCTCACTGTCTCCAGAAGTGGAGGTCAGAGTGTCAAAAACTCCAGTAAGTGACGTTTTTAACTTCAGCAGCCGGTGCCAGCCCAGATAGGGCTGAGAAGGGTGGGAGGAAACTTGGGTAACTTGGCACAGACCTCTCTCCAGCAAAGGAAAAGGTGGAAAGAGCCCAGCTTCGCTCTTCAGGCAGGGCTGGCACAGAAGAGTCATACGAGGTGAGCAGATGTGCCATAATGCCCTTTGGGAAGAACCAAGCACAGAGACCTGTGAAGGTATTTTTAGTTTGTTTTAAGGGTAGAGTCGCATAGGATCGCTACAAGGGTAGGAGACTTGGCAGCTTAAAGCAACAGTAGTAGCATTTTTGCAGCCTTCTTGGGTGGGGGTTGAGGGTGGCAGGGTATGCTACACAGATGTTTTGCAGGGCATCTCCTAGTCCACTGCTTAAAGCAACGTTTTAAAGCCATCCCCTTCCTTCATCTTACCTAAATCATCTCCCCAGGGCCACACCAAGAAGATGAATTTCTTCAAAGTAGGGAAGTACTTTACTCTGGTGGATATGCCAGGATACGGCTACCGTGCCCCGCAAGACTTTGTGGAGATGGTGGAGGCCTACCTGCAGGAGCGACGCAAGTAAGGGACTTAACTGTACCTCTGCAGAGCAATGAAAACCAGACACCTATCTACAGTGTCATGTAATTAGGTGAAAAAGTGCAGGAGGGGTAGCTGCTTCCAGTGGTAGTATTGATTATTTCTGATGTCACTTTCCTGGGAACCTCTGTGGTGTCACTCATTCGTGCTTAGAGAGATCAAAACCACAGAAGAGACTGAGGTGCTGCTCCCTGCTGACCCTCAGCTCCCATCCATGGCGTTTCTTGTCTCTTCCTATCCCCAGATCGCATGTTAATTGTTCTTGCTTATGAATTTAGAAGTAGCAGAGCAGGCATGGAATAATGGTGTTGATTACTGTTGCTTGTATTTCTGGCAGCTTGAAGAGGACTTTTCTATTAGTTGATGGTGTAGTGGGACTCCAGAAAACAGATCATATTGCAGTAGAGATGTTGGAAGAGTTTGGGATTCCTTATGTGGTAGGTAATGCTTTGTTCTTATGTTGGTTATAAGCTACAGATAATCTGTAAAGGTGTACCCTCTACCTGAGCTTATGCAAGTTGTCCTACCTAAGTAGTAACCCCCCACTTTACTGTTAATAAAATAGGCCTAAAATGTGTTGGGGGGGGGGGCAAATGGGATTTAAGGGATTTTTGCTAGGTTTACTAAATGGGCACTTTTTTTTCAGTGCTCAGCTTGAGGAGCTTAAAAAGGTCCACTCCTTATGCAGGCTATAAAGTGTTTTGGTGAACTGTATTATACCATTTTTCCGCTTAGATATGATGCAGAGCTTTCAGCCTGCCTTGCAGGATAGTCCAGCACTCTTACAGATGTTCCAGGCTAGCAGCAAAATAATCTTCTTTGCCTCTTTTAATCCTCTTTTCCTGGATCCATGCAGATGGTGTTAACAAAAATTGACCGAGCTTCCAGAGGACTGTTGTTAAAGAACGTACTGGGGATCCAGGATTTTGTAAAGGAGAAAACTCAGGGATGCTTTCCTCAGCTATTCCTGGTCAGGTAAAGCTCATCTCCATCGCTGCCATTTCCTTTCAGGTGATGGTTTGCAGTAGGGCAAAATACCTGAAATGGGTCTGTCTGCTCCAGAGGTGGCACTTCTCTGTGCCCCAGGGATGGAGGGTGGGCTGCTGATGGAGAAACGCCCCTTGCCGCCTTCTTCCCACTCCTCTGCAAGTGAGCGCAGTCCAGTTTTCAAGGCTGCTCTTCCTTTGGCCTTTCTCTGAGGGGGGCAGAAGTGCCTGTGTTGCATGTTGGTGGGCTTTGCTATTTTGTTTGGAGTTGTGTTAACAATAGCAAGCTGTAGTTGTTTGATTATGTAGCTGAAGTGCTTAATTTACCAAGGTTGTACTGCCCTGCAGGAGATGTAATTTAATGCAGCCAGTTGCTGAGTGTGCTTGCGTTACTCCAAGACACAGCAACCTCTGGCACTGAATATCCATGCCTTCGTTTCCACAGTTCTCTGGAATTTTCGGGGGTTCACTTGCTAAGGTGTTTTGTAGCCCATGTTACTGGAAACCTGCCAACTGTAGAGGCCAGCTGAAAAGACTGGCTCCTGATCTGCTTGGCTCACCCAGAACAAAAGGTACCAAAACTAGAGGTGTGGATTTTCGTTGTAAATAACCGAGGTACTAGAATTTATTTTTTTTACAAACTTGCATAAATTTTTGGATAAATTAGTATTTGTAAGGCTAAGCTTTTTGTTTAATAAATGTATCAATTCAGGAAGTTTGCATATGAATGAATACAGGTTATTACAAAACTGTTTTATAAAACCTACGTGATTGTTCTAAGAAGAAAAAAGCAAAGAGAACCTCCAAAGAGAAGCTAAGTTTTAATACAGCATTTCCTCTCCCTCCAGCTAAATGTTAAAAAAGCTACCACTGCATGCCTAAGCTCTGCTATATTCAGGATACTAGAGACAGTCTAGTAATTTCATGAAAAAAGGCATTTAGTTTAGAAAACTATAGTCCTAACACTAAGCAAACTGTACTGGCCCCGGTGAATTGAATGCTACACAGAGGTTTGCTTCTCTCAGCTTATATAGCAGGGGCCAAAAACCAGCACTTGTGCAATCTGCCTGCTCTAAGGCCATCTGGAGTAGAAATAGCCTGTGTGTGTGAACACCTTGTCTGTGAAGGTGTTTTAAGGACTACTTCTATGTCTTACTTTTGTAATTCCTCTGCATTGTGCGTTCAGTAGGTGCAGCGTGATAGCACGACCCGCTTGCGTTTGTCGAGTTCTCCCTGTTCCAAGTGGATGAAGGAAAGGACGCATCTTTAATGGGATCTGCTTTTTGATCGCTGTTGGCTTGAAACAGAGTGGAATAAATGACTGACACCTAGGGGAACCCTCTCCTCGTGCACTTTATCATCCATCAGTTGCTGCATCTACCTTCCATTTTAAATACAGCATGAACTTCTGCAGCTGCACTCAGAGGAATTGCCAGAGGTGAGACACATTGTCCATTATCTGCATCTGTTCTACCCTGGCAGCTGAAGCACAATACTGATGTCCCGTATGCGTCAGGAGCACTGCAGCAGCTGGCACAGCTGTGTCCTGCAGCAGCTAAAAGCACCTGAAGTTGGCTTGTTACAAGGCACAGAATTGGAAAAAATAAAAGGACTGCATTTATAGCAGCAGTTGTTACAAAAGAATTTAGACTAAAACTATTAAGTGCCTGTGTCAAACTCTGGCACTCAATCTTGGGATGTCTTAACATTGCCAAATGTGTGTATGCAGCTGTCAAAGTTACTTACATTAAGTGTTAAAACCTCAAGAAAGGACAGGTCTTTTGTGAACCACTCTGAGGTATTGCTAGTGTTTTGTTTCATTATGGAATTTCTTCTCACTCTAATTAGACATGAAGTGAGGTCTGTTTTCAGCATACATGTAGGAAGTGGGGTGGGTGGGGAACACAGTAGAAACATGCCGATGTCTGGTTTCCACATCTTAGCGGAGATCAAACCTGTAATTCTTCAGTATTTTATCTCTAATCCCAAAGTGCTCCAGAGCAAACCAGCCCATAGGATGCTTGATCCCAGGGAGAAGTGCAGTAGTATCTAGACAGATGGAACAGGTACAAGTGAACACTTCAGAAATAATCTTTTTGTAGTATCTTAAAACCAGGATCTTCCAAAAGCATCAGTCTCACCAAGGCTGTCGTTCTCAAGGCCTCAGCCTGGACTGAAAAGCCTCTGAAAATAAGTCTGTGTACGTAAAAGAAAGTGCAGTTCCGGTTTCAGTCCCTCTTGAGAGCAAAACACCTTCCAGTGCCAGAAAGTCTTTCATTAACCACTTAAATACATTCAGTGTGTTTGTCCATTTGTATAAAGTCCTTTGAAATGGCAGCAGACTGAACTGGACCTCATGATCCTTGTGGGTGTGCATAGTTGCCATGAGGTGTCCTTAGCGCAAGCCACGTGGAGCTATGTCATACAGTTTCTTACAGCTGTACTAGAAACAGTAGATACAGTCTTATCCTGAAGAACGAGCTTTACCTTTGGACACATCTGGATTTTCTGCTGTATTGGTCAGATCTTCATTAACAAATGCTTCAAATACTGGAATACCTTGCATTTTCCTCAGCCATCTGCAGGACGGAATGCCATAGTTTTATTTCACGCAAGAATCAGTGCCCCTGTGACAGTGTTTTTGTTTAGGCTGGGCTGGAGACTAAATGAATGCCAGATGTTCTCTTTAAAGGTAGAACAAAACCAGTTTTCTTTTCAGTGATTTTACTTTTCAGTTAAGTCTCTTCTAACTATAAACATCAGTCCTTATCAATGCTAGAAGCAGACACTGTCTGAAAATCATACTGTTAATTTCAGAGAATGCAGTTAGTTAGAGACTTAACTGAGAAGAAAATTGGTTTTGTTCTACCTCAAACCAAAAAATCAAGTGTTCTCCTTCACTTAAACATTAAAACTTACATTTAAGTGTCTTCATGGGAACGTGGTTTGGGTAGACAGGCTCCTGATGCACTAGCATACTTTCTTGCCAAGTTCTTAAGGAATGTGCTGTGTTGCTGAGTGAGGAACGGTGCTTTCTCAGGCCAGGGCCCCAAAAGCCCTCCCTTTTTTTCCCCCACTCATTCATTGACAGTGGGCCTGGCAGCATACTGAAGCAGTAGAGACCATTTCAGTTTTAAATGTTTTTGATGTCTTAAATTGTTTGCAGTGTATACACCACACTGCAGGCACTCAGCGTTATCTTGTAAAGCTTTGCCTCTTCTGCACCTGTCACTTGCAGAAGTGACGTTGATTACAGGGTTTTATGGAAAAGGCTTTTCCCTTGTGGATCACTCTGGTCTTTCAGCAGTATTTTCTCCTTTTTCTCTCTCTGCTGTGTCTGGTCTAGTCTGTCACTATAACCCTGGCACTACAAGGCCAGTATTTTCACCATATTCTTGCAACGGTTCCCTACAGTCACTATAGTGTAGAATGTATTTTAGTAGGAACCTTGACCAGATACTACATCAATAATTCTGTTAATATGAATGAAGTAACCTAAGCAGGTTTCTTAGTTATTTTAAAAGGGGGGGGAGGGGAGGGAGGGAGAGAGTTAGCAGGTAGATATTTCAGATTTAGCCTCTCTGAGGCATTTACACAGAGAGGCAACATGCACTAAGGCAGAAAGACCTAGCTCTGGTTTACTGTCACTTTGAAGGTTGTTTCGGTGTTGCCTTCTTTCACTCTTTTTCTTGTCTAAGGTCTTGCTCCTTGGGCTCAGCATTGTTCTCAGACTCTGCTCAGAAAAAGGATGTATTCCCGTGGAGCCCTCTGGTACACTATGAAACAAATTTTGGATGCCAAACAGAACGTGCCAAGTGTTAAATACAGACAATTAATTCTGCATTAAGTGGGGTGGCTGCCCATGAGCAGGAAGGTACTGCTACCTCAATTATCAAAGTTCCTGGCAAGAGAGGAAACAGAAATTTTAGCAGCAGCTAATGTGTTCAGTCTGTATCACTGGCTAACTAGTGCCTGAGATTACTTTAGTAGCTGCTTATCCCAGCTATAACATGGTACTGTATTTTATGGGGAAATTGTAGCTGTTTCTGTGCAAGCAGGGACAAACCCGGGGAGACATACAGCTTCTTACATCATTCTCCTGTTTAAGTGTTTCAGAAACAGAGCAAGACCAGAACCCATTTACAGAAGAAGCCGAGGAGAGAGGAATAAGTTGTGGCTTAACCAAAAGGTTTTAATAAACAATGATTAAATGATGATTAGACAATGGTCAAACACTCTACTACTTACTACATTTCCAATAATTAAGCTAGCTTGTAGACAATATGCTTTAGATCTAATGTAAAGTGTCATTTACCTCGCTGTAGATACCGTATGCCGGGTAAAGGATCTCTCAACCTCGTGGACTAACCTTAAGAGGCGTCAAGGGAAGATCACCGCTGTGCAGCCTGTTGCCATGCAAGAGAGCTCAGCGGGCTGTGGTGGCCGCAGATATTTAGTGTAAAGTGACTGGCTTGTGGTCAAACTCCCCTTTGGTGTACATGCAACTGTGCCAGTCTAGCGGCTGTAGTTTTGTCTGGTCCCAGCTCAGGCTGGTACTGTTAGTTCCTGATAAGACACGACCTAAATTCCTTAAGATCCTGAGAAGATATGGCCTAGCACAATCTCTCAAGGTTTGTACAACAGGGCTGACTTCACTCTGGGCTACTTGTCGGTGATGCCTGAATCAAAGTACTGTTAATTCAGTCAGAGTGGGTGCACCTGTCACAGAGGCGTGACTTGCCTGTATGTAAGAAGCCACCCTCTCCACAACATGCTATAGCCAGTCCTGTAACTTCCTTTTATTCTCATCTGATGCATTCACAGCCAGTTCATAACTAAAACCAACACCAATAAAAAGTAAAGTAAGCTTCCCTTCCTTACCTACACAAGTGACTTTAATACCAGGTTTGGTAACTGCAATTTGATCTGCTTCTAAGAACTAGCCACAGCATTAAGCCTGTATGCACAGATTTATTTTAACACTAATTTAACACTGTCCAAGCACTTGTTAAATACGTGATCTCTACCTACTTCCGCTATAACTAGTCTCCTTACAAGCATCTCTTATATAAGCACTGAAAACTGTTTCGCTCAATAAGGTAATTATTGAGCAGCTATCAGCTTTTTACTTAAATATACAGCAGATTTTTTCAGGGAAGATAGCTTATGGTTTTGTATTCTAAGAATCTACAGTGGTGTTTGTGCACCTTGTGGCATGCTTACAAAGTTTATACAAGACAATAAAGCTACCACTTGCACAGACATAGCTACTTAAACCAGTATTTTCTTTGAAAAACATTGAGAATGATGGAAAACATATTATGCCAATAAGTATAAGGGGCAGGGGGGGGGAATAAATCTTAGCACTCTTCTTGCTAACACTGTTCCCCAATAATTATTCTCCACTGGTTCCTGTGTGATGAATACAGCGCTGCTGGACTGTCGCCCTCAACCCTGGTGCAAGCGCAGAACGTGGTGCCTTGGGATGGCACCAGCCCCGAGCTCCCTCAGGCAATGCTGTTCAGACTCAGACACCGAAAGGCACTGTACTCATTTCTTTTGAACTCATTCCTTTGGATCCTTCAGTGCTTCATCAAGACCCTCTCTGGCTCTACTCTTCAGTGTCTGCACCTCGCTGTACCTTTTCCTTCTCCCTCTTCAGCTTCCTAGAGAAAAACCTTCATTCAGACTTAGCAAGGCATTTATGACACTGGAAGAGGGAGCCTCCTACTGGAGACATAACCAAGTTTTCTTTGTAAGGAAAAATTCTTTTAAGACAAAATTTTTTCTTAAGGCAAAACCTGACAAAGGCACAGGAAACTTGTATTTCTCAAGCATCAGGAAAACTAGCTTAACCTCTCACAACAATTTATGAAGGATGTAAGCTATTGCATAATTCAGAAGTATTATTTAACAGGGTAAAACAAATGCACTCAGACCAAGGTCTGTGTAGATGCAGCAGGACTTCAGAACCACAGCTGCCTTTGTGCTGGTATTTAGATATTCTTTTTCTTCCAAAAAACCCAGAAGGCATGAGAAACCTGCGATTCAGCCCCCAGTTACAAGATTTGGCAGGTAGATCTGTAAGCTTTGGCCCACAGCAGCCAGGGTTCAGGTGGCCAAAGTATTTACAACATTTGGGAGAAAGGAATAGTTTTGGACAATTTAAAGACCATTCCCTCCTTAGTGGCTCCCCAACATGACTCCTAATGCATACTTAAGAGACATTTGTTCTAAACCTAGTACTCTAAAGAAGTACTTCTAAGAAATTCACCAAAAATATTAAGTACAATAAGCAACTTGAAAATAATGCAACAAAAATAACAAGAAACATGTTTTTACAGTATAAAGCATTTCAACATTAATATTTATTTAAGACATTAAGAAACACTAACAGGTGTCCAAGCTGATGAGGATAAATCTTGTCTGTAAATTACAAAGGAACGCAGATCTCCTTGCAACTGCAGGTGGGAACTTAGGCACAAATACAAGTTAAATGACATGGTGCGTGGGCCCTTCTATTATAACCTACCTGAAAAGTGCATTACTTAAGCAACTGATCTGTGCCCATTTCCTTTGCGTGCCTCTCCTGACATTTTTAACCTAGTTTAGACTAACAGCAAGAAACATATCTCCAAAAAAAAAAATAAATTATTAGGTGTTGACAGAAGTCAAGTGTTACTATATAGAAAGGAAAAAAGGATTTATAAGTCGCATTGTACTTGTTCTTTGGCTTAGGGGAAGTCATTCTGAGTTGTGCTTGGCCCCCTGACAGTGAGGGACTGCTAGTGCGAGGACTTCCAGGTACCAGTGCATGGGCATTTACTTCCACGAAGCCTTCTCCTGACAGGGCAAGGAACTCTGTGTTGTAACTGCACCAGTATCTTACCTTACATTGTTAAGTTTTATCTTCAGTTTCTCCTGACCAGACCCAGGCATCAGCAAAAGTTTCTGTCTTCTTTCCTAAGTCAGGGATGATCTGAAAGGGAAATTCGAGAGTTCATTTGAGATCCTTTTTCCATAAAACCCTGTCACGAAGCCACGGGGAATCAACTTCTCAGTACCGGGGGGGGGGGGGGGGGAGGAGAAGAAGCCCACTGACTTTCGTGTATCACCTTAGTGCTAGAATAAAAGTCAGAAATTTAAATTAGTTTTGAGCTTCAGTACAGCACATCTACTGTTTTTCATATCTGCAGAATACAGAGATTTATACTCAACGTAATAATAAGTGCACAGGAACTCAGCTTCAAGTCAAAGCTCTATGCTTTACACTTAGAGACCCACTAGCGACAGTGATTGATTCAAGGTAAACAACCCGTACGCAGCTTCTCCTTGCCATCCCCAAACTGCCCCTTTCTGGGCCAAGGCAAGTGCCTGTGGAACCCAACCCCACGCGGCGTGGGCTGGCTCAGCCAGCTCTGCCCTGGGGGAGCAGAGGCAGTGGGGAACTCCCCCGTCCTACCCCCGCGCTTCTTTCCATTCTGAGGCAGGGAGAGCAGGGGTTTGGCTGCGCCGGGAAGCGGTTACGGAGCAAGATGGTTACTGCAGGCGGAGAAATGAAACAACGGCCAAGGTCTGCACCTACGGAGGAGGATGAGACTTTGCAATTTTGTCCCCTGAAGAAAATACGCTACATTAAAAACCTATAAAAGCAGCTGAAAAGGACGCCCGGCCCTGCAAGCAGCAGCTGCAGCCGGCTTTGTTCTGGGTAGCAGCCCCAGGGAGGCGGGGAGGG
>NW_009647236.1:5062719-5071185 GCF_000708025.1 Charadrius vociferus | reverse complement strand
GGGAGGGAGGGTAGGCGGAAGGGGAAGGGGTCCTCCCGCCGCCCCGGGCGCTGACGGCGGTTTCTCCTCCGCTTCGTCCCTGTAGTTTGAAGAAGACGCGGAAGAAGCCGGCGGGGGCCTGGACGGCGGGCAGGGCAAGAGGAAGAGGCTGTTCTCCAAAGAACGTGAGTCGATGCGGGGCAGAAAGCTCTGCCCAGCGCCGAGGGGTCGCCGGCAGGCCCGCAGTACTGGTGGTGGTGGTGGTGCTCCCCGCGGCTGTGGAGGACGATGTCCTACCCCCAGACACAGCTGAAACGCTGAGGAGGCAGTTATGGAGTTCACAACTCAGTTTTCCTTAGCAAAACAGCAGGTTTTGTTCTGTGCCCTGGCTGGAAGCGCAGAAACCTGTCATGTAGACACCCCACCCCCCAAAACATACCACTAATGCATCACCTGAAACTAACTGTGCCAGAAGTCAGTCATGCTGTCAATGGGCGTTCAGTATTTGGTAGGCTAAATGCATATTTAAAGTCTGTCGCCAGATGCGCTTTTCTGCATGCGCAGCACTCGGCTTTTCTTGGCTTCTGTCTACCTGCTTATTTCCCACACGTTTGCTCACGAACTGTCCTGCCCGACAGACCAGGTGCCACCCTGGTGCAGGAATGTGTGGGCTGGTGGTGAGCTCCAGCTAGATGTGTGCTGCTGACAGCGCTGAATGGACGAAAGAAGCCTCACGCTGAGTGTTTTTTTCTGCAGTAAGGTGCATGATGTATGGATTCGGGGATGACCAGAACCCTTACACAGAATCAGTGGACATTCTTGAGGACCTGGTAATAGAGTTTATCACAGAAATGGTAAGTCGGCTCTAGACAGCATGGTCAAAACATCCTCAGTAAGACTTTAGTCTTCTGAAGGATGAGGCAGATATCTCTGCCTCAAATACGGCATTATCCCAGGCTAAAAACTGATGCTAGTAGGAAAAAGCTAAACTTCGACTTTGCGCTTCCGAGATTAAGGCAAAATTCATGCATCTTGCTCTGTGTGGGTTTAGAACAGTGTCTGACGTCCTTAAGTAGCAGTTACATTAGTATTGGTAGTGGGGAAATACGCAGCTGACTTCGAGGTTTGCTGTGGCACCACTATATGTGCAGCTGACAAAAGACAAGGCTCAGCTTCAAAAGTTTGACTTCTTGTGTTCTCTCAGTGTCTTTACATGGATGGGAACGTAGCTGTGCCCTACAAAAGAAATGCAAGCTTCTGAGACCTGAAGCTGTCCCTCTTCCATACACTTGGATTCTGTTTGAAAGTTTGCTGTGTTTTTCAAAAAAAAAGTTATTCCTACTGTTTGGTGGATGCCCTTTCTTTTGAGAGGTTGGCCTTGCCTTCCCTCATCAAAATGCCCTAAAATGTCCCATGATACAAGTGCTCCCCATTGCTTCCAAGTTCTGCCTGCTGCTGTTCATCTTCAAGCACTCTGCAGGCTGGGGAGTCCCACATGTAATCTGGCTTTAGTTTTGATGTCATTACTGTTGTGTGTATGTAGCGGTATGTGCTGGGTGTGACAGGTAGCTGGGGACAGAAGAGCAACAGTAAGTCCATGGTTTACTGGGAAGCTCTCCTGTGACGAGGACGGTGGTGCCCAGATCCTGAAATTGCTTACTTTTTGATTCTAAAATGACAGGAAATAAAGTGGAATTGAGATCTTAACAAACACACACACAAAAAAAAACCCTAAGGGGCAAAGAAACTCTGCTGACTTTCCTCTTTTCCTCTAACAGACGCACAAGGCCATGTCAATTGGGCGGCAGGGTCGTGTACAGGTTGAGGACATTGTCTTTCTAATCCGCAAGGACCCCCGGAAGTTTGCCAGAGTTAAAGACCTCCTAACTATGAACGAAGAACTGAAACGGGCCAGAAAGGCCTTTGATGAAGCAAACTACGGATCTTGATTCTGTGTGCAGGCTGCACTGGGGCATTACTTGGGCACCTGCTGCCCAAAAAGAAGGAACATCATGTGTGTTGTTTGGAGGGGTTATTTAGGATGGAGGTCACTGCTGGGATGTCTAGGCTTGCTCTCAGCCTTTTCTGAAAGGTATTCAAGCAGCTGAGTGTTACCTGATTGTATGTGGCATACTGACGTATTTTTATGCCATTTTATGAAATGAGAAAAGAGCTGTAGAAATGAGAAAAGATGCTTGTAATGGCAGTAAGTCTGCTTGAAATAGGACTATGTTGAATCAGATATCTAGAGGGCTAATGATGGGTGATTCTCTACACTTATTTCAGTTATCACTAGGTATTCCCATGACAGGAAACCTAGAAAATGGATCTTGGCTGAGTGGACAAAGTCTTCAAGGCCAAACTACCGGAGAAGTCCTGCTCTTTGCTCTGTATATGCTCTTCGAATAAATCATGTTAACTTTGTGCCCACCCCTCATAACTAAACTTACATTGACCAATTCACACAAGGTGCATAATACATATTTTTTTCAGCACTTAATTGCCTAGGAAGGTATTCTCTTTTTCCTGTCCCAGTGGGTACAGCTCTTGTTTTCTACCAATATTAAGCCTAGGAAATTGAAGTTAACCTATTCTAGATTTACTTGCACTTACAGCCTTTCCCTACCCCTATTAGGCAGGTGCTCTACAATAAAGCAGATTCCTGTTCTTCATTCCAAGACAATTTTTTCTTAGTATTTCCTGGTGATCCTGATCTTGGGACTTAGTTACAAGAGGCTGGCAGAAAGGACTAACCATATTGCTTGTTCTAACATTATTTCACTAGTACGTGTTAGAGTAGCTGTGCCTTACGTTGCTACGCAGGTAGAAATTGCACTTAGAAGATTTCAGGACAGTGAGACACATGTTCACCAGTCAGGAGTTACTGTTGCAGGCCACTGCTGTGCTTTGCCCTATTTCTGGAACGGCTCTCAGAGGCAATAGGTTCAGTTAATTCCCTATTGTAGGGCAAGGATAACAAATGCTGAATGGCAGTATACTGTAAGTCAAGGCTGTCCCACGTACAAGCAGCATAGAAGGAAGGGTACAAGACTTTCCTTGGAAAAGTGGCAGCAAGTCTTTTGTCCTAAGCAGCAGTAAGTGATCAGCTGCAGCCTTCTGCTGTGGATAGTAACTATTTGCATTGTGGATTTGACAGCAGCACTTAACATGTGGTCAAGCAATAGAGAAGGGACACTGAGTAAGGATAACTCAGTCACTATTCAGCTGTTTGAAACACCCTCCCATTATTCAGGCTGTGAGTTACCAAGACACCATTAGGGTTTTGAGGGTTTTACTTAAAATAATTGGAATGACTTTACCTCTTTCCTCCTTGCAAGTCCAGGGTCAGACACCCATTGCTGCAAAAATAGAATCAATATCCATGTTCTCAGTAGCTTCTTTCCACACAGGGCCAAGACTTCCTTCCCGCAGCAGCTGCTTAGGTGTCCCAGCTGTGCTTAGGTCGAGAGAGGCTGTATCAGCATTGGAACGTCCTTCCCAACTCAGAGGCCCATCCTGGTAAGCTGGGAGGATAAGTGATGCACTGTTCTCACAGACCCCAAAAAGCTCAGAAGGATTTTGCCGAACAGTCTTCAGAGTTCTCTTCAAGCGCACGGATGATTTGATCCTCCTTCGACAGAACCGTACCCCAAGGTACCGCTTTGGCCAGCACATGTTTTGTAACCCGTATAGGAGGTATTTACGGACAGATGTTTTGACACAGCACAGTTTTTTCTTCAAGCTTAAGGGGAGGAAGGTGCAGAAAACATAACTTTATCAGCTGCTAAAGTGTCATTTCATTTGGGGTTTGGAGAGATTTGGTTATTAGCCTTCTCTACCGTTTTCCTTGTCATACCAAGGAAATACAACAGCACCTTGTACCATTGTAGCCAGGATGTTCTGAAGAAAGACAACACCCCTTGCATAATATAATCGTTACCATTAAGCATGCACATGACTTAAGGTGCATTTTCATCCTCCTTCTGAATGGTTTATGCATTTATTAGCCTTTTAAATCCTTTCAGAAATGACTGAAGCTAAACACAATGTTCACATCAAACCATCCAGTTTGATGTTCACCTGAACTAGTGATCCCATTTGAATGTAAAGAGAGTGGGTTAGACCACTGTGTTTCTCCACACTAGCAAACTACTTAATATTAAAATGTAAAGTGTCAGATCCAGAAACCCCACACCCATGTAAAATTACCTGCATCCTTGAGCCTCCACGTGGTGCAGCCGGTTGCTTTTCAACAACTTGTTACGCAGAAAATAAGCTTCCGATTTGAATTTGTTGCCTTTGCACCACAAAATAGCTTTTCTGAGTGCCTCTGACAATTCCCCAAATGACATAGCTGTTTGCACCATCTGTACAAGAGCTCCAGTATGCTGCAATTTTGCTATACGAGAGGAAAGTGATGTTGATTTTGATTTTGCTTTGGAAGGTGTTGATGCAACGCTTATACCCTGAAAGAAACAATAACAGAAATAGTTATTCTTTTAAAAACATGACACGGCTGATCCTCTCTGCTGGAGAGGAGCAGAGCACTGAGGTTTTTGTGAGAATATTCCTTATTTCCTAAGGAGAAAGTGGAAGAGTAGTCTTGTTTTGTGGAATACAAAAAGAGGCAGCAAATAATAAGAATTTGTATGCCTGTCTACTATTGACTTGCTCTCTGGTCATTTCGTGTGACATACCAACAAATGCTCAAATTCATAAGCAGAAATTAGGAGTGATTTTCAGTGCAAAGCTTCCATGCCAACTTAGGTTGTTAGACAAGCAAAAACATAGCAGGGAAAAGGGACGTTTTCCATTAGGGTTATCATGTTTTGAGTGTTAGGGTCTTTAAAAAAAAAAAAAAAAAAAGGGTAAAATGGTGCCATACAAACCTGTTGCGTTAGAGGTCTGGATGGTCTAAGTAAGCTCTTCACATCAAAGGCCAAGTGCTTCCCTACAAAGAGACAGGAAGGTTCCTATTATGAAATAACAGACAGCTTTCACAGAGACGCTGCAACACTTTGCCCTGCTGAGCTCTCAGATCTCCTGCTGTCTCAGCAGGCTCACACCTGTACTCAACATTTCCAGACAAACTCAAGGGGGCTACGCTCATCTCACAGGGCAGCTGGCAAAGGATGAAGAGGATGCAGAGATTTACAGATGGTTGCAAAGGAGAACTTCATGGGTAAAAGCTTCACGCAAACACTTGGATGCGTGCAGTCACTGGCCGTAGCCCTGACTGCAGGGGAAGACATGGGCACAGCGAAGAACCAGCAAGCACAGGATACCCGCATCCTGTATTTGCAACCTTATCTACTCTTGTACGGACTACAGACAGTGCTCTTAGCTTCCCTCACTATCTTTGGGCCCCATCTACACAGAGGCAGGAAAATACATGACTATTAACAGGACCTATACACTGCATTCGTCACCTGCTTCTCTTCAGGCTGTATCATGTTTAGAAAAAACAAACGAAAAGCCTCACAATACTGAAATTATCCACAGCTCTATGAAGGCAAGGGTACATGCAGTGTTCACCTCTTCTTCCACGGCCAGGAAAGGGGAGTTTGTACTAGAACTACACTCTGTGGATAGTACAAGTGCTTGGCTCTGTCAGACAGAAGCTACAGTCAGTCTCTGAGATGTCAGGAAACAGTGGCACAAGGCCTTACCTCTGCTGGCTCTGGTCACCAGAACTGGCTCTCCAATGTCCCCAGGGCATGGGATGCTACTCTTTTTCACAGCACTCGTGCAAGTCACAAAATTTCTCTTTTTCCCCACTTCTGATGCTGCCTCTGGCATTGTTGGGAAGAGCTTCTTCAGCCAGCTGGTAGGTTTTTTTGTTTTAAGTATTTTAACCTTTTGGTTCTTCACCTCAGAAAAAATATTCACTCCAAGAAAGTTACTGATATCAGAAGGGAAGGTAAACCCCTTGATATAAGGCATCTGTTGGGTCTCAGATACCAGATGAAGTGATGTCGACAATGTGCCATACAAGGCAATGAGGCTCTGCAATACACATCTGTACTGAATCCTGAAGAGAAAAGACAGAAAGGTATGGCAGCGTCTCCTTCAGCAAAACCTTGTGCTCACTGAATAACTACCTTCAGCTCAAGCAGAAAAGCTGATGGAAGAGATTCCAACCTGCTCTTTCCCCATTCCCCCTCAATACAAGCTTATCTTTTTACACTCCATCACCATGCTTTCCTTAATGTCAGTCTGAGCTTTAAGGAACTGTTCAAGATCAGAGCACGGGAGTGACTTGACTAGTAAATCCTTGATCAGGACCCCCTCTGTTTCCCTAGAGCTTTGTGGCATGCCACACCTGGGATTCAGCAGGTTCCCAGGTCACATCTAAATCATTTGAGGAAGAGGTCTTCCCCCAGGAGCAACCTGTACCAACTCAGGACAATGGTGCTAGCACTGATCCCATAAAATTGCCTGCTCTGCGTTTACTGGGGAGATGGATTCCTTGTGCCAAAGAACATTTTCCTGAGTTCTATGCAATGCTTTTACCCCTTCAGCTACAAATAGCAGTTATTTTCTTGGTGTTGCTCTGCTGTACTGAGAGAGACTAGAACAATGATTTCACTGGAAAACTCAGCAGTATTATACAACAACTTTATCCCAGCCTTCCCATTTCAGCATGAGGCAGGACTTACTGCTTGCTGCACAGAGTACTGGATGTTTGTTGCAGGCTGGCTTTAACACTGTGACTTTTATTAGTGCTACATAAAGTTTGCTATGAACCGAGAACAAAGCCTTCCAAAACAGCATGTAAGAAGTCTCTCTCCACTTAAACAATTCTTCAGGTGCTAATCAAGTCCAAAAGAATGGAGGGACCCCCCTCCTCCTCCTCCTCCCAACTGAATAAAGCTCACTCAGCAACAAGGCCTAATTACAAGCTGTTCTCCCTGACAGGCACGTCAAACAGACAGACAACAAACAAGGCAGACTTTTGAATACACAAACCGTAGCCGGCTCAACAACCCCGAAGCCACAGTGTTCAAAAGTATGAATTCTCCCGAGCAGAGATGTTGAACGGACAAGCTGAAGATTAGACCAGTTAAGGATAAAAAATAAACAGCATGTAATGAGACTTGCTGAACACACCAACTAGAGGCAATTCACAAGGGAATATTCTAGATAATTTGGGAGATGAGCGTCCAAACTTTGGGTTGCCTAAGGCCAGAACAGCAGCCAGCCAACAGCCTGAGGTTCCTACATAATAACTTGAAAATAAGATGTTTGGCTATCAAAGAAACTCCCAAGTTGCACACATGAATTGCACAGTTGAGTCCATCAGTAACACAGGACCTACAGCAGACCTAGTTTTGGTCTCGTAAGGTGCTGTTGGTCATCTGTAAGAATGTGTTCATGGTGAAAAAAAGGATACAGAAAAGCTTTACAGCAACAGTCCAGTAGACGCAGTATGAGCTTGCAACCTCCCAACACCTTCAGAGCCACTGTTTCCAGTGTAGGCTGGCTGGGAACTAAGCACTCTGCATGGGCTTGGGGTGTATTTTTCCTGTGTTGATACAAGGATAAGGAGATGGTTATGATCTAGCATTCACCCTCTTTAGCTCTGCAGACAAACTTAATTAATATATCCTGTATAACACATGGGATCATGACGCTTACTTGGGAATCAGTCCTGCCAGAGTTTCAATGCAGCCCACCAAGTTCATTTTCCATAGGCGCTTCAAGCATTGCTCTACCTAGGAAAAAAAAGAAAACTCCTTTGACTGGTATTTTGAGAAATGGGAGTGCCTTGGTCTAAGAACTGTCACTATATTAAGTGACACCTTCCCCTTATCAGTTTAACAGCACAAATTACAGGTTTGCATGATGGAATGTTCTGGTTGTTCCTGTATCTGCACTATCTGTATCTGGTCCTGTATCTGATGAAAAAGATCCCTTTATCACACTACTGCGAACATGGAATTAAGTGAAGAGCTGGAGTAGGCCATTGCTAATTGGTGCTGCATAGTTCCTCCTGCAGTATACAATGGCTTGTGGTATTGGCTTTCAAGAATGAAAACACATAAACAAATCATGAGGGTAAGAACAATTCCTCTTCTATTTCAAAACAGTTATTTGAAGATGCTGACAATCCCTTTACTGGAAACCTGGTAAGGAGTTCACTTTTCATCTTAAGCTGGAAATGCCTAATAGAGTAGCCTAGGATTATTCTTCCCCCCTGCCGTTATTATAATTAACTGAAAACCAAATCCCTGTAGCACTCATATATTCAAAGGTATGCGATTATACCTACTTCAGGTCTTTGCGTGAGTGTAGAACACCGAGTCTTGGTTCCCCAAGGCTGGGAAGCGCAAATTGCACTGGCTGCACAGATCCAGCAAACCCCCTGAACTAAACCACGAGGAGCCTTACAGATGACAGAAATGCAGCTGCTCCAAAATACTTTGCGCACCATGCCGCAGGCACCCCGCTGCCCTTCTGGGCACCGGTGACCAGCCGCCGGCAACC
>NW_009647236.1:5056124-5061803 GCF_000708025.1 Charadrius vociferus | reverse complement strand
GGGACGCCCCCGGGCTTCTCCCGGCCCCCGTGGGCGCGGGGAGCTCGGGGCCTCCTGGCAGGGCCGGCTCGGCAGGCGGGAGTGGGGCCCGGCCAAACACTGTGGCCAAGCGGATGCCCGGGGCTGAGTAGAGGCCACGGGGCAGCCGTGAGCCCCCCGCTGCCGTGTGGGGTGCGCTGCCTGTGGGCACCCACCGCACGGCCCGGTGACGCCAAGGCAGGGCAGCCTGCACGCCTCTCCCAAGGCGCAGGGCCTGGCTCTGACACGCCGCGTGCCCAAAATGTCATAAGTGAGAAGGGAAACAAATATAAATTGAGTGTTATTCACACTTTTAAAAGTTCCTCTGCATCTGCCTCGGGAGCTTGAGCTGTTTGGCTGCTGAAGGCCCCCGTGATGCGCTGCAGCAAGAGCAGAGTTCTTCAGGGGACAGCCCTGTCACAAGGCGTGCGACTGTCCCCTCCCATCGCACGCACAGGGAGCCCAAAGTGCAAAAAAATCTGGGTAACTTCACACCAGCAGCAATTCCTACTGGCTTTTTGAGCACAGGCGGGCCTTGCTGCCCTCTCCCTGGGTGCCTGCCCGGCTGCCCGGCCCCTGCCTGTGTTGCTCCTACCCCAGCTGCCGGGGTGGGCTGTGGCAGGGACAAAGGGAGGAGGACAGGCAGGAGCGAGGCCTGTGGCAGATGCGGGTCCCCCGTGGAGTTGATCGCTGTGATATATTAGTGTGCCCAGAACGGCAGCCCGTCAAATGGATTGAATTTTTGTGGTCTTCTCTGAGTTTTTCTCCCCTGAGTAAAAGACATTACTTCCTGCCTCCGTCCCTCTCTGCCTGAAATTGAACGTACTCTTTTCTTACTTGCCAACATTGGTATTCTCATTAATATATTTGTTAGAAACAATGGAGTTAAATTGAGCATGAATTTTGTACGCTCTTATCTCTTTAGATTCCCTTTTGTTGTGTAATTTCTGTTTTCTTTCAAGGAGTCTCATACAAATGCATGTTAAAGTGGTGTCCCTTTAAAAAGACAGAGCAAAATTGGCATTAATGATTGCACCTGTAGGGAAGAGAGTTCTGAGAGCAAACCGGGAGGCAGAACTGATAAAAGGCTGTTATGAGCTCTTGCCTATCCTAGGAAGGAGGGTGTTAAGCTTCCTGGGCTAAGAGTGGAGATGAGATGAGAGGTGAAATGAAAATGGAGTCTCCATGGTGTGAGCAGAGGATCACAAAGGTCTCTCTAGCTGAGATTCTGAGGTGTTTTGAACATCCTATAAGTGAGGAGCAAGCCTGGGCTATCTGCTTTCAGTGTTGCCGTAAAATGGAGCAGCTGTCTATGGGGCTGTACACACCACTCCATTCTGTGTTCATAAAAGGTCCTGGAAGCATCTTTATCCATGCTGATGGTACTGCTTCCTTTAAGGTGTACCACAAGTCTGGTAAGAGCATAGGTAGCTGTGGATGCCAAGGGCTGTTCCTATACCAGGCTGAAAAGGGGGGCAAAGTGGGGATTATTTTTTTTTATTGCCCTTTTTTCTCCCTCTCCTCTCTCTTTATGTTGTTGCAAGGCTATGCTGCTGCCTGTGCTTCATTGGAAAGGACTATAGATGAGCGGTAATACAGATGTACAGCCTACTAATTTTTCTAATAGTGCTCTAGTGAGTCATTTGATTCTAGGGAATAGCTGGGATGAAAGTTTGTTACCACTTATGTTATTTGCAATAAAAAGTCTGAGGCTTTGTTATATGTCCTGCTCTGTTCATCTTCCAAGGTATGGTTCCTTTATTATAGTAACTCTCACAACTTATCTATGATTGGCAGTTTCCCTTTTTATCACTATGTGTAGCCACCAAGTGGCAACAAGCTTTGTCTTATGCGCTGCTGAAGAGGTCAATGCTAGGCTGACTCTTCAGGGACAACAGCAGGTAATAAAAAATGAAGACAAAGATCCAGTGCCTTCCTTGTAGTTAGATATCTATTAGCAAACAAAAAAAGTACCCAGCAGCAGTTAGTTTGGGGCTAATGCTCACAATAAGAAGAGTATCCTGTGTTGCTTTCTAGGAGTCTCCAAACATAGGCCTACTTTCCCTAGGTGGGACTGACCTTAGTCAGAGGGGTTTGTTTCCTTATTATCAAGAATTCTTCCTGTTTGTCTCTCTTGACCGTGATTCTAAAAGCTGTTTATCAATGCCTATGCGGTTATCTTGCTCCCTATCCCCTCTTTTTTTCTCCTTTTCAGATGTTGGCAGCATTCAGCAGTCAGAGGACAAGGTAAGCCTCTGTCTTCATCTTCATATGTGTGCAGATATAATCCTGCTGTAGCAAAAGGCCAACTCAGGAGGTGCAGATGTCTTTGGAAACTATCCAGGTGCTTAAATTTGCTGTTCCCTGTGAGAGTGACTGTCCACTGCAATCTGGAAAATGAAGAAAAAAATATGCTCGGGCTGAACTTAAACAATGGGACTGGGAAACAATGAGCACAGATGCTGCCGTCTGTGGAATAGCCCACGGTCCTTTTGTCTTAATAACAGGTAACTTAGAGGTGCTAGATAAGGCCATCTTAAAACTTAGGGAGTATCTCAGGCTACACAATGAGCATCTAGATGCCTTTTGGGCCCTCCACATCCTGAGAGATGTGCTCAGCTCTGAGGGGTAGCGTGGGGTATATGTACGGCTGGGAAGTGAGAGCTTTGAAGTTTTCCACAACACTTTGTGCTGCACTGCTTCCTTGGTCTCTGCAGCTGCTGGAGTACTTGGGAGTGGTGATCTATGAAGCCTTGGACTGGGGAATCGACAGCCAAGTGGAGCGAGAACTGAGTGATCCTTTGGAGAAACTGCTGTGCCTCATGTTGAAACTGGATGATGAGGCAATGAAACCAGCAGTCACCCTGCAGGATGTTATCAAGGTTTCCTTCTTCCCACTTAGTAAATACAGCAGCTTTAGAGGAGTTGATGGAACAATGCTGTGAACCAAAGGGCCAGACCATTTCTGGTAAAAAGCTGGGTGGCTTGTTGAAGGACATAGAGGGAGCACATGGCTTTCCCATCAGAGGGAAAAGGTAAACCCATCTTAGTTATGCACAAGTGCCTGTGGAAGGAAGACTGAGCATGGCACTCTCACAGCTGTGTCTACAGAGTCCTTCTGTACATAGTCTCCAAATTGGATACCTAGGGAACTGTGGATATGGAAAAAAGTCACTTATCCATAGTACTTAGTTTCTGCAAGAGCTGAGGTTTGAATGTCTCAACTCAAACAGATATTTTCCTCTCAACCATAATTGAAAGGTATGAAAAACTTCCCATCCCTCAGTCTGATCAGGGCAGGGGAAAAGAACAGGAAAAGTGACTCCACCTGCTGTGTTTTATTGTGCTTTGTCTGTACAGGAGGCTTCCCCTTCCAGGTACTTATTTCAAAGCACACCTTATGGAAAACAAGATATATAAATTACACAGCTACTTACATTATTGTACATAAAAGATTGGACATCTTGCTTCTTTGTTCCTCTGCATCTGCAATAGAAAAAAAAATGATAGAAAGGGGCTGTGAGGAAGATGTTTTTTAACCATGGATTGAGAAAACTGAATCTTGCTTTATTCCATTATTATTTATGTTTTTTCATTGCAAGACCTCTTTTAAATAGCTGCACTTCTTTCAGGCCTGTGAGGAGCACTTGTCCAGGCCCTCTGAGGCTACCAGCCATTATGAAGTGACCTGTAGGAGTCTGTTTAGTGAATATGTGGAACTTCAGAAGCTTGTGACCATTATCCAGACCTCCAAAGAGGTACATTTGGGATCACCCCTTAGCTGCTATTCCTTCTGCCTTCACACACTCGCCTAGTTCTGAAGTAACCTTCTTATTGCACTAGAAATGGACTACCTAGCTGAAGGTCTGTTTTCACAATGTGAAAGGCTACTGTCTTTGCACCATATTAGTGCCTTTTGAAGTTGTGAATATTTGGGGCTTCTAAGATTTTCAGATTAACATTAGTTGTTTATACTGGATAGATAGTAAATCACTGAACAGTGCAAGGTAATGACCTCATGTGCTTGTTTTTCAGAGTCTGAGAAAAATGGATGTGGAAGATTTGTTAGAAAATCCCCTTCAGAAGAAGGAAAAACACTGGGTAAGTGATTTAATTCCTTCATTATGGGGGAGTTGGGGCTTTTTGTCTGCCTTGGCTCTCTGAGGCTTTCCATTGACTGTTCTATGAAAAGTAGAGCTTGAACACAAACAAAACTTCTTAGGTTGTTCAAGAGCTTAAGTAGTTAAAGACTTGTCTGTAAAACAAGTTGGAGAGTGAACTTGAAGTTAAACTATTTCACGTGTTAACCTCATGGGGACATTTATTCTACACAGAGTGTCTTTGTGGTTCAACTTAAGCCACTTCTAAAAATTAAATTGGAGGCAGTCTTTGGAATAAGAGTCCACAAGTAGTTAGGCTGTTTATTCCTGCAAATGAGCCCTGAACTCCAGCTTTTGGCAGGAACTGACACCTGCCAAAGGCAATCTGTTCCTTTCTTGTAGCTGGACTGAAAACTCCCAAAAAACTCTTCTGTTGGTGGTAGTACTAGGGTGGACTTAGCTCACTCTTACGTGGGTTCTGTGCTGGTTCAGGGCTGGAGGGGACTGAAGGCCGGTAGCTCTCTCCATCTTTGTAGTTGTGCAGCTCCAGCAGCTCAAACAAAGGGGTGAAAGAGGGTGAGGTTGGACATGTAGCTCCTACCTTCTGATCGCTGCCTTTCTTGTCCTTCAGTTCTGTCCTTCCATAGATCTTGGAGTGTGTGTTTAGGGCAGAGAAAGCAACTTATTCTGTTCTTTTCAAGGCCCTACACAGTCAGGGCTCAATCAGAAACAAATAGCTCTTCTGGCTGGAGCTCTGCCCAGCATAAACAAATGCACTGTAGTCTGGAGTCTGTGGAGACAAACGGCAAGCCCCGAGAGACTTGTGGACTCGCTCCCTTTGTCTAAATAGCACTTGCTTTGAAGCATGCTCAAACTATTCGTATGAAAATGTTTGTGAAATGTGTGTTTGGGCATATTCTCAATTTTGTGATCTATTAAAATAAACTGGCAAGCTATCTCAAACCACAAACTCATCAACTGCTATAGCTCTTTTCTGCAGGGAATACATGAATAAATACATGGGCTTTGCCGTGTGGCCTGAAGGCCAGTGTATTTGGCCTCTGCTCCTTCAGGAGACATGAATTCCAAAAGCAGGATGTCTGTTGCAAATCCTCTGCCTCTAGTTTCCAAGTCCCTAAGCACCAGTTGATTGCATTGCTCTGACAAACTCTTGAGTTCAAAATAAGCAGGATGCCAACTTCACTGGGATCCTACAGATTAGAACTGATGCCTTGAGTGGTGCCAAGCAGCCAATGCTCTCTATGGACCGTACCTTTTCATGTGGACTGCTACAAAACAGGCCTTCTGAAACATAGACCACAGCCTGATGGTGTGCAGAGTTGTACAGTTTCAGCAGAGCTTATCTGTATGTGTCACCAGACAATCTTCACCTTGAAAACTAAGCAGTGAGACCTCTTCAGAGCAGAGCTGTCTTACTACTCATCTGTTGAACTGAATGCAATGCTTTTGGAGTGTTGTAGCATCTTGTGTTTTATTGCACAGGTGTAGAAAATTTATGCAGAATTTGACAATACATGGGATACCCCAAGTAGTGATCCAG
>NW_009647236.1:5039834-5056001 GCF_000708025.1 Charadrius vociferus | reverse complement strand
GGGAAAGAAAAGTGTGAGTGATAATGATGTCACCTACATCTGAAAAAGTGGTTTGTGTGTACAAGTTGCTCTGAAATGGCCAGCTGAAAGCAATTCTTGTCCTGAAAGTAATGTGGCAATGTTACAGTACAGAATTTTCTTTTCAGCTCGTATCATTCAGTCAAGTTCTGTCATCATGTGAAATACAACTCTAGAAAGTACGAATGGCTCGGGATAAGCTATTTCAAAGGTCTCTAATACTGACCAGTTTGCCCAGAGACTTTTGTGTGTACTCCTACACAATAAATGTAGCCCAGGAGATAGTTAGTATGTGGTCAGTCTGACAGTTCTAATTTTCTGGAGTTGAGGTATGACTGTACCAAAGCCATGCTAAAACAATTCAACAAAAAATCTGTCTCTTTGAAGGCAGCCATCTGATATTATACCAAGATATCTGATGGGCTAAGTTGAGAGAAGATGCTTCATGTTCTTAAGTGGAAAAGGAAGAGGAGTCTAAGTCAGAAGCTTTGTTCTGAGGCAGTTTTCAAAAATGTTTTGCTTCCCTTTCTCTGTTTATATTACAATCACTTGTTCGTACTCAATTTGCCTTTGGGATCTAGATAAGCTGTTGACTTAGCACTTCCATTACAATGTTGTCTAAACATGGTATTGAGTTGATTATTTCTTTTTCCTGACTTTAATTTCTGTTGGGTTATACTGCAAGCCTGAGCATCCTCAGATATTAATACAGGAACAGGATGGGCAGATGTCAGAGTTATCAGCTTGTGTCTCCAGGCTGAAACTGCTAAGGTATGCTGCTGTGAAGGTCAAAGTATGAGATCCCTTTCTCCTTGTCTTCATCTCTTGTCTGTGGGCCCTTCAACCCTGGGGTTCTGAAAGTTCAGAGGATTTTAATGGTAAGATTTGGGATTTAATTCCCAGTGTTTCCTAGGGTCCAATAATATGAAAAAAACCTCTGGCACCTGGAGTTCTTGCAGGAACTAGGTATACAAGAAAATCGGTCTAGCTACCTGGCAGCAGGAGATGTGTTTTGCTGAAGTACATTCATAAAGTTAATGACAAAATTCGGGAGTGAACCTGGCAAGCCAGCTCCCAGATCCCTCATTATAAATTAACTTCTGCAAAGAGAAGCAATTCTCTGTTCTGGTACTGTGCCCTGATCTGCAAGTGAGTTGAAGGGGGTGTTAAGTACACACTTCTGTCTTTCTGAGAAACTTCAGTTGCTAAGTGTGCCCTATTATATAGAGGGAGGGAATGCTGTTTTGTGCATTTTAGCCAGCTGTTGATTTGTCCCTCACCCGTTTCTCCAAGGCATCCCTGTGGCCCAACGTCATGCATGAACTGCAGAATGGTGTAAAGCTGCGCAAGGTCACTGAGCAACCACAGCGTAGCGTGCCTCCAAAAAAAAGTATCCGCTCTCCCTATGATTTACTTTTGGATGATATTCAGCACAAGAGGTACACCCTTCGGAAGGTGAGTGACTAGAGTCAATGGACAACTCTGAAACCACCTGTTCCACCTCATTTCTAAGCAATTATTTCTTGAGACATCTTATCCAAAAGCTTGTCTTTTTCAAAGGTACTTCCAAGTTCAGAAGTGTCTGGGTTTCCCTCTCAGCTGCAGCTCAACATTAGATCACCCTGTTTGTCTACCCAAGCGCTTCATTGCCAGTAACCTTTTAATTCAGGGATAGCAACACTTTATGAAGCTAGATGGTAAACTTTTTCCCCCTCCAGGGGTCAGCCACTCCCTTCCCTGGAACAATTACGCTGTCTGGCACACAACAGTTTAATGAAACAGTCCCTTGCCTGCTTATGCTTTTGACCTTGCACACTTGTGTCTTCTCAGGCTCCTTGGGCTGAGCTGTGCCTGGCATCTCTTACCAGTTTCCTTGCTTTCCTGGATGTTGTGGGATGTGTGCAAGTGCAAAAGCACTTTTGAGCAAGTCCTTTGCTCAGCCTCAGGCAGAGGCCTCTAGGCAGCGTACGTGAGCTATTGCAGGAGTTTAGTCAGGGTAAAAAAAGCTGAGCCCTTTCCAGGGGCAGCTGCTGTGCTGACTGAGGTGGAAGGGACTTCCAGCAATACAGACGGTTGGTGAAAATGACCAGATACAAAAATGTCTGGGGTGCATCTAAAGGCTTGTGATGTTGTTAGCTTGCTGCAGCTTGAGCTGGGAATGATGAGCAGATCTAAAACATTGGCATCAGGCTTTGTGGCACTGGCGTGCTTTGCAAACAGACGTCTTGGCAGAAGATGAGACACAACTCTACTTGTAATAAAGAGCAGTATTTTAAAAAGTGAAAACTTTGCATACCACACCAGACATCAGCCTTTCTTCTCCTTGTTGGTGCTGCTAGAGTGCAGGGAGTTTTAAAGCCTCAGCTATACCATGCACCCCTATGAAACCCCAGCTCTTGCTTTTCTTGACTGTAGCTCCAGCCTTCAGATAAGGCTGTGACATTTCTCTGGAGATGATATCTTGACTGATATATAAATGAACAGTAGTGGAACATCATAACTACTTGTGTTCCTGGCAACGTATTGTGTATCAACACACTGCAGTACAGAACCGTAACTCAAGGTGGCAGGATGAACTGGGTCTTGATTTTTTTTTCTTTTTTTTTTTTTTAAAAAAATTTCCTGTGGTCAACAAGAAGCACAAACATGTTTGAAGAGTGTTAGTCAGAAATACTAGAAGAAAGCATAGAGTGCTACTGCTCAGGTCTTTGTGAAGGCTCTTAAAGGAGGATTTCCCCATTTGCAAAGCTATTTTAAAGCTTCTTTAGCAAACAGTGATCTAATTTGCAAATGAATGAAAGCACAGCTAGTGTGGGAAGCTGTAGTGTTGTTCTACCTGCACTCCCACCTGTTCTGAAGTTGTACACACAGAGAAAGTAAATGGCATAGCCTCAAAGTAAGAAAAAGTGAACAAGGCAGCTAAAGACATGCATGTGCAACTTGACTTTTTGTCAGTTCTCCCCTATGAGAAGCCTATGCAGCAAGAACAGGACTTGATGAGGGACACAGCCTACCTCACAAGAGTACCTGCCTTGCAATTCCATCTTGCTGTTGTTCCTAGTTTACATCGGGCTGTAAGCCAGTCTCTGGGACTCTAGCTTATGCATACAGCTGCCTGCTGCTACAGTTTTTGTTACAGTCATTAATCCATTCAATTACTCTCTTTGCTGGAGCTGAGTTTGCACTGATGAATGTGATGTGACCAGGGTACTTGTCAGGATCACTCCTGACATTAAAATCTGAGTACAATGTTTTCCAGTGGCTCCTCAGAGCAGTTCATGAGCTGCTGGGGCTAGAAGGCTGTATGCCTCTTGTGCAGGCCCCAAAGGGCTGTGCAGTGCTTCTGATTGCCTCTATCAAAACCCCACAAAAGTAAACCTCATTATTCTACACTTCCCAACTCAGGTTTGTTATTCTTTCCCTGTCTTCCCAATTCTCAAATCCTGACTTAAGTCATTCACTGGGCTGCTGAATGGGAGGGTGTACCAGGAGTAGAGAAAGAACTATTGCTTAAGCATCATTTCTGCTCTTTCAGGTGATCATCGAGCGAAAACATAGGACGCCTAAAATTGATGTAGCTGCTCCTAAGCCTCATCTAAAACCTGTAGGTGACCTGGTGATGCATTTAATGATAGCAAAACAAGATGATTCTGGAGTTGGCAAGACAGTTTCTAGGAATATAGAGCTAATGACTTAGCTACTGGTTTGGATTTGGGAGGGGGATATATTAACCATACAGACCCTCCTGCCAAAACATGGTGTTAGGAAAATGGGAGGTGACATGTTCATAGGATAAAGATGATCAGTCTCCCTACTTCTTCTGCTACTTCTTCCATTTGGAACATTTTGTGGTCCTGAAAGTAGTCTTGAAGTTCTCGGTTTCAAATTTGAGAGTTGCTGAAGTATTCTACTATGCACTGTCTAAAGGTTCTCTCATGTGTCTCTTGTGTGCAAGGCCCAGCACCCTCCTGAGTGAGAGGCACTTGTAAAACAGTGCCATTGCTAAAGGAGTAGTTCTGTCACCAGTGGTGTCCTCACTGGCTCTTTCTGGTGCTATGCTTTGCCTGCAGGTGCTGGAGAGGAAGCGCTATCTGGCACGAACAGCTCATGGCAGAAATAAAACAAACCCAGAAGCTTCGGTCATCAGCAGCAAGGGAAAATGGGAGCAGGCCCAAAGGTACCTGCTACAAAGTGACCTCTCAAGCATCCAAGTGAAGTCAGCATTGACTAAAAATAATGGGTGGCTTTTGAAATGAAAGCCCACTTTTCCATAGCATGTATAATGCAAGGGAGGTGGGAATGCAAATTCTGTATTGATAGAGGTGGTATGGCAGAATAGCTTTTTCTAGAAAATCTGTTTGTGGCTTATTAAGACTCAAGAGATGTTTCAACTTACTAATTTGTGAGGTTTTTTTAGGGGTGTTCAAATTTGTCAACTAAGTGAGAGAAAAGGATTTTGACCATCACCTAAAATTAAAAGATTATGTAACTACCAGGACAAAGTCTAGCCAAATCTCAAATTCTGATGTGTGGCTATCAAATTTGTCATTTTCTTGTCACAGCACAATATCTTATCTTGTCTGGTTTTTGTTCCCCCCTCTCCTCTGCAGAAATGCTTGTGACACCAAATAATGCCTTGAAATCTCCAAATGATAGTTTCTTAACTCTCCAAGATGCTAGTACTGAGTTTAAAATTGTCAACACTACAACACAGCAGCTGGGACCAGGCGTTCAGGTAAGGCTTTAAATGAAACAACTCTGGAGAGCCACAGGTACTTCAGACATTATTAGGTCTGCACACACGTGTAGCCTGGAACATCAGGTTCAAATCCTAATGTGGGCAATCTTGTCTCTCAAAAGTGAACGAATGTGGAACTATTAGGTTCACTGAAGTCCTTTCCTCTACAGAAGGTCATACCATATTTAGACACTTCTTTTTGTGACATGATTGCAGCCTATAGAATCAAGGTCTGCTCTGGTGTCTTAAAACTAGATCCTGCAGAATTTTTACTATGCATGGGAGTTTGGCCAATATGGGCCAGAACTATTCCCACTCTTACCTCACAATGAGGCCTTTGATGCTAGATGTATTGATGTATTTGCATTTCACATGGTATGTGAGCTTGTGGAAGGAAAACTTCATGATTTATTTTCAGGAAGCAACTTTACTGGTGAATTCCCACTCCTCTACCTGTGGAGCAATTTCAGAAACACCATTTTTCGATAAACCACAATACATAGTCTTTGGGCTCTTTAACTCCTGGCTTGATCATGAAAAGCTTGACTGCTTGGTTCTGGGATTCAGTCTGAGCATATTCAGAAATTCTGTGAAACAGAACTTAAGCCCTAACACATCATGTCTAGCACAGATGCGCTGGCATACAAACAGGAATCTGTTTTCTGTAAACATTTCTGTCTGAAATGCAGTTGCTTAACTGAGGAAAACGGATATGAATGAATAAAAGTAGAAAATCTTTGCTATATTTGCACAAGTCTGTTCTACTTGTAGGAACACTCAGCATTTGAGAACCCCATGGTTGATGTATTACTGCTAAACTAGAAGGACCTTCATATGGAGACTAGTACAATCAAATTTGTTTTCTACTTCTCTAGAGAAGCTAGAAACAATGCTGTTGAGATACAGCATTGGGTTTGAGTTGGGTTAGTGGGGCACAGTCTCTTGAACTGTTCTCCAGTGTTGCTACATGTGAGCTGGAGCCAAGCAAATGGTTCCAATGCACTCAAGAGTTGTATAGGGAGGATTTTGTGAAGTTGGTTCCTGAACAGATGAAACTTTGGGACTAGTATCTACATTGAACTTGAGCAAGAGAGAGAACAAATAAATTTGAAATTTCACTATCTTGGTTGGAGCTTCCTGGTTGCAGGGGGAATTAACTTGCTATTACCTCTTGGAAACTAGGGCATGTTGTGATAGGATGAGGAGGAATGGCTTTAAACTGGAAGAGGGCAGGTTTAGATTAAACATTAGGAAGAAATTTTTTACTTTGAGGGTTGTAAGGCACTGGAACAGGTTGCCCAGAGAAGTTGTTGAGGCCCCATCCCTGGAGGTGTTCAGTGCCGGGCTGGACGTGGCCTTGGGCAACCTGGTTTGGTGGGAGGTGTCCCTGTCTATGACAGGGGGGTTGGAACTCGATGATTTTCAAGGTCCTTTCCAACCTAAACCATTCTGTGATTCTATGAATATAAAGTTGCTAGATGTACCACATTGATTTTACTCTCTGCTCCACTTTTGGCTAAGCCTTGAACATTTCTGGTCAGTCCTGGGTATCATGGGTTTTTTTAGCAGCAGCACTTCTGAGGAAGTGGGCTTGGTGTCTCTTGTATGTAGCTTAAGAACATCCTGTCCTCTGGTCTACAGGAAACCACTGCAAAGCTGCCTTCTAGCACCTGGCTTGCCTCAACCAGGTCATCAGTAGTATCCTGCAACAGCACAGGTCAGTGTACTTATAGCTGCACACCTAAAACAGGTGACAAAGTACAATCAGTGGCCTGCTGGGTTCCCAGAGCCTTAGTTAGGGCTCACTGGCATACTTTCTCTCTGATCACCTGAAGACACTTTACAGGAGAAACTCCAACACTAAGCAATGAGTCTGGGGATGTGCCCTTAGAAAACCATTCTTCAGCAGCTGACTGAAGCTTGTATAGCTCCTGCAGCTTCAAAACAATGATAGCATGTCTCCAAAGGCCTAACTGGAATTCACAGTAAAAGCTAAATGAGTGTTTTGAGTGTTCAAATAGTAAGTGCACCACTTGATTTTATTAAACTGAATGGTGCTAATGAAGCCTCATCGCTGCCTACTGACAAGCATAATTACTGTAACCTCTGCTTTTTGTGATCTGAGCTGGTGGGGGTTGAGGGGGAGAGATGTAATCCTTGCTATCTTCAGAAGGTAGTGTAGAGCTCTTGAGCATTCAGCTTTTGTGGTGAATAGTTAAAAGCTGCTACCTGGATTTCTGCACCCTGAAACTCTCTCTTCCTATCCAGGTCTTGCTGCAAATTGCACATGTCTTCCCATGAGTACACCCACACTAGGAGAGAATAAACCTAGTGGTTTCCTGAATGCTGGCCAAGAGCAGCTACCTCCTTACAGAGGAAGGTCCAAATCTTTAGAGAGAGATCTTCAAAGCAAGGAATGTGTAAGTCCAGCATGTCAGCTAGCAAGCCTGGTCTGATATATCTGGTAACGATCAGAGCTTGCACCTTGATCCTCGTGCAAGCAGTAAGCATGTTCTGTGGTTTTTATCTTAGGTCATATTGTATACTGATCTTGAGTTGGGATATTATTGTCTCCTTGGAGACAGTTTAAAAGAAGATTGGATGCTGTAGTGTCCTTGTGGAGGCTTCCCAGTCTGATACGAAATAAAGTCGTTCTTCATGCAGGAAGAGAAAAATATCCCTGCATTACTTGAAAGTGTCTGTGGAGGCTTCCTCAAGCAGACTGTAGGTGGCAGTGGGGCTGTCCTGCTTTCTGCATCTCCCCTCATTCTTTCTAGATTCTGATATGTTCACAAATATCCTTTAAGCTGCAGTAAAGGAAACAAGTGGTTGACAAAATGTAGATAGCACAGCATCAATAACTTCTAAATGTATGCAGTACTGAAGTCATCAGGCTCTGAATGACTGTTGTGGGAACAATGCTGGGTTTTGTGTGCTTCTGTGCAAGCTTCTGAATCATGACCTTGCTCTTTTCTGCCCTGACAAGGTGTGCTGTGCCCTTGCCGCCTCCTTTCCTTCTGTATCCCTCCCTGCCCCACCCCCGGCAAGTCTCTAAACTAACCATAACTCTCTGTGACCTCTTTGTTCAACAGTGTGGTGGGGGATGCAGGTGGGTTGGGCTCCCCACCTGGGGATGAAAGTACTGTTGTCTCTCCTGGTCAACCACCAGACCATAGCTACCGTTTGTGTGGGGCCACTGGGTCTTGGGAAAGAGAAGGCAAGAGAGTCTTGTGCAGTGGAAAGGGATCCTGAACCTAGGAGGGGCCAGGGTGCCATATGTGCTGTGGTCTGTACCAAAGGGTAGAATTCCCCAGAGACTGGCTCTAGAGATGGTATTAACTACTGTGATGACTGAGGGACCTGCTTCCCTAATGAGGTGTTGGGAAGCTGCTTGAAAACTGTATCAACCACTGAAAGCCTTGTAGTAGTTTCTCTGCTAGTATTGTCAAAGAGTCAATTGATACTCTCCATCACTGGCAAAACTGAGTTTTGGGAACAAATGGTCCTGAGCCTTTTGGGACTCAGTTTTGAGGATGACCTCCCCAAATATCTGCTTCCTTCAGCTTTCTCTGATGCTTAACTTCTGTCTTTCAATAGGACTATCCCTTTCCTACCAAGCAGCCATCACCAACCATTGCTGAGCTGATTGGAACCAGATATGCAATGATGGTGCTGGAAAGGCAAGGCTTCTTTCAAGGAGGTAGTGATGGTGTCTTTTCAAGAGCAAAGGTATGTTTTCTCTCCTTCTCTTTGTGCTGTCTTTGCCTTTTGAAAGGCAAGCTGGCTGGCTTCATGGCCCTCAGTGCTGAACTGCTGAGGGCTCTCTTCCTCAAATTAGCCTGTTCATATGGCTGATCTGAGTTTGGCCCTAGGCCGTAGAAGTCTTTTGATACTTGTGTGGTGATGGCTTCTAATCAAGCTTAAGCTGTGTAAATTGCCTAGAAAGTAATCCAGCCTTTGCTTGATACTTCTTGTCTGTTATTTTCACTCTAGGAGAGCTGACTGCCATGACTGCTGGCCAGCTCTGAAATCACAAAGTAATTGGGATTTGGTACTGCTAAACAGTGAAGCAAAGGCTCTTAACTCAGGCTCCCACACCTGCTGACTCAAACAACCTTTCTGAGTAGATGCAAAGGTTGGGGAGATGAGGGGAACAGGGAATGACCTACAGCACAGGGCTATTGGCTGTCCATTCTGCTTAACTGCTGGCTTATTCACTGAGTCTCCCCTTTAGAGGGGCTGTTGCAACTTCTAAAGCAGATGTTGTGAGTACAAGCCCTTTGCAACACAGATGTGAGCAAGTCCAGGCTACTTGGCTTAAGGGGTCAACTTCTTGCCCTTGCTTATTTAGCAGTATAGGCAGAGACAAAGGGTTGTGCTAGCAGAGCTATGCTACTTCCACAATCTGTCTCATGCTCCTGAGATTGAACCCTTCTTTTCTTCTCACCTTACTTACCGACCCTGCTTTAACTTGCCTGCTCTCTGCCTATTCTAAAATGGCTCTCCTACGCTCTTTGTGTTCTTGCTGCTTTAGCTTTCTCAAGCTCTACGTCTCAAGATAATATCAATTCTGACTGCCAGCTGTGTATGAATGTGTTCTTTTTTAAAAAGTTCAAGCGACTCATCAGCTTCCTTATGACTCATTTTTTGCTTCAGGATTGGATTCAAATTTGCCCTGACTTAATCTCTTTGGGATTGCTGCAGTCTACCTCAAAGAATGTCTCTCTTCTTCCCTCTCTCTTAACTAGCTACTGTTACACTCTTGCACAATACAGCTATTGTTTGCTCAAGAGCCTTTTTTTAAACTCCTGTTGTCTGGCAGCTGCCCCAAACCTCTGCATCATAAAAACACTGGCCTTCAAGTAAGACTTTTTTTTGCCTTTTTAGCTTTTAATTCATGTGTCTTTGCTATCCTTTATTCGACCTCTGTTATTGTATGTGGATCTAAAGCCTTTAGAAGGTTGGTTTACGTGCTTGGTCTTTGGCAGGCCGTGGATACTGTTGGTACAAAGATATTTCCCATTGGCATTCACAAGTAACTTTCCTTTCCACAGATCTGTTTCAGCTGCCATAAGCAGATGTTTCTTAAGTGGCCTTACAGCTGTTACCTCTGCAGCAGGTGAGCTGGTAGGAAAGGACTGAATGAGGAGGGATAAAAGCATCAAACAACAGTACTGACAGTACTGAGTATTCAAACAGTTGCAGTGCTGGATAGGAACAGGTTGCTGAGCCCTTCAGTTTTGCCTTACTGCACACATCGGACTGAAGTGTCTACAGCTGCAGAGGATGTGGAAAAACTTGCCTCTGAAGTGGTATATTTAACTCTTAGTATTAAGATAGCAATAACCAAATTTACTGTGCGAGTATTAGATTCAGTTTCTCTCAGAGATGACTCTCTGCATTTTGCTCTAAAGGTTGGATTTAACTTCAGTCAGGGGCTTAAATAGGTTCTGGGAGAGGCTTTTCAACAGAATCTTCTGTTGAGGACTGGAAAAGTAAACTCCAGACCCTGTGACTGGCAAATGAGCTGGATCTACTTGTATCCACTTATTTGTCAGAGGTTTTCTGTTCATGGGGGAGGAAAAGAGTTACTTCAGACTCAGTAAGGCTCACTTCAATCTATTTGAAGCAGTGGTGAAGCACTGAATTGATTACGAGCAACAAGTAAACAACCACTGGGAATTGAGTAACTGTCTGGTGGTAGTGCTGGGTGAAAAGTAATGGGCATTGGCAGATAAAGCCCTCAAGCTATGGGTGTTGACACATTTCAGATGATCTAAACTAGCACACATAAGAGGGCTGGCAAACTGTATAGGGGAGTTCTAAGCTTGCTCACTTTGCCATCAAGTGATTTTGCCACAATCACAAATTAAGACTTACTTCACCCTTAGCTGCAATATTGGTATCTGCTGAGCTTTACTCAAATGATAATACTGGGAACTTTTTTCTCTTAGTGTTGTCTGCTGTGACTGCTGCATCAAGGCAAGTCTAGACTTTACAATAAAATATGTTTGGGGTTTTTTTTACATTTTGTGTAAAAATGTACTTTTTCTTTTACATTTTCTCGCCCAGTCATAGGAAGCTTTCCTTCACCCCACTGATACCTCAAATCTTCCCTCTAGCTTGCTTCTGAGAAAATAGAAGAGAGAGTATTACAAGGTGTAAAAGCAGCCAGGGTGCTACAGACCTCTCTTATCATACTCAGCTAAAACAACTCTTGTTCCTCTTTTTTTCATCCTGTACAAAGTGGTTCGGATTACTCTGTGCTCTGCTTATACAAGGGTCAGGAAGTTCACTGCATTAATGTCTATCTTCTAAGTGCACCAATGAATCAATTGCATGCCATGCAAATTTTCCTGCTAAGGAGGAGGATGTGTTTCCCTGAGAACTCAGGTGACTTGTGTTGTGATTCTAGATGTCCATGCCCTTCAGAATATGTGTACATCTCCCACTTCACTTCTTAAAACTTTTGAGACTCTCCAGAGAGGAGGACCCCACTACTCAAGAGCAGAAGAGCTCAGAGTTGCTGCATGAAATAGAGCACTGGGAGTGTTTTAGGTAAGCTGGGACCGGGATGTTCTGGTTTTTACCTTGAAGGATGTTACCAGTTACTTGTATATGCAAGTCTACAAACATGCAGACAACAGTATGTAGTATTATGCTGGTCAGCTGAATGTTATGCTGAATGACTAGTTTAGCCACTGGTCAAACTAGTCTACGGTTCTCTGGAAGTGTTGTGGATTTTGGATGACCAAAAGTGAGGACATGTAGGTGCTCTGAAATCCATTTTGCTTTTTAGCTATTGGGTTTCTGACATGGATTCAGAAGTGTCCATATTAGCCCAGACATAAAAGGTTCCCTGTGACAGCTTCATTTATATGAGGATTTCCAGACCTCATTATATGCTATCCCCAACAGCTGAGAGTCTGTCACTAGAACACGGGAGTAGCCCCTTTATAACTAGAAATAAAATATGCTAATGGTCTCAGGTATAATTGACTGAAGAATAATGCCACAAATGGTTTCTCAGTCCCTCCACACACATAGAGACATCCTTTCCTTTTTGTCCCCAAAAAGGGAACTATTTCAAAAGAGTTCTGGGAGGAAAAGACAGACCTTGTGGGTATAAGTGCAGTATCTAGGACTCAAAACATACGTTATCTGTTCTCTTCTTTCCAAATCAGTTATATATTCCATTGGGAGAACAGGTATTTTTTATCTCTGAAACCATTATTTAATGTAGCCAAAATAAAGTCACAGCAGTTTCTGATTCAAAGGGTTGTACTTCGGTTGCCAAAAATCAGGGGCAGTGTTCACTAAAGTTAACTGTGTGGGCCAGTGGTTTGGTTCTGTCTTGTAATGCAGGTGCTGCAGAAGAGGTGTGAGTGACTGCATTACTGCCATACTTCAGGATGGCAAAAAAATAAAAGTAATCCTACAGCATAAGGGTGCGGCTGTAACTTTGGATCAACCACAGATGTCCATTAGCCCTGTGGCTGACATGCTGTCAATAGAGAGAAGGTGTCAGTAAGTGAAGCTGTTCTAGTGTTTAGTAGCTTTCCTAAGCGGAGCTGACTGCTCTGTTGAACCCATGCATTTAGCTGAATCACTACCCAGTGTTGGATCATGTGCGGGGAAAGGGTGGAAGAGCACTGTACCCTCTAACAGAAACCTGAATCAGCTTTCCTGCTTTTCTTTTTTCCTCTCCCACTCCAGTGTACCCGTTATTTTGGAACCCCATTGCCTAGCACAGCCTCTGTGCTGTTACACAGGGACCATGGCAGACTGGCTGACTGCAGACATCTGTGTGCCATGTGAGCAGTATCTGTTGAACATGGCTTCCAGTCAACAGCAGAGCATCCCTCTCAGGAGAATTTCCTGGCCTTGAACCAAACTGGAATGACTCTGCCATACATTTCTCCTGTCACTTGTTCTGTACCTGAAGTAAATGAAACAGCTTTATGCACCTACAAAGACCTATAAAGGCCTGAATAAAAGACCTCCCTGCTGGCTAGTCTAAGCAGGAAGCACAGTTAGTATTTATGTATTGTGAAGTATTATAAAATATTGTGGTTTTTAGAACTGTTTTAATTCTTGTGTCTTTGGGAAAAATAAATGTTGAAGCACTATCAGGCCTCTAGCACTTCCTCCTTTGCACCTGCAGTTGTCATTGTTCAGTGGCACTGTTTGCATTCATTGCTGAGCAGATTTCACCCTGTGTAATAAGTACAGGGAAACTTTTAACCTAAAACTTCTATTCCTGAGAGGCTTGGAAAGTCGTGCTCTCTGACATGTGATCACATCATGGTGCATGTTGCAAACACTTACTCCTCCTTGATAACTCACTAAAAAGCACTTAAAACTCACTGCTCTGATGCATGTCACACTGTAGCAATGGCTGTCAGGCAGCCTGCTTGGTCTGATTGCTTAGGAAGCTAGCTCTTGACTTGTTTTTCGTCTGTGCATAGTCTGTGCTTTGCCACCAGAGCTCTCTGGTACATGTCACTGAAGTACCTAGTATATCTCAATGCCATCATTGCCTGCAGGGCAGGCGGCTGTTCTCAAGAGATTCTTGCTCTTTGTATTGCTCTAAAGCTTTGCCTGAAGCTAAACTGGGCTATTACAACCTATGACATTCTAGAAAGATAAAGAATGTTTTTGGTAAATTCTTTGTATGGTTAAAAACAAAAATTGGATATTGCATAGTTTCTCCCTGGGATTGCCTGTGTGGAAGGGGTGTAGGTGCTCTGATGGAGTTCTCCCTGATGTGTTGAGCAGGGCTTGGTTAGAGACCATTGAATGATACAAAGGACTTGTAGTTGGAATGAGTCATGCTGAAGAAAATAATGGCTGGGAAGGGCCAGTTCTTCTTGATAGAGGAGAAGGGAAGAAAGACATGTTTAAGCTGAGCCCCAAGGTCTGCATCCAAACTGCCAGAAGGGTCAATACCTCCAGCTGACTTGTGCTGGCCTAACTCTGCTTCCTCCAAACTGCCTGTCTGCAAGCTGAAGCCTACCTGCAGGTTTGGGCAAGCTCTGCAAGTAAATGAATGTGGGGAAGCTGGAGATGGTGCTTCCTTTTGGAGCAAGTTCAAGTGTTCCTCTTCCTTCAGTCAATTAGGAGGGGTGCAGCCTGCCTGCCTAGGTCCTCTCCTGTATGTGCTAATTGCTGGTGCTGCTGGGAGGCACATCCGTATCAGGCCAGGTGGGCTCCTTGCGGGCTGCAGGGAATGGCAGGCAAGCCACAGCTGTGCTTGCTGGCAAGATGGGCACAGTGTGGAGCCGGGGGCATGAGGTGCTCTTGGACGCTTGCTGAGTGAGGTAGTTTAGATAGAGGTAGAAATGAGCTGATATCAGCCTGTTTTGATTAACATGCAAGCCCAAAATGTTTCTCAGAGCCTGGGTGCAGTGGTATGGAGAGAAGGTATCTGTATGGCACTGAGGTAGGCTTCAGTTTATGTGCAGAGCAAAGGCAGTCCTCTCTACCATACTGGTTGTGTTGGCCCCTGAGAGGGCTAGTAAAACCTCTCTCCCCTGTACAGGAGTGACATCTAGTCCTTCTTCAACTCTGGTGTGCAACTGTTGCTCCTGACCATGGCAGGTCATGACAGCTTATGGGGGCAGGCTTATTAGACATTTACATCTGCTTAAACACAGCCAAAAGAGCCTGGCCATCTCCTTTCCCTAGCCAAGGAGAGCCCTTCAGAGGGATCAGAGACTAGGCCTTACCTGGGATCCACAGAGCGCAGGGTGGAGCAGGCAGAGGTACCACACAGGCAGCCTGAAGCCAAGGTGCGGAGTGGAAGACTCCCATGTGGAACAGATCTGGGACCAAACCTTAAAGGTACTAAAAGCAGCACTTTCCAGGGATGGGGAAGTGACTGTTCAAAACCTGTTCAGTTTGAAGCCCCTAAAAGGGGATGGTTTGGAGGAAAGTCTTCCCTCTGCATGCACACGGCAGGATTTGATCTGTCTTGCTGGTTCGTAGAATCATAGAATTGTTTTGGTTGGAAGAGACCTTTAAGATCATCAAGTCCAACCGTTAAACTAACAATGCCAAGTTACCACTAAAACATGTCCCTCAGCACTGTCTACATGTCTTTCAATATCCCCAGGGACGGTGACTCAACCACCTCCCTGGGCAGCCTGTTCCAATGCTTGATAACACTTTCAATGAAGACATTTTTCCTAATATCCAGTCCAAACCTCCCCTGGCACAACTTGAGGTCATTTCCTCTTGTCCTATTGCTTGTTACTTGGAAGAAGAGACCGACCCCCACCTCTCTACAGCCTCCTTTCAGGTAGTTGCAGAGAGCGATAAGGTCTCCCCTCAGCCTCCTTTTCTCCAGGCTAAACAACCCCAGTTCCCTCAACCGTCCCTTGTAAGACTTGTTTTCTCGGCCCCTCAGCAGCTTTGTTGCCCTTCTCTGAACACACTCCAGTACATCAATGTCTGTCTTATAGTGAGCAGCTCAAAACTGAACGCAGTACTTGAGGTGTGGCCTCATCAGTGTGGAGTACAGAGGGACAATCACTTCCCTAAGTCCTGCTGGTCACACTATTTCTGATACATGCCAGGATGCTATTGGCTGCCTTGGCCACCTGGGCACACTGCCCGCTCATATTTAATTGTCTGTTGGCCGACACCCCAGGGCCTTTTCCATCAGGCAGCTTTCCAGCCACTCTTCCCCAAGCCTGTGGCGCTGCATGGGGTTGTTGTGACCCAGCTGCAGGACCTGACACTTGGCCTTGTTGAACCTCAGGCCACTGGCCTCAGCCCCTCAATCCAGCCTGTCCAGATCCCAGCGCAGAGCCATCCTACCCTCAAGGACATCAACACTTCAGTCCAACTAGGTGTTATCTACAACCTTACTGAGGGTTCCTCTCATCATATGGACCAGATGATGAACTGACTCCCTGCTCAGAGTCAACTGATTCTAGTTATTAGTGTTGTGGTTGGGTGAAACTTGCCTTTGGACGTGGGGACCTTTTGGTATTCTCCCACTGCCGCAGAAAGCGGTCCATCTCCAGGCTCTCGCATTGGGTCCCTTCACGCAGCCTCTTGTACCTTAAAGCACATCTGCAGTCTTTAGCCCTACTCCAGTAGGGAATCATGACTGAAAAATGGGAAAAGAAGTCTAATTATTACTACTGGTAGTGGCAGGAACCTGGACTGGTGCACTGGCAGCAGAGGAGGGAGATCTGTCGGGACAAGCTTACTTTCATCTTCTTTCCTCCTCAGGTCAGTTCTGTGCCCACTACCCCTTGGAGCCAGCAAGGGGTGGGCAGAGCTGAACTCGGACACCTTTCACTTCGACACGGGGCCTCCGAGGAGGGACCCGCCGAGCGTGGCGCCTCATCCCAGCCAGCAGGCACGGAGGCGACGACGCTCCACGCCTCGCTCCCCTGCCC
>NW_009647236.1:5021954-5039583 GCF_000708025.1 Charadrius vociferus | reverse complement strand
GCTACCGGGGCGGGGGGTCTGTGTGGAGGCGGGCGGGCGGTTGGCGGGCAGGCGCAGGTGGAGGTGCGGGGTTACCCCCAGCCCGCCTGGCGGTGCCAAGTTACGAGCTTCGTTGTTGCCCGAGCCCCGTCTTTAGCCACTTTTAGGAAATAAAAAGGGTTTTTTTACCATCCTAATTTTTTTTTTTTTTTTTCTGACCCACGGTACTCCCCCGAGCCCCGGTCCGGGGAAGGCCCCAGTGGGCATTTCCCACCAGCAGGCTGGGCCTGGGCGACAACAGTGGGGAGGCAAGGGGTGAGGGGGGAAGGCGAGGGTGCATGGGCCAAAGCCAGCTGGGACAGGGACACAGCAAAACGAAACGGAGGTGTAAGGTGAAGGTGACAAGCAGGAGAGGCCATGCTGTGGTTCCCTGGTGTGGTTGTCAAAGTTGTTTGGTGTCCGATGCTTGAAGCGGGCTAGGAAAACATGCTCCTGTAGAAAGTCGGTACAAAGCTACTCGAATGACCTCACCCGGGGCGCCACTGGCAACAGCTTCATGTTCAAGTGAACGGTGGTTCTGAGGGGGGTTTCACCCTACATCCAGTTCAGTTCAGCTTAATGTTTGGGGTTTTTTTTTGTTATACAGGATAAACATAAGGACATCATATTTTACACGTGAAATAAAACTGTAGATGTGGTGTTGGGCAGGATTAGATTTAAAAAGTAGGTGGGCAAATTGGGGAAATGGTCTGGAAGAAACAAGAGGCAGTTGAATAAGGATAAGTGGAAGATCATACACTTGAGCAGCAACGTGAACTCCCCAAGAACAGAGGAAGGACTGATAGGTTAAGTAGCAATTCTTCAGAAAAAGGATCAAAAGCTGAATGCGAGTCAGCTATGTCATGGTGTTGAGGTGATGGAAAATAAGTTGAGGGGAGATGTGGGGTAATTGGATCCAGCCCAGCAGAGAGAGTGAGCGGAAGTCCAGAAACCAATACCTACTGGGGAAGCCTGAAAGAACTGAAATTCTCTAACCCAAAGGAGGAGAGAACTGAAGTCTTTAAGCACATAAAAGGACATAATCTTTGCTCCTTGTCTGTGATGGAGAAGAGGAAAAAAAGAAAAAAAGAAGGCTTAAGTCACAGCAGGAAAGACTCAATTTAGATGTTAGGAAAAACTTTCTAATGACAGGGATAATAAAGAATAGACTGCCTGGGGAGTGGAGAGCTTTAAGATCAAGTTAAGCAACATCTGTCAGGGATGTCCGAGGTTTAGGTGATCCTGCCTTGGGTTAGCAGGATGGACTGGTCTGACCTTTCAAGGTCCCTTTCAGCCCTAATTTTTCAGTGGTTCTGCGGGCCGACATTAATCTTCTTAATGGTATTTAAACAGTCAGCAGCTTCTCTTAAGTAACTGCTAGCAAGTCTCTTCTCTTGCCTGCGGTTTAAAATTAACTTAATTTCCATGCATCACTTTCACCCTCCAGCTCCCAAGTCCTGCATAGCCAACCAGCAGCTGAATTCCTTGACTGCTTGTCAGTACCTTCCTTGCGGCTCTGTAGCTATCCACAATGAAAAAGAAGGGATAGAAATGCTGCGTATTGGTGGCTATGTCACCAGTGTGAGGGTGGCCTCCTTTGCTGCATTTATACGTAGGAGATGCGGTCTCCCTTCTTGTGATAGCTGGGTGTCATACGTGTTTTTTCCATTTTGTGCATGCCAGGGACCTGCTTTTCCACATTGCCTGCAGCTTTCTGAGGGAGCTTGTCGTGCCCTGCCTCTGGCAAAGGCTGGTCCATTTCTGAAAGGAGTCGTGTCAGACCATGGGTCTTCACTGTTGGTTTGTCACAGGTCAAGGCTTGAGTGTCCAAGCCCAGACACTGCCCAATGTGTGTGGCACATGTGCATAATGATGTGTACAACAACAGGTGTTGTAATTGCCCACAGGTCATCTCTCTTCAAATGGCGCAGAATCCAGAAAGAAGGAGTCTGTGGTGCGAAGTTGGCTGTCGGCCTGGGAATGTGTCCTTTCACCCCTTGAAACTACTAATGAAGGTGAATTAAGTGTTTCATCTGCCAGCACAGAATAAGAAGGGGAGAAAAAGCCAGGCCATCATGAGCAGTATCTGCAATCCTTGTCTAGTGTCTTCGGAAAACAGGAGAGCTGGTGAGTGTATCCCGAACTCAGGGTGTCTACAAACTTCTTAGTTATTTGCTTAAAACAGAAAAGATGGCATTTCCATAGCTGGGAAAAACTGTCCGTAATGACAGAGGGAACCACTGCATGGAAGTCCTCACCTTTGGAAAACAAGTCCCTGCCAGGTGCTGAGCTGCACCTATGGATTGTGACTGGGGTAACGCTGTTCCATGTGACCACAAAAACTGGGTGGGTATAGCACCAAGAGGATCACTGATCCCGTGCCACAGCTAGGAGATCAGTGATAGAGGAGATATCCATAAACAAAACCAGGTTATCCAAAGTCAGGAAAACGTGAGGCTTCCAAACCTTCGTTGCATCCTCCTTAGTTATTTACCTAAAACAGAAAAGACGACATTTCTATAGCTGGGGAAAATTGTCCCTAATGAGAGGGAGAACCACAAGTATCTTATCTGCCCACGGAGAAGCTAGTCGCAGTTTCTCCCACTGATCTTCTCCAGTGGTTTTACCCAGCCAAGATAATTGTGGGCCAGATACATAGGCCTTCACATTCGCTTTTGTTAACAGAGCAAGATCTATCCTATCTCTGTGTGATGGTTAAGTATTAAGAACGTTATTTTATATGTGGGAGTAACATATAAAGAAATGAAGCAGCCACCACAGCAGCAGGTTGGAACACAGGGTCTTTCATCCTCAGCCCTGAGCTCCTTCTTCCAGACTGTGCTGCCAGTGCTGAGAAGTGGGAAGGGGGTTGTTATTTATATGCATAATAAAACACCACCTGAATGCAGCTGGAGTACTACCTTTGAGCAACATTAACACACTTGTGACTTCATTTACAGCTATTTCGTTTTGCCTCTCTTGATGCTGGGAATGAGAGTTTCAGGTGTGCTTCCATTTAAAAAAAAAGAAACCACTGTGAAATATGCATATGTTAAAGTTGGTTGTGCTTTTGTGGAGCCTATATCTCAAACTATATAGTAGCCGCTTTGTGCACAAACTGTACAAAGGCACAGTGCCAGTATGAGTCCAATATATTAAATAAGACCTCATTTTTTAAAGAGAATTTTAGGAATCATACAAATACAGCAAACTCATAAGGCGCTTGCAAGGTAAGGGTGAAGCAAGACCACTCATTAAGTGCTGTGACTTGGGAAAGGTGTTTTGGAAGTGCTATGAAAATCATAAGCTTTCTTGCAATATTCTGAATACTGCTGTATCCCATAGGATTCGGGGGAAGGAGATGAGATTAGCCACCCAAATGTAAGTCTACTTGAATGAAGCAATTTATATAAAGTGCAGTGGGATATTTCGAGATAAGAGGGTATCAGGACCTTTTTTTATTTTTTGCCCAGACACCACCACCTAGGGAACGCCGGTCCAGCCACACTTGAGCACCCTGTGTTTCGGGCATTGCAAACTCAGACGTTTCCCATCTGAGGGGTGTTGCCAGCTGCAAAAGCTTGATCTCTGCTTAGCTCCGGAGCTGGAGCCAGACTGCGTGCTAACACAGTATGGCTGCAGGCCTTTTTGGTGTTTTTACTCTGTGGAGTTTTTATGAGACCATATCTGTCAAACGTATGTGTGAAGATAAATCAAACAAGCACAGCCACAGCTATTAAATAAATGTGAAATCTGAGTGGCTTCCACCAGCCCCTCAGTCCCTCCCCCTCAGCTGCCGTGTGTGCTGAGTGTTTTACAGAAACAGGACGGCAAAGGACGGCTGGTTATGAGAAAGGGAAAGCAGGGGGGAGGCAGCTCCTAGGGAAGGGGGTGATTTCCTTGCAGGGGGAAGCAGAGAGCCACGAGATGGATTTGGGTCTTGGGGTCTTGAAATATTTGGGTCTGGAAAGAGCCTGTTTGGATCTTGATGACTTTTGAAGAAGGAGAGACTCAACAAATTACATCAGGGATGCGGTCTGACTGCTGTCATGGCATCCAAAGCGCAATGTAGATGGGGTTTCAGCAGGGGCACTCCATGCAGAAGTGTACTGAGGTAGTCAGTCTCAGACCGTGTTTGGGGCTAATGCTGTGTGAGCACCATGAGGTTGCTGTGCCATGAATACCAAAGCATGAGAAGGACTTCAAGCTTCTACATGCCTCATAGCCTGTCTTCTCCTGGAAAATAAAATAATCTTGACCTGATCACCACTCAAATTTTCCCCCTATTCCCTAAACTGTTCTTCCCGCAGGAGAAGGGTGGTCCTTCCAAGGTCAGGGTTGAGGTTACTGACAGGTCAGGGAGGGCAAGGTCAGGCTTGAAGCTGGCTGGCTGTACCAAAGCTGTCCCACATAGGGAGAGGGCCTTGCAGTTTCCAAAGCCATCAATCTCCTCCCTACTTTCAGCAGCTATTCACCTCTCCCAGTTTTAAGTGGAAGAAAATACAGCCAACCTCTTCAAGCCCTTGTGTCGCGCCTCTGGGAGCTGCATTCTTGCTCTCGAGTGGTCAGTCACCGAAACGGAATAGCCAATATATCACTCCCGGTGTCTTTATTTGGGGCTTGAGGTTGGATCAATGTATCTGAAGGCTACTGTAACCAGGAAGTGATTCTTCTGATTTCTGACAATGGGGCCACTTCTGCCACCAAGAAAGCATTTGTCACTTGTCCCTGGCTGCACCAGGGTTTGGCTGAACACGCTTATTTACCCCAGCATGCAGGGAGAGCATCCTCGCAGAGGAGAAGGGACCCGACAGGAGTCAAGGCTCACAAATCGCATGGTAACAAAGCTTATGGGGCTGGTGCCAAATGTGAAGCAGGAGGGGCAGCGCTATGCCATGTGCTCTGGACATGGCCCATAAGGCAGGAGTGTGGGACAAAGATTATTTGACCTGGCTCCTATGTCTGCAAAATCATTGCGCTGCCGTTGATTTTTAATGCTGATTGACACTAGAAGAGGATTTGACCCATAGCAATATAGTCTCCTGCATAAAGGGTGTCATGACGTCTCTGGGTCCCTCTGTGTGTACCACCAATGTTCAGCTGAATTAAAATAAATACTCAGAGATGGTTTTTGCCAGTAAAAACATACAGGAAAGAGAAAGCTAATGTACTAGCAAGTGCATTTCTGCTGAGTTGCTAACTCAATGCAAAATGATTATTAGTAATAATTAGCAATGCACATGAGACTACCATTGCACAAATGATCTGTGAACACCCAAAAGGCAAGGAAAACAGTTAGAACTAATATTTCTTTGAAAGTAAATAATTTGGATTGGGTTCTGTGGGCCCATAGGGCCAGGTTGCCTAGCTGATGTGTTGGCATTGTTATTTTCAATGAAATCTAAATCAGCCAATTTGCACAAGCTGAAAATCTTATCCTAAGTTTTCTGTTGAACATCAGAGTCATTATTAATGTTAAATATTTAATGGCTTAGCTTTTCATTCAGTGTTGGAGTTGGTTGTTTTTAAGTGTGCTGTAGGTCCCGGTATATGGCATATACGTGCAGTTCCAAGTGATTTAGTTGCCACTTAGGAGCTGAAATGCTTATTCTATACCTTCATGTCAGTGGGGAAAAATTTTATTCTGATTCCAAATAACAGAAAGCACAGTTCATAGGTCCTGAAGTGCTTGGTTGTCAGGGCAGAGTGTAGTGTGCAATTTGGATTTGGAATGGGAACACAGTGGAAAAGGTGGTCATGACTGATGGCAACGATGTGCCTGCAACTTATCTGTGCATATAAACCCATAATGACCCCTACTCTGCCACCCAAGGATGGTATGTAGGTTTATATTATGTTTTACTCCTAATACTGTACTTTCCTGTAGCGCAATTCCATTCACAAATGCAGGTTTTTGTGGCACAGAAGTAACATGACGGTAACTTGCAATTCTCTGGTCTTCAGTTTATCCTACCTCTCCTGTGGTCGTCAGTCATCTTCTGTTTACATTGCTGCACTGCAACCAGGGTAGGAACCTTGTTAAGATCAGGCTAAAGATGTAGATTGCCTTTAACATCTACCGTACTGCCTGTTGTGAGAAAACCTCCTTGCACTGGGATCCATAACATGCTCTAAGGCACCGGCAATGTGGGCAGTTGCCTTGGGTGTGAGAATTGCAGTCTTTCTCTTTGCTTAGGCCAGAGGAGACAGGTGCTGGTTGCTGCTGGGCAATCATGAAGGCAAACCACTGGTTTCTCACCTCCTGCAGGTGTATCCCTCCATTCGTGTCCTCACTGGCAGTGCTGGCTGCAGGGAGCAGCAGTAGCCTTTTCAGCAGCAACAGCCAGTTCCCCACACCATCCCACCAGTGGCACTGGGAGCCACAAGGCCTACCTCCAGGGTTTTCAGTGCTCTCCCATCTGGCCCTGCATTCTTCACCTCCACAGGACAAGGTTAGTCTGGACTGTCCCCTCCTGCTCTTCAGGCATGCAGCGGCACCTGGGGAAGCGCAAAAAGATCAGTGACACCTACTGCAGATAAGGGACTGCAAGGGGACTAAGTGGAAACAGAGGGGAAAGGAAGTTTTGAGGGGCAGACTGAGGAAGTGGGGAGGAGAAACATTCTGGCACTCCTCCCTGTCTGTCCCACTGAATACTTCCAACAAGGCCCTTCACTTACAATGGGCCCTTCCCAGCCCTCCCTATCAGTCATCCTCCCCCAGAAGAGGTGGTGACAACCCCCAAATCTCTGTTCCCCTTCCACATCCCTGAGGCAGGATACCTCTGTCATTCCTGACAGCTATCCAACCTGTCTTGAAGCTTTCCACTTGGGGAGGTTTCATGCCTGGACACTTGATGCATTGTTTCCATCTATTTGCCCTAGTATTTTTGTAACATCAGGTTTGAATCTTTCTTACTGCAATTTAAGCCTGTTATTATTTCTTAACTTCTCCATTTTGGGCAGGTAGAACTAACCAGTGCCTTTCTCCCCTTGCTGCAATCTTGCATGAGCTTAAAGATGTGTTGTGCTTACCCTTGGTCTTCTTTTCTTAAGGCTAACCTTTACCAAGTCTCTCAGATTTTCCTCCCAGATCATGTTCTCTAGATCTCTCATTATTCCTCTTGTTTTCCTCTGGACTGTATCTAATTAGCTCACATCTTTTTTTGGCTTTTCCAAGAGCATGGCACTGATGACAAACAGTTCAGTTTTTAATGTGCGCTAAACCTCAGCTCCAGTAGTTCCATATCCATATTTGTGCAGTCAGTTATTCCTCAGTGTGGAGTCTTGCATGGATTCCTACTGCGTCCTTTCTTTTTTTTCCCTGACTGTTTCTTTACTTTGTCAGGCTGTTGTGTTGGGTTTTGTTTTGGTTTTTTTCCTAAGTCTAATCCTGTCTTCGATGTCCTTGCAGATCCGTCTAGCTTTGGGCATCCTGAAAATTTAATTATCCTTCTTCTAGTTCAAAGTCCAAGTCACTAATAGACTGGAGTTGGAGACCGAGAGAAACCTGTAGCTCTTTGTTCAATACGTTCCTATATGTGGAGAGTGAAGTCCTATTCACAAACTTCTGGGTACCAGTGCTGTATCTGCTCTGCAGTAGATAGACCGCACATTCCTTGCTGGTTTATGAGAATTTCATGCAAGACAGTGTCAAAGGACTTACTCAAGTCAAGATACTGACATCTGCTTCTCCTTACTGGCCTGCGAGGTCTGTCTCCTTGTTTTAAAAGGAAATTAGATGGGTTTGTCAAGACTAGACTATGAAGCTAGTATTGATTGTTACTCATCCCATTACATTCCAGTTCCTTACAAATAGCTTTTTTTCATTATTCATTCCAGAATTTTTCCTGTAATTGAAATTGAATTCATTAGTCTATAATTCCCCAGCTCCTTTTTTTTTTTTTTTCCAAAGACTTTCTGATCTGGACTTTCCTTGCTTTTGCTATGCTTTTATACTAATTCTTAGTAATGCATCCTAGATTTCACTCTCCATACATAACTTCTTTATGCTCAAGGTCAACAGCAGCAGTCTAAGTCAAGCTGTTCTTTTCTTGTACTCCTTTTCCTTACTCTGCACTGGTGTAGACCTTGCTTGGGCAAACTGTGTCTTGCTGCCTTCCCGTCCCAGCAACTAGCTGGGTGCAAAAAATCCTCCTTTTCCACCAAAGCCTGGGATGTGGTTGAAATCCACTAGTTGTTTCCTGGCTTGATGGTTTGCAGGAGACTTGTCATGATGATGAAGCCTACATCTGGTGACCTGCAGGCCACCCTATGCTGTTGATGCTCATGTTTTCTCCCTGAGCTATGTTAGCCATAGCATTTCACCGGGCAGATGTTCTGGGCCACCCACCTCAGCACTGGTGCCCCCTTATGTCTTTCCTTGGTTTTGATCTTGTCAGAAATGATCGGCATGAATGAAATGGCCACATCTTCAGCAATGCCCAGCAACTCTCCATTCCAGCTACTCTGCAGGAGAGGGAAGGGATACTGAGCACCACTGGCAAACTAGAGCCCCCCACCCAATTAGTTTTTGTAGCCTTTGAAGTCAAGGTTAGGTCTGCATTACTATACTGGCAGTGAAGTCCTAATTCAAGCCATCTTTGGATAATGTTTGCTCAGGTGTAGTATCTTAGAAGTGAAATCATCGCCACTCTTTGCCCAGAAAAAAATGGTCATTGTTTGCCACATTTAATTAAGTTTTCCCCTCTGTTCACACAGCCTCCCACATCCAGATCTGACGTTAGTTTTATAGTTTCCTCTCAGCCTTCTCCTTTGATCCTAAAGTAGCTGTCACCTCAGTACCTACAGCCCTTCCTTTCTCACCTTGGCCAGCATAAAATGTGTTTGTGTGTTAATGGCTTTCTCCTTGGGGGCGGCTGACTCTCTTTACTAGTCAGCTGGATGCTAGATGAAATCATTCTCTCTGCTGGTTCCAGTATGTCACATATATATATATTTCCCCGCCTGTGTTTTATGTTCCATCCCGACTTCATTCATAGGAAATGATTCTGTTTTAGTTCATTTTGTTTTGGAAAGTGAATCTGTTGCCAGGGGAATGCGAGAGATTTCCAGAGACAGGGTCCAAGTTTAGTGCAGGAAGGTGCTGCACAGGCTTTGCCACACACAGCCTGCCGCTGCAGCTCCTCGCTCCTGCGCTGCAAGAGGCTATTCCCTCCTTAGAGCCTCCTCAGCACCAGCCATATTCAAACAAGTGTGTCTTAAGTTGTGTAGAGTCTCTGCTTTGGTCAGCCATGTCTGTGACCTGCTCTCTCCACCTTATTTGACTTCTGTCAGCCAACTTGCCCTATACCTGAACTAGAACTGAGGCTTTAACCTTCAGGTCCACGCACTGGGGAAAAGCCTGCCTCGATAAACAGAGCTATATTACAGCAACCAAAGCAGGGCAGGAGCAAGCCTTCAGGTTACAGCAAAGAAGGCTTAAAATAGAAAAAAAAACAACCCAGCCACTTGACATAAATAAATGAAAAAATAACCCTGTGCTACAAGATGTAAGTGCAATTATGAGTAGTACCATTTTTAGACTGTTTGCTGGGATAAAGTTCTGCAACAAAAGTTATTAATAAAATGCTTCACCACGAGTGTTGCTTCAATAGCGTGACTCGGAAACCTCAATCTAACGACAGCTTGTCTGCTGTAGAGCCTAATTTGGATTCTGCATTTGGCCATGCCAGATCCAGCAGGCTAGATTCAAAATGTTCAATTAGTATGATTAATCCAAAGCATAAAGTATACTGCACTTTTTTCTCTGGTGTGCCATCAAATCAATGCTCTTCAGCTCTGGTACTGGGATGAAACATCAGGGGATCTGTCTCACAGGCATGGTGTATGAGGAGGGCTAATGGGGTAGAGGGCTGATTTGAGGAGGGTCTGGAAGAGCAAATCTAGAAGGGAGGAGCGACGGCATGGGGATTGATGTGCCAGAGAAGAGGTGTGTGCAGCTACATACAGGGACCCCAGTCTGCTCCCCCTCTGCTCCTCAGAGGTAAAAATCTTAAGCCACTGTAATTGGCGACAGATGTGGGCTGCTAAAGCAGAGCTCTGCTCCATCTCAGGAAAGGAAAGTGAAGAAGAGGGCACAAAAGATGTGTGTCAGAGTGGTCCATGAGGAACTGTTGCAGATTATAATGAACAAATGTTGTTTTCCAATGTTTGTTATAGATTAACTTCTAATAAAAAAGTGCCCACATTTGTAAAAAAGAAGGTCTAGAGCAAAGGTCTGTGATTTTTGCTCCCTGTTTTTTTTTTCTTCTTGGTGTATTACTATGTCAGTGAGCTTATTAAATCATACTTCTACAGATCATTTTCAAATTCGTGCTTACATTATGACCCAAAAGAGTGAAGGAAAAAAAATATCTCCATCCAAAAAATGGGTGGCAGAGGATGAACAAAAAGTCTGCTTTGGAAATGAATGTCTCTCCCTCTCTCATAGATATGCACACATGCCCTTGCTGGGCAAATCACTGCTAATCAGGGTTACTAAGAAGAGTTAAGGCCAAATCTGGAACAAGGGAAAAGACTGTCAGTAGAAACAGCTCAGCAGATGCACATTTATTACATTCACTGCAGCAGCAAAGAAAAAAAAAAAACAAAACAGAACAAAACAAAAACATTTCTTGGTGCCTGTGTCTGATTTGCCTGCTATGACCTCTCTTTCCTTCTAGCCAAGTCCTTTCTTTCTGCAGATCTCCATGTATGGTTGGCATTCCACAATTAGGGAGGCATCAATAAATCAGCAACAGACAAGCAAGGCCTTCCCTAGTGCTTGCACTGCTAAAAGTTCATCTCCAAGTGCTCCCTCTTCATTCCAAGCAGCAGTCAGGGTGCTTAGGGTTTGCGAACAGGAACAGCATGGGCTCAGCGCTGGCCAGGCTCTGAAGCTGGAATTGGAGGGGGTGGGGATGCAGATAATATTGGGTTGAACTGAACGCCGTTAGATATTGGACTATATGCGAGCCAAGAACTTGGGTGGTAGCTATTGTTGTGAATCACGATCAAGACATGTTGTTATTACATAGTGCTTTACAATGGGTTGAGGCCTGATGCAAACAGTGGGGATCCAGCTTTCCAGAACATAAAGACCAAAGAATGGCTTATGGGGCAAAGGGACAGAAATGCCTGTATGACGAGAGTCCAGTGTGGCAGAGGGGATACTGTATGAAGCGCCAGTGGCAGAGTTCAGTTGCATAGGTGGCTTCTGTGGCATTCATGGTATAACTGTCACAGAATACCTCAGGTGGGACAGGACCTCGGCAGGGCTCCAACCTTGAGCCCTACTTGGAGCAAGGCTCTTTTCAAAGTTAGATCACGTTGTCCGGGACTCTGTCCAGTTGAGTTTTGAAAATCCCCAAGGATGAGGATTTCATAATCTCTCTGTGAAACCTGTTCCAATGCTGAAACATCCTCCCTTTTTTTCCTTAGCTCCAATGAGCGTTTCTCTTGTTGCAACCTGTGCTCATTGTTTCTTGTCCTCTCAGTGGCCCCCTCCAGGTGCAGTCTGACTCTGTTTTCTCTTTGACCTCCTTTAGATAACTGAAGACTGCAAGTAGATTCCCCCTTAGCTTTCTCTGCTCCAGGCTAAACAGGTCCCTTTCTCTCAGCTTCTCCTGATGCGCCCTCCGTAGCCTCCACATCTCTTAGTGGGAAGTAATTTTCCTCTGCCCCATCTCTTTAGACAGTAGGGTCTTTGGGATGGGTATTGTTTTTTAGTACGTGCATGGCAATTTGAGACCTCCTCGATCTCTCTGCTGGGGTCTTACAAGTCAACTGCACATAAATAAATAATAGAGCACAAATGAACTTTGGAAACCCACTGAGAATTTAGGGTATGCAGAGGGGCCCAGGGACGTGACGAGTTAGAGTGGGAAGGCAAGGGGCATGGATGATCACTTTATGGAAAACTTTCTCCTCAGGATAACCCCACCCCCTTGCCTTGCTGGAAGTGAGAGGGGGGCTGTAAGTAAAGCTGCAGGCTGACTTGGAGAGTAGGACGGGGAAGGAGTACACCACTGAGTGCTTGGTTATGTTCTCGTAGATGCCCTCATCTTCTGAAGCAAGATTCATTATACCTGAGCCATCCCTGATGGGCATTTCTCCAGCGCTGTTGGCCTAAGTCTTTGCTGAAAACCAACACCAGTTCTCCTCATAATCCTCCCTTGGGCTCTGTAGTCTTTAGGACAAGCCCTTATGTATTGAAAAGCTGTTATGTTCCCTCTTAGTTTTCTCCAGACTAAACAAACCCAATTCTTTCAATCTGGCCTCATAGATTATGTTTTCTGAAGCTTTTATCGTGCTTGCTCTTGCACCTCGGAGCGCTCCCCAGTTTGTTTACCCGGTTTGGAGAGTGCTGTGCCCAGCGTCCCCAGCTGAGGCGTCCCCCGGGCCAAGTGCAGCACAGTCATTTTCTCCCATGCCTGCCCTATGAATCTCTCATTAATGGATCCCATCAAGAGACTTGCCTGTTTTGAAACAGCATGACAGCGTTGACTAAGTTTTTGTCTGCGATCCCTGGAGCCTTTCCTGCAGCGGTGCTCTTTATCCAATTAGTCCCCATTTTGCATTTGAGTTCCAACACCTCGCTGTGGTATTTTGCGCTCGCTCTTGTGTGATTTCCATCCTGCTGATTTGAGACCAATTCTCCAATTTATCTAGATTGTTTTGAAATCTGCTGCTGCCTTCCCCTCCACACAGACCCCACGGCTGCAACTCCTCCCAGCTCAATGGTGCACATGAATGTTAAACTGATTTCTCTGCAACATCCCTGATGTTGTGGTCCCTATTACGTCTACTCCCGTGGTCAGCAAGCCGTTGAACCACGTGGGGCCCCGGGGCAGAACCCTGATGGCAGCAAATGCAGTTGCTAACCTTTTGGGACAGTGTCTCAGTGAGCTGCACACCTGCTTGTAGGATGCTTTCACCCACTGCAGGTTCCTGGTTGTTTATGAGGCAGTTTTCCAGCACACCAGAGGGCACTGGGTATTGCTGGGCTTCTGGGAGCAGCACTGCTAAGTGCTAAGCAAAGGATTGGCAAAAAAAGCTACTTTTGTGCTCCACAGCTGTGAGGAACTGAACGGTGAAAAATATCCAGAGGGAACTTGACGGCAGAAGGATGCACTGAAGGGTCAGGCAGAATTCGCTTTCTATAGCTCCATAAATACCCGAAATACCCTGGCCAGCTGGGGAGAGGGGGTTATCCCAGAGGGCATCCTCGGGAGCTGAGGGCTCGCACCAGCTCTGATTTGGCCCCATGAGCTCTCAGCTGACCCCAGGGCACTGAGAAGCACCAGATCCTGCCCGGGGCCAGGGGCTTCCCCGGGGACTGAGCCCGGAGTGGGACCTGCCAGAGCCACGGGGGCTTCCCCGCACGCCCCTCCGCGTCTGGCTGTCTCCAGGCCCCGGCCGCCAGGCTGGGATGTGGGTTAGCAGATTTTTTCCACGCTGTTTCTCTGGGATCCCTGACAGAGCCCATCAGAGCTGCCTTTTATCAGCACTGCACGCCTTAGTGAGCCTGTCATGACTCACACACAATGTGCTCTGTGCCGGATTAATCCGGCCGGCTTTCATGCTCAGGATGTGGGCGACGGGCAGGGTGGGGGGGCACAGGGACAGATGCAGGGCTAGCAGGGGCCTGAGAGATGGGCAGACATGAGGACCCGGAAGTGCTGAGGAGGAGGACTTCATTTCGGGATGATCTGAAAGGGCAAAGGGAGAACAAGCCCAGGGGCACACAAAAGAGAGGAGAGCAACAGGTGTATACGCTGTGTCTTCCAGCTGCAGATACTTGTTGCTCTGACTTTTTAATCAGAGTGATGCCAGGGAGTCGTGTAGAGGTTCGCAGCCCCACCAGTGAGATTTTTTTTGCACTGCTGCACCGAGCTTCACACCATCCCCTTTCCCAGGACTGCCAGGGATTGCATCTGAAGGAGCGAGAGGCTGGAGGCAGCCCTTGCCACAGTGGGCATCTCCTGCCACCTCTTGAGCCTCTCCAGCTTCTGGCTCACCCTGTGTTATTTCAGCCACCAAATCATCTGTTCAGCCAATGGCAACTTAACCCCAACTTGCGGGGTCACATAGTAGTAAGTTTTGCAAGATTTCCTGCAGCTGTGCTGTTCCAGAGACCCAATGTGGTGTTAGTCCAGCTGGGATCAAGCCTGTATGTTGCTGCAGGTACATGAGAGTGTAGTTTGGTGTTCACCCCTGTTACATAGCTCTATCCAAACCCTAAGAGAGAGGGAGAGGCAAATATTTGCAAATTCAGGTGCAACAGCATTCTTTAGAGCTGCTAATACTTTTGATTTAGGTATGACAGTTATCTGATACATAAATACATCAGTTGAAGCAGATGGCTCGCTGGGCCTGCATGTCTGTGAGACAAGTATGGTTGAAGCCTTGGTCCGTGAACTGAGGGAGAACAGTGTTTGTAGCTCATCTTTTATCTTTTCTGGACTGCAATTTCAAATTAATTGCAGTCCTCAAAAATGTATTGATTATGAAATGGATCTCTTCAGAAGGGGCTGCCATGACAGTCCTCCCTGAAATTGTGGGGCAAGCTTGAGGAAAGCTGCTCACTTTCATCCCAGAGTTACCTACATGCCATGTAAATTTGGGATCTCTTTCTGCTTATTTGTGAAAATTATTTGCCCCTGAAATAAAAATCTATGAAGCTGAGCTGATAGGAAGAGTTATTTGTACTACAGGTAGAAAATATCCAGTAATTTATGTTCCCTGCATAGGTAATTTCTGTGAGTCCATCATCATGGGTATTTAGGATGTCTCCTAAATCACGTCCAGACCTTGGTGATTCAAGAGCAGCGAAGAGAAGTCATATTTGTGTCCTCCAGACTCTTTGGAGCAAGCATCCCCATGACATGAGCTGCAACCTGAATAGGTGCCTTTTGGTGACAGTCACAACAGCTCAGCCAGGCATAGGAAGGGAGCCTGACCTACCCTCCTCGGTGCTCTTGCACCTTGTATGGCAGCGTTACGGGCACTGCTGCTGCCTTGACTGCTGGCCACTGCCTAGCAGGAACACCAAAAGGGGCCGGGCAATTACACATTGCAGTGCCAAACAGGGTGTTCAGGCTATTTTGGAATTCTTCCTGTGATGCATCACATCAGAGTTTAGGGCTATCAGTCCAGTGCCTGGTTGAATGGCCTTGTTACTTTTTTGAAGAGGTATAAATTTGCTGCACTGACAGCTTGGTTAATGGTTTAGAAGTATGCAGAATGGACATCAAACATTACCATGCCTTTTTGAACAAAGATGTATGTTTCACATCCTATTCAATATAAAGAAAAACCAAGAAAACACAGGAAAGTTTACATATTTCTTGCCAGTTAAAGTATTCAGTCACAGTTGTAACAGTAAGGTGTGTAATATATCACCACATAGCTCTTTTTCATTGGTTGATTATTCCATCTTCAGCCACCAAGTAATGAGGATTTTAATTCATCTCCATTAAATGCAGAATGGAGAACCGAAAACGGTTCATTGTTCCAAGAGCCGCTCTTCTGTTCTGCTTTGGCAACTTTTTCCTTTTGCTCTCCTCAGGTGCAAGGCCCTGATTTAGCAAGGTGTTTAAACACCTCTTTGAGCTTAAGCATATGATTAAGTTTATTCCTACCCAGCAGGCTTCTAAGCATGCTCTTAACCATGGGCTCTGTCAAAATGAAGTAAAGCAAGCAATTAAGCAGGTGCTTTGCTGAAGCAGAGCCTAAACGACTACTTAAGTCCTTTGTAAGGAGAAGTATAAATCCTCCTTCTGACAGGGGTGGGAGCAGCGATGGATATGTGTTATTATCATCCTCCTCTTTAAACATTGACTTGGTCTTGCAGACTTGCCTGGGTCCTTCCTTGTTCTGGTGGCCAGCTGGTAAGTGGCTGTCGCCTCTCTGAAAGCTGTGACCGTGTATGAAAAATTCAGGTTTACAGCAATATTGACATGATCATCATCCCTTTTATAGAAATGCAAGCTGGTGGCAGGGGAAGGGATGTTGGGAGCTGGCTTGTGTTAACCCAGACAGGGGGAGGGCAGTAGGGCTGTCCTGGTTTTCACCTGCTGAGGATGGGGTGGGGGGAGGCAAGGGAAGGAAAGGTTTGACCCCGTTTTGTTTCACACCACGCTGCCGTCTTTCCACGGGGGCCGCAAAGCCCTTCTGCAGTTGGCGTGCCACTTGGAAAATGAACACCGTCTCTGTTTAATTTTAATGCAGCCCATTAACTAAGCTGCCTCGCTGCACTTTGTCCATCTGGGTCACCCCATGCGCGCCAGAGTTTCCCTTTCATATTATTCCCCATCAATTCAGGAGGCCCTTTTGACTCACTCCCCCTCCTCCTCTTCTCCCCAGCCCATCAACATTGTGTTGCTCAGCCCTGGAGCACAAGCTGTGGCCCTTCTCCGTGTCCCACTGCCCACACGGAGAGGCACCAACCTGTGCAAGGATAAGTTCGCCCCTAAAAAAAACCTTTCGCACAGCAGGGGCTTGGGGGGGAAGGGGGCTGGAGGCAAGGGAGGCAGCCAGACAAGTAGGGTCCCTCCACTGAGGGCCATCAATTATAGGGCCCAGGGTCTGGTTGTTGCTGTTGTTGGCAGTGTGAAGGGTTGGGGTTTTCTTTTTTTTCTTCTTCTTTTTTTTTTGGGGTTGAGGGGTGGGGTTTTTTTTTTTTTTTTTTTTTTTTTTTTTTTTTTTTTTTTTTTTTTTTTTTTTCCTGAGGTCTGGGCTGCAGCTCAGCCAAGGAGGGCTGGGGGTGGGGAAGGAGGGGTGAATACGGGATTTTGCCCAATCCATTGATTCTCAATGGAGGCTCCAGGCGACACTCAAGGGGCTTCGAGGCAGCGCTGGCCCAAAGAAAGGGACCCTTGGGGGCTGCAGTGGGAAGGCAGGTGACAGCGGGCATCCCTCACCACCAAGTGAGTGGGCATCCGGCCGCTCTCCCCCCCCTACCCTAGTCCCATTGCCAGGTCAAACATTTGGGACGCTGTGGAGATTTTGGCCCCTGAGCTCTGGCCAGGCAGTTGTGCAGTGCTTTAAGACTGAAATGGGTAAATAAATATAGAGTGTTCGGAGCAGACCTTTGACTGAGGGGATGCTGGTCTATACCAACTGGGGCTGTACATGTGAAGCTATGCATATACATATGTATATGTGTGTGTGTGTGTGTGTGTATATATATAAAAGCCCCTACATTCCTGCACGGAATCTGGGCTGTAAGGCTGGTGGCAGCAGCGGCTGTGACTCTCCAGCCTGGCCCTGCATGGTTCCTGCCCCAAGCCTGCCATCCCTGGCTAGGTGATATCATCTCTTCCAGGAAAACATCTGGTCCTGATTTCAGGCCTGCCGGCAACCGAGCCACCACTGCCCTTCTAGGTAATGTGCCCTACGGATTAATTACTTTCACAGTTGAAAACGTGCACCTTGATTTTCAGTCTGAATTTGTCCGGCCTCAGCTGCTGGCAGCTGGTTCTCATAAATGCCCTTTTCTGCCAGATTAAAAAGCCCTTTGATATCGGGAATCTCTCTCTCCCTTGAAGTGCTTGTAGATCAAATCGCTTTTCAGAAGAACCAGGGAGATTGTGCCTTTTTAAATGGCACA
>NW_009647236.1:5008009-5021891 GCF_000708025.1 Charadrius vociferus | reverse complement strand
GTAAATGACCTGTGGCATCCACACCTGTGCCTGCATCCCTCACCTGCACTGCGGAGGGCTGCCTGCCAGCCCAGGATGCTCGATGCCTTCAAGGTGGCAGACACGGCCATGCATGGACCACCAGAGGAGCAGAGGCTTTGGGGGAGACCTGATGGCCATGTTTGGCCATGGAGGGGCTGCTCCTCAAGTGTATAAAGACTGATAAAATAAAATTTGCTGCCATTTTTGCTGCTGAGAAAGTCATGGCGTGCTGAGTGGGTCACGGCAATTGAGGCTGATCACCAGTGCAAGGGTAGGAGGGAGATTTCAAACTGACCATCACATTGTGTACCAGCAGTCTTGGAGAAACAGATTAATCTCTTCCATGAAAGGGTGTTTAGGCACACTAGTTTATATATGGGGAAAAAAAAAAAGGTTTATTTTCAAGAAAAAAACATTTTTTGATTGTTGGTCTGAAACATTTTTTCAGATATGAACTTTTTGCGGTAGTATGGCACAAAAGGTGGAAAGGTTTTTAATGAAGCCTCAAGCTCACAAAATATGAAAAATACCTTCCTGCCTAGCTTTGCAATAAAGAGATGTCTGTGTCAGAGAGGGGAGACTGCGGAAGTTCATCTTGTCTGAAATGGAGAGCCATGCTGGATCCCCATGCTATTCCATTTTATAACTTGCTTTTGTTTGTTTGTAAGCTCTGCAGCCCAGTATTGCTACTGCATTCATTAAGCCCCAGACTCACACAGAATGGCATTTCCACTGTCATGTGCATCTTTGCTTGGTTGCTGGAATGCCACAGTCTCTAACATGCACAGTCTGAGAAGCTGAGGCATTGCTACTCTACCATGCTTACAACCATCTGGCGTTATAACCAGCTGAGATTACAGCCAGTTGGGTATAACCAGCCCTGGTTACAACAGCTGAGGAACATAAAACACTGTGGTTGGCTAAGTAATTTGCAAAAGGTCACCCAGGGCATCGGTGGTAGGGCAGGACCTGGATCCTGCTCTTCTAACTCTGCCTCCTCACCACAGAACCATCTCCCAGGCAGAGCGACTCCTCAAGTGCTTCAGATCAGGAAGAGCTGTCTGGGCAGCCTTTTCCACTACACTGTATTTCAAAAATAAGGGATTTATTTCTTGCAGTTGTGCATTTTAATGCAGAGCTACAAGTCTTAAGGTGAGAGCAAGGCAGACCTTTACTGCAAAGCAGACCTCTACTCCCCACCTCCTGAGCCCAGGAAGCAAATCCATAGGGTGTCACACGAGGGAGCACCACAACAGCCCAGTCCAATGCAGACTGCAAAACTTTTATTAAAAGCTGCATCTAAATTCACCTTTCAGAAAGATTTAATTTCTTTACAGACTTGGTGCAGTCTCCAATTCTGCCTCTACCCGATGCAAACTAAAGCAAATTGTGAAAGTCTCTTTAACCTGCCCAAGAAGTACAGGTGAGGTACTCCATCCCACTGGGGTGCCGACCAGTGGGATAGTTCCCCTAGGGCTGTATCTCCATCAGCAAAACTAGAGACATCAGTTGGGTCTTTGGATATCAAACCTCTTTCTTCCTGTGTGGTGCTCAGTGCTAATGGGAATGGAAAGGAGAAGAAAGATCTTCTTTCTTGCCTCAAATCCTCCTACCCCTAGTCCCTGTCCCAGGGGTTGTGTGTGATATGAGACATGTGTTTTCCTTTCATCCCTGCCTGAGAAACTCATGTTTCTGCATTAGCATGCAAGATGGAAGAGAGCCAGCAGTTCTGTGGGGCTACTTCAGGAGGATTTCATCCCAGAGATCACTTTTACCTTCTCCTGTTTCCCCAATGCGTTGTCTGCAGCAGGAAACCCCCACCAGTTAGTTACCCACTCACTCCTCAAGGTGGTGAGCTGGATCTCTTGACCCTGTCAGTGATGCACTTAGACATGGTGACAAGCATCTCTCACCAGAGGCTGTTTTCAGCAGCTCAGGTATGAGGTGCTCTATGGGGTGGGTGGTGAAGGAGGCGTGGAGAGGGGAGGTGGCTTCTTGTCTCACCCGGTGAAGAGGTGTTAATTAAAGCGGCTGTTTTGACTATTTCACACCCTGACATTCTTTGTCAACTTTTCTACAGCCCTATGAGAATGCACGTGACCCAACTGGCCTCCCAGCAAGCGCCCTGTGAGATCCACTCTCCTCGTTGGCCCCTCTTCACCATCCCCCCTTCATCATCGTCCCCCGCCCCCCTCCCGCCTCAGTGCTGCTAAAGCATTTCCATTATTTATGAGACATCCCTTGGCGTTTCCAGTTCAGCCTTTCTCATTCTCTCTCTTACTGCTTTTTGCTTGGCATGTTGAGGTCCATGGCCCAGAAGTCAATATGGTTCAACACTCAGGTACCAAACACAGATCCCTTGAACTTTTCCTTTCCAGAAAGGGTTGTTTTCAGAGGCTTTTTAAAATAGCAATATGTGATCATTGTACACAGTTGTATGAACAAAACAAAAGTGAGAAGTTCTGGATTAATGGCCATGGAAGCCAGTGACTTCTCAGGTTGGCTGTAAAATGTGTAATGTACCGGCAGCAGTAACGTGGACCAGAATCCTGTCAAAAGAGGGAAAACAGAGTTTATCTTCTCAGGTGCAATGCTCTGTTTTTCTGACGGTCTACCAATGAGGCAGCCAGCCGGTGCCCATCATAACAGGTTTCTTCTGCCTTGCTGTGCACAAGGAAATAATATGAGACACAATCAGTGCGTTTTGCATGTGACAAATGCTTGACCATCACCAATCCCTTGCTCAGGATCCAGAGCATTTTGTTACTAAGGGTTCTGCATATGTGAAAAAACACTTTATGCTGTAGGACAAGTAGGGTTGAACTCATTGCAGTGAGTTCAGTCATTGCAGTACTGCTCTGTAGGGAAATGGTGAATATATTATTCCTTTTTACAAGGCCTGCATTTGCTCACTGAGAGAGGAGGCCCAGAGGAATGCTTCCTCACCAGACATCAGCCAGACCTTAGCTGTATGACCTTACGGCTCGCAGACAGCAGTTTTACTAGCACATCCAAAACAAACCTATCCTTTGTCCAGATGCAGAAACTGCACGCAGGCTGTTTCATTTAGAAGCCTTTCCTTGGACAGCTTATTCCTCCAGTGGCCTGGGAAGTCTGTCAGCCTCTCTTGTGAACTATTTACCACATCTGCCCTTTGTAACACTGAGTCCTTTTGCTGCCTTGCTGGCCCCTCAGCACCCACAGCATGAAAATAATAGTGCACACCCAGTTTAAGCCATGTGCAACTCCCCCAACGTCCTCCACCAGCCCTCATGGATGTCCATGGGTTTTTCCACTCCAAATGAAGGTTTCTCATTCCTACTGTAATAGCCCAGAGCTTGTTGTCTAAATCTGATTTTGAGTTAGGCAGGGGTCCATGGTTCTTTGTCAATGCCAGGCTGTGGGTGTGAGCACAGGGGAGGACTTTTTTTCCTGGGGATTTGAAATCTTTTCTTACACTGTTTCTGAAAGATTTCATCTCTCCAGGGAGAAGTAGTCTCTGTGGGCTTGAGCTGGAGGATTCAAATGCAGCCAAAGTGAAACACTGCTCTTTTTCTGGGTTGGGCCCAGTCAGGATCCAAACTTTAAGGGAGGATTTTGGTCCAAGAAATTGAATCTGAGCTGCTCTTATCTTCAAGGGTCTCAGATGAAAGGATTGTCTGAGACCAAGAAGGCATGTGAAACGCAGTCACCCTGACTTAGTTGTGCCTCCAGGCAGGAGACAAAGCAATAGCCAGTAAGGGAAGCTACCTGTGGCTCGGGTGGATGCTTGATGAATTGACTTGACAAGGGACGCACAAACAGCCTATAGCAGAGACAAGGAAAAAAAATAATCTAAGCACTGTTTTGTTATCCCTCTGTGACCCACAGAGACTAGTTTGAGTGGGCCAAATCCACAGCTGGCATAAGAACCTCCATACTATCCAAAAGTCTAGGAAAGATACAAATACAGAGATCGAGTTAGGAGTGAGTGAGCACCATTTCTAACTGGCATTTACGACAGGAGACAAAGCTGGGGTTCACATGAAACGCATCCTGTTTCAGATCACCAAAGCCAATGCCTGGGTTGGATTTTCTTCTATACCCGATATCAGGGCTGAAAGCATGGGAATGCCTTCTCTTGAAATATATCTTATTTCCACGGTCTGGCTAAAGAGGTCCCTCACTCCCAAACCATTACAGCCTTTGTCTCTTTCCTAAATCTCATAGCACCGACGTTTGCCGTGAAATCACCAGGGCAGCATCCCCCTCCCGGCTGTACTCCCCGTCCCTACGTGAGCTTGCCATGTTACCCTCCGGGTTGCACATAGAGAGATGAGCTGGGAATGCCCAGCAGCAGCGGAAGATAAAACACCATCGTGTGAAACCCACACTTTGTTTCAGAGTCGTGTTTTAACCTTGCCCCATCCCTCCCCTTCCAAAAAGCCAGCCTGGGTGGGAAAGTTGGGGAGAAATAAGATGTTATGCTCATCCTGGGGAGCTGAGAGACAGGAGGATTTGTAACTGGAGACCAAGATGGAGCAGGGGGGGGAAAGAAATGTGCAGAGATATTAATGACCCCCTATCTCAGTGGGTTGGCTCTCCCTGGCGCCCCTTTCACACCACATTTCACATCTTTCACTGCCGTGTGTCCTTATACGTGCATGCCCCTTCGTTCATGTGCGGGTAGCGGGGGGGCAGGGGGGGGCCTTAAAAAGCTCCCCACTGAGCCCATTTCTCCTGCTTTGCCGGAGCTGTCAGCCTTGAATCCCGGTGGCGTCCCGTAACTAATTGACAGCAATGGGGGCCTTTGGGAGCCGAAGAATACGCGTCCTTGCCGGGCGAGCGCTGGAGCAAGGGCTGCGCGGGCAGCTGTGGGGGGACATAAAGGGCGGCTTTTAAAGCCTTTGTGCCTGCCCGCGAGTGCGTGTGTGTGGCGGTTTTGTGGTGGAGGTGAGGGATGCCGAGCAGGGCGGCAGGGGGGAGAGATGGAGGGAGAAGCCACTGCGGAGAAGTAAGTTTCTCCCAAAGAAATGAGGAAGGGGGGAAAAAAAAGAAAAAGCCATAAACGGCATGAGCAGCGGGGTCCCCGCACGCTCAGAGGCTGTCGGCTCTGCAAGGAGGGAGCGGGTTGGGATTTCAGTGTAAAGCCAGGGCCGTCGAGAAAGTAGCTCTCTGTTTTTCATCCTGCCCCGGCCCCGATTGTAAAATACGACCTGCCGGCACCGCCATCAAGTTGCAGCTTCGAGAAACAAAACCCCCGGTGTGTTTTTTTTCTGGGCTTGGGAAACGGGCAAAGAAAATCTCCCCTCCCAGGTGTAACCTGGCCACTTTGTCCCTACGGTCACCTTACTCCTTCCTGAGGATGCTCAGATACTCACCGGAGGAAGGGCTGGATCTTTGTCATTGTCCCAAAGCCACTTGCACAAACATGTACCAGGGTCACAGACAAAATATTGTCCGGGAGACATTTTTATGCTTTCGGCTTGACTCATGCAAAAATGCCTCATTGTCTCTGACATTTGCAGAGACAATCTGTGATAAAAGTATTCACACATTTACAGCTGGAAAGAAATAAAAAAAACCTCTTGCATTTCTCCAGGGTCTGTCACTGTGGAATTTAATAACAGAAGCAACCTAACAGGGACAAGTGTAGAAAAAACAGCTCCCGAGGCAGCTGAGCAAGGGCGCGACTACCAGACATGCCCAGCACAATGATACTGGCAACATGGGACACTTATATTTTAGACCTAATCTGCACCCAGCTTTTGAGAGAGAAAATGAGTGTTTGAAACATGGGGCATCAGTTCATAGGTTTGAAGGCCAAAATAGATCATTAGACCAGCTAGCCTGATCTTTTGTGTTATAAAGACCCTGGGATGACATCCAATTACCCTTATATTGAGCTAAAGGACTTGTATCTGACCAGTAGCCATTTTTTTTTCATCACAGTCTTTTATCTCTGGATTTCAAGTACACCCTATGCAAAAAAAAAGGATGGGCTCAGCCAGTCAAGAGCCCCATGGCATTTGGCAACATGCTTTTTTTATTCTGCATTTGCCTCACTTAAGAAGACGCTGTATTTTTGCCATCTCCAATGTGTAATGATAAAGCATGGAAGTGCAGATCCTCACAGGTGTGCTTGCTGAGCAAGGCTAATTGCCCCACTAGGCTAATTAACAGAGAGAGGTACCAAGCTGCCTCCCAGTTCAAGTCCAGAGGCCCTTGGAAGTACCCCCATCCCCAACACTGCTCACACCATCGGTGAACTGGTGACTCCTCATCCTTTTTTGTTGCTTGAGAGCTTTACGTTTCTGCAAAAGGGGAGCTGGCTTTCCTGGAGACAATAACCAGGGTTTTGCCTGGCAATCGGTCATTGTGGCAATCCAGATGCTGTGCAGCAAGCGTCTGTTAAGGTTTCTCCCATGAAGCTGGAGCGGGTATGTTAAATACAGAGAGCAAGGCCAGCCCTGGGCAGGTGGTTGGACCAGCGGGCACAGCTCGGAGCTGCCAGCACCTCTGGTGTCCATCTGGTAGCTGACTAGTGCCTCTGCTGGTGTGAGTTAATGCTATTAGAAGGCGGCTGACCTATCTGTGCCGTTAAAAGGGAGAATGCCTTATCTAACAGATCCTGTCACTTCAAAAAGCAGTTCCTCGTGTTGGTTTTTTTTAAAAAAAAAAAAAAAAAGTAGAGAAAGGCATAAAAAAGTATACTTGTTTATCAAGATTTTTGAAACATTTTTTTTTCCTGGTTTGTTTTTAGTTATATGGATGGTGGTGTTGCTTTCTTCAAGCCCCAAACACCCACAGGCTAATACAGCTCCATCCAAGCTCTACAAGACGATGCTTGGTCCATCTAGGAGCCGCCGGCTTCGCCCCGAGCTCCCAATGAACTCAGTAAAAAGATTGACTCAGCTTAAAAGGGAACATGACCTTAGTCTGTACCCTGAACAATGGTTCAGAAATTCTTGCCTGGCCGCAGGCTGCAGTGACCTGTTGCCACTTGCGATAGTTGCACTGCGAGCTCTGGGCAGCACCAACCGTCTTTAAGCTGCATGTTTGTAGTACACCCTGTGCAGGATCAATATTAATTTTCTGGCAGGTGCTCCTAAACATTGCCGCAGCAGATGTTTAATAGCAGAGCTCGTCTGTGTGGGTGCGAGCAGGGATGGCACCGCTTTCACCCTGCGAGATCTGTAACATCAGGGAGCAGCGTGGGCAGCTGTTTTGTCCACAGAGGGGTCACTGGTTTGTGTGGGAAGAAAGACAGGCTGTGATTGCTGGTGGAGGTATCAGTTCAGGCCTCCGGTTTGCTCTCTCTCAGCTGACAGTAAAAATAATTTGGTTTCAGATAATACAGCTCTGCTCTTTCCATATGGAAAAATCAGAAAGGCATGCAGAACTCTCCCTCTTTTTTTCCTGCTAATTGCCTTGATTTCTGCTTCCACACTCCCAGCTGCCTCTCCTCTTCAGGTTGCCCTTTTTGACTCCTTGATTAACTTCTTTGTCCACCCGTTTACCACTCAGGACATGGCGACCTTTGGATGTAAATCTGCGCTGACGTCCCTCCCGCTTGCGTGCTTTTGTCAGGGCTGACATCTGCAAGAGTCCTTGCGGCAGAGGCGGGAGGGAGCCTGGCGGATGGGGGTACCAGGCAGTGCCTTCCTCTGCCAGGACTGCTGCCCCCCTCCACCATGCACCGCCAGCTCCCCATCCCAAAGCTCAGTGCCATAGCTTGGGATGAAAAAATCACAGATTTTGGTCTCCAGCTACCAGGGGATACATGAGTGCAGGTGTAGCCTGCATCCTTTGGTGTCTGCTGGCTCCTGAGCTGCTGATGGACTGCCTGCTGTCACCACCTCAAGCCACAGATGGTTTTTGTCTGCTAGCTTAATTTGGACAGGCATTCTCGGTGAGAAAGCAGAAGCTTGCGTATAGGACCAGTCCACATACAGTGCCTTTCGTTGAGTGCTGGAGACACTACTGTTTGAAATGGGAGGCTTGCTCGTCTCAGGAAGAAGGTGGAGGGTTTGGAGGACGCCTCCAGAGCCAGAACAGTGCATTTGTTCCTAATGTCACCTCAAGGAGAAAGAGGTCCTCCCTGCACAGCAAATCTCTGACAAGCCGTGAAGCTGGGAGGGTGCCAGGGACCATCGCAGAGCCCAGCTGTGCACCTCAGACCAGGCCTGGCAGGTAGGGTGGCCACAGCACCATTTTCCAGGAGCGGGTCCCCGTAGACTTTTGAAGGAGATACACAGTTCTTTTCCAGATGATGCCCCAGGCTACAGCACGAAGGCATTATTTGCTCTGAAGCGGGTTTTATTGTGCACAGAGTCCTGGGATGGGGAGCTCTACCTCCTGCGTCACTGAGATTTTTGGTAGTATCTCCCAAATCCTGCTGTGAAGCCTTCCGCGTACCTCCAGGCTCAGCCCAGAGCCTCCACCAGGGACAGGAGCTGCCAGTTAATGTTCAGCTTCCTAGCACCGTGTAGGGCTTTTGGCTTTAATTACACAGAGAGAGCCCCCCTTCCCCTGGCCTTCCACTTATCCCCAGCACAATGAGTTTGGACACCTGCAAAAGTGAACTTTTAGTGAAGTCGTCCCAGTGCAGGACAAAGGCATGAGGTAGGGGGGACATGAAGGGCAAGCAAGCAGCTGTGGCCGAGGGGGCACAGCTGGATCCCTGCACAGTGCTGCCTCCTTGCCAGCCCCTTCCTCATCCTTTTAAGGCCTATTAGCAGCAAGCAAAGTAGTTTCTCCTTGAACCCCGTGGCTAGCACCACTGCTGCCAGGCAAGAGTCCCTGTACAAGCTCCTAGCTGAAAACCTCTCTGAACAGTTATGGGAAGTGGTCTTGTTTGACGTTTATTCATTGAGCCCTTTTCCTCTGCTCAGCATTACCCAAATTGAGCAAGACAACTTTGTGCAGGTTGAAATAAATGAGCTCTCCCTACTGGATCTGTAGACACAAGGAATGGGCAAACTAAAAATCCCTGCTTTTGTTCACTTAGATCACAGTCTTTCTTGCTTCATTGGAGATGGCACGCAGATGACATTGCTGTCCTGTGTCCAGCTGCTTGAAAGATTTGGTTTAAATATTTTCCTGTACTATAGTTTCCCTTAACGTAAAAGGTACCATGAACGTTGCGACTGTGCAAAGCAGTTTGAAGTTGGACCTACATGCTCAAGAGGTTTGTGAGCCCTACAGAGCGCTGTAGGCATATGGTTTTTAATGAAATCATATGTCAGTTGAGCTTCATCCAGGATTTCATTTGCCTCTTCCCACTCAAGTGAAAGGAAATAAGACGACATACTCTTTTCTTAAAAAAAAAAAAAAAAAAAAAGTAAAAATTTAAGGGCTTAGAAGAAGCAGGGAGAAAAGAGAGCAGGACTAATAGGTGACCTATGTTCTGCCTGAGATTGTCCTATGGATTAGCTGTATGGTTTTGTTCAGTTCCCACCACTGGTCTGCTCCTCTGTGTTCCCATATGCAAAATAGGAAGCAAAACAATAAGTAGATAAGGAAAATGGGATCACAGATAGGGATGAGTAGGTGGTTAACAAGGGAAAAAAAGATTAAAAGGGTCATAAATTCTCATGCTTCAGCTTCAGCTCAATATTTATATATTAAGTGCCAGGAGGAAATATGAGGAGTTCTATTTTTCAACTGCTTCCAGCAAGATTTCATGCGCTTCCTATTTGCAGTGGGCGAGTAGATCTTGCCCAATAGTACCTGTTTTTACACAGCCCTTTTCCCTAGGTACGTCGAAAGCATTGTATGAGCATTGTATGAGTATGATGAGAAAGCATCTCTGATTAGAGATGACCAGTTGGAAGGGCCAAGTGAAAGGTCTACAGTGGGACAGTTACAAGGCAGCAAGTTAAGGATGAGCTTCGGGCAGTGTTGGGTTGAGAACTTCCAGTTTAGGACCCCTTTCCTTTAGGAGGGATCTGTTCTGCCCTGGGAGGAGGGTTGTCAGGCTTGAGGTCCTCTCACCGTCACACTGTGGGAATGTTGCTGAGGGGGTGCTGTGCCTCCCGTCATCTCTCCCGAGGTACGACCCACTGTGCTGCCGCCTGGGCTGAGAGGTGGTGGTGAGGGGTAGGGATGAAGGTGGGGGGGAAATTGGTGGAGAGGGGAAAGGAAGCAACTTTTTAAATAAAAAAAAAAAAAATAAGTGATGAATAGATCGGCTAATCCCGGGAAACCTTGAGAATATAGAGCAGCGTCTGTGGGGCCTCCCTTTTTTCTTTTCTTTTTTTAATTTTCTTTTCTTTAATTTCGCTGCAGCACGTATAATCAATTATGGCTTGAATTGGGGATAAGGGGAGGGAAAGTACTTCAATTCATAAATCAATTTTATACGGTCATCAGTCAGGTTGTGAATGCAAATACCTCTGTCGGTTTAGGTTATTCAGAATTAATTGACTCCCACCGGGCTGGGCTGCAGATGGAGAGAAGCTTTCTCACAAAGTCTGCTTGGGCTTAGCATGGGGGCAGGCAGGCGGGCCGGCTTCCTCCTCCTCCTCTTCCTCCACTTTCCTCTCCTGGAGCATTATACTATTGGCGTTGGGGAGAGTTTCGTGTGTGTGCGTGTGTGTGTGTGTGTGTGTCCCCGTCTGTGAGAGGGAGAGATGCTTGAAGAAAGAAAGGGATATGCAAAGATTAAAGTCACAAGCCCCCTCTTCAGCCCTGGCCTGTGCAGACACTTTTATGTGATTAGGAATGCTTTGCTTTCAAGGGTTTGCTTTTAAGCCTTGAGCTTCTCTTGAACTTCTCCAATAAGAAAACAAACAGCAGTGTCAAAGCCTCCCCCTGTGCCTGGAATTCAAGCTCGAGTCGTGTCATTAAAAAGCCACTTCGCTACTGGGACTTTGGCATCTGAGTCACTGTTTCAAAGCCAGTCTGGGGCAGGAGAGATCGAAAGTCATTAAACATCTAGTGGTTGTTTTGGTGGCCTATTGAAAAATCAGGTTTGGAGGGTTTCAGGGCCACCAGGAGGATACGCAGAACAAATGCTGCCACCTGAATCCCCCCCCAGCCCTGCCTCCTGCACCTTCTCTCTACAGGCTGCGTGGATGAAATATCTGGTGAGGGGGAGGCTGTTTGGAGAAAACCCAAGGGATGGATTTGCTGCGAGGGTGAAGAAGGGTGTAACCTGCAGCCCCACTTTTCCTCCCCTATTAGCACTGCCCAGCTCAGCACACATCCTGGGCTAAGTGGTGGAGCAGAGCCAGTGCTGGTCCACAGAGTGGGCTCTCTCAGAGCCCCCCACTTCATTCGCCTCGTGGAGCTGCACCCATCCTGGAGGCTGTCACCCCACCTGACACCCCAGGGCTGTCACCTCACTCCTCTTCTGGCCCTGTAACCTCTTCCCTCCTCCATGGCCGTCTCCCTTTGTCTCACCGATGAGCTGATGTTATTGTCCCAGCCCCGAGTGCCCCCACCCGAGGGACTGTCCTCCCCACTTTGTGCAGGGTCTCACCAACCAGCCAAGGCTTCAGACTGGCTGGCGCGTCCCCCACGCCAAGCACTCTGCACTGGAGGTTTGTGTCTGGTGTTGCCCCTTCCCAGATGTCACACTAGCAGTCTCTATGGAAGGCAGCAAGGAGTGGGTGGTGGACACCACTCCATGAAACCCCGCGGGAAAGAGGACATACAACCCCCCAGCTTTGCTAAGCCACAGAGGACAGGAACTGGTGTTAACACCCAGTTACACGCTTTTCCCTCTTTGTCTTGGCTTGTCACGTCAAGGGCTTTTCAGACCTGGACATCTTAGCTTTAAACTGCAGGAGGTCATCTAGAGAAGGAGGCCATCATATATGCAGTTGCCCAAGTAGTCAGAGTGTGTAACCCTGTTTTATGCCTGGGGAAACCGAGGCCTGGATGAAGACATGGCTCAATCCAAAGCATCACACTTTAAAAAGGGGTGTAGCTGGGAATAAAGCCTAGGTCCTATCATCTCCACTCCCTTATTGTACCCACCAGGACCCAAACAACGCATCACCAGGAAGCTGAAGACATGGAGCACGTCTGTGCCTGCTGCTCTACAACAGGCTGAGCGCATCATGTTTCGGCAGAGCTGGAGGAACTGGTGTATCAATGGAGTGCCAGAGCTGACCCCATGTAGCTGATCCCCATGATCCCATGGAAACAATAGATCGGAAACACCAAAAGCTCGAAAGGGGCTGTGGAGGTAGCAGTAACTGGAGAGGAAGCTTGGCTACGCTGAAAGCACCCCGGGAGGAAGAGGCTGCAAAGGAAGATGAAAGGAGCTGTCTGTAACTGTTTGCAGTTAAGTGAGGAGGTGGGAAACAGCTTTGCAGTTCTTGGGCAGGAAGATCTGGGAGCAGGTCTTGGCAAGGGGAAGCGAAAGGGAGAAGCAGAACAAAAGAGCCATGCAACTTCTACTCAATGCTTTCCTCCATTTTGGGCAAATCTGTTATTTGAACGATAACCAAAGAGCCAGGTGCTTTGGACGGCCTTCCACAAGGCCCTGCCAACTTCACAGCACTCCCTTATCGACAAAATTCTCCACTAGTTTTCACAGATGCGATTTCGTCAAAGCCTCTTTCTGCAGCCCATGTTCCCTCTGCCTCCACCGCAGTCCTGGGCACCCCTACACACGCCATCCTGCCAGACCGAGAGCACAGCCCCCCCATTTCCCCTCAGTGCTTCCTCTTCACGCTAAACAGTGGCAGCCTGGCACTATGGACAGTAATTGATGAGAATATGGATGCCCCAAATTCCTCGTCCCGTATCTTGCAAAATGAACTTGTGCCATAGTCTAGAGAAGACAGAGGTGGGTTCGTTAGCTCCAGCACAGGCTTGGAAGTCCCATGGAATTTACCACGCCTGCTACATGCCAAAGTACAACCCATTAGGAAAGATAGGCAATCTATCTGCAAGCCTGTCAAGTCTTTCACACTGAAAATGAGAGTTACGCAGACACTTCAGGCTCCCTTCTGCTGGAGTTTTTGCGCTTTGTGGGTTCTCCACGGTCAGCATGGTGTCCCTGCTGCTCTTGGTCCTTACTGCAGCCCCAGCAGGATGTTCTGCTCTGGGGTCAGCGGTGGCTGTGAGCGTGGGGTGGGAGCCCGTCGTATGTTTTGCGCATGCCGTGGGAGGCACATCAGGCTTGTGGCGGTACCGATAAGCTTTTGCCATATGGTTCTTCACGTGGGAGCCGTGTGCTCTCTCTTCCCGTGCCAAGCACCAGGAAATTTATGCGTTAGATAAAAAAGTGTCACTATGGCCTGTTCTGCTCTTTCTGCACGTCTGAGTCCCATCTACCCACCAGCCTGAGAGTAACCATGTCTGACTCTTGCTAAACACACGTCCCTGGGGCCAAAAGCTGGAATCTGTGCTGTCTCTGCAGAGCCTCGGCTAAATTCCCTGCTGAATGCCCCTGAGAAGGTCTGCTTGGTGCTCACCAGGTTGGAAACCAGTTAAAAAAAAAACCAAAACACCACCCTTTGGGATCTTCAAGCAAATCCGTAATGTGTGAGAGTTAACCTATTTTTAATGCACCGCCTGCTTTCCCCGCACTCCCTTGCTGGCCTGAGGCTGGTTCATCTTTCAGAGCCCAACAATGCCTCGTGTGTTTCTGTTTGCTCAACATTTAGAGGGGAGGCCTCCCTCTCTTCAGCGCTTTCTTAGCATTTTTTTAATCATGTTTATAAAGTCAAATACCTAAGTGACCAAAGGAGCGGCAAGAACTGCTTCTCCGCTCTGCAGGGTACTGAAATCTCCTCTTGAAGTCAATGGGGAGAGCCATGCTCCGCTGAAATCCTGATCAGAGCTGGGGCTTTAGCAAAAGGGAGGAGTGAGCCCCTTGTTTTACTACATAGCCCCTTTCACAGAGGCCCGGGGAAGGAGGGGG